>NW_026067938.1:12034183-12103410 GCF_014885135.2 Alexandromys fortis
GGGGGGAGGGGGAGGGAAATGGGAGGCTGGGAGGAGGCGGAAACTTTTCTTATTCTCAATAAAAAAAATTATAGTAAAAAAAATTGCATCTTCTATGCCAGACGGTGGTAGTACACACCTTTAATTTCAGCATTTAGGAAGCAGAGGCAGATGGATCTCTGAGTTCAAGACCAGTCTGTTCTGCAAAGTGAGTTCTCCAATAGCCAGGGCTACACAGAGAAATCCTGTGTCTTAGGGTTTTTGCTGCTGTGAAGACACCATGACCACAACAACTCTTTAAAAGGAAATCATTTAACTGGGTGGCTCACAGTTCAGAGGTTCCATCCATTATCATTATGGTGAGACATGGTGCTGGAGAAGGAACTAAGTAAGAATTACACATCTTGATCATCAGGCAACAGGAACTGAACTAAAGCTCTGGGTGTTACTTGAGCATATATGAGAATTCAAAGCCCACCTCCACAGTGGCACACTTCCTCCAACAAGGGGCCATACCTACTCCAACAAAGCCACACCTCCTAATAGTGCCACTACCTATTAGCTTATAGAGGCCAATCACATTTAAACTACCACATTCCATTCCCTGGCCCCAATAAACTTGTATACAAAATACATCTAGTCCAAGTTCAAATGTCCCTACTGTCTATCATAGTCTCAATAATGTTTTAAAGCTCAAAGCCTTCTTCTGAGATTGGTGCAATCTCTTAAATGTCATCCCCTGTTAAGTCAAAATAAAAAACAAATCATGTACTTCCAACATATAACTGCACAGGTTATAAATAACCATTCCAAAACGCAAGGAAGGGAGCATAGCCAGGAAATACTGGACAAAAACAATGTTGGAAACCTGCTGGGAAAACTCCAAACTTTGCACCTCATGTCTGATGTCAAAACATTCTTCTGATTTCCAACTCCCTTCAGCTTTGTTGACGGTAACACACTTCTTTCTCTTTGGCTGGTACCACTCTCTATTAGCAGCTTTCCTCTGCAGGTATCCTACAGCTCTGGCATCTCCAGCCTCTTGGGGTCTCCAAGGCAATCCAGGCTTCACCTCCAGAGCTTCATGAAACGACCTCTTTAGGTCACCATTCAGGGACAAAACTGACACATGTCTGACCTCAGCAGCTTTCCTTAGTCATTCTTTGACTCTAAAGTGGCCATGTGGCAAAAGATACCAAGTTCTGCTACTTACTGCAGCTGGGACATGCCCCCCAGCACCTGGTTAATTAGCTACTTCACTAGTTTTCTGTCTTCCGTGGTTTCCTTCACTGCCTAAGCTTGGTTGTTTTGGAATTTACTCTGTAAACCAGGCTGGCATCAAAGAAGTCCACCAGCCTCTGCTTTCTGAGTGCTGGGATTAAAGGTGTGCACCACTATACCAGGTGCTAAGGTTTTCTTTAAATCCTTTTCACAAAGTGGAAACTTACCTGAGTGGGATCTTGCCCTGAGGTTGCCACTCTCTTTATTCCATTTCTTAAACTGTTTATCTCTTTGAACACAGGACTTAACTCCATTCTACTTCCAGGTGCTCCTTTTTGCCTCAAAATGGATATTTTGTATTCTTCCTTGCTCATTTTGCTCCTTCTCATTATAAATCTTCATTAGAGTTAACATGAGTAATCACATAACAAAGCTTATATTAAGCTGTTTTGAGATTTCCTCTGGTGGCAGAAATTATCCAAAACTCTTCACTTTAGTTTCAGGCAGACTCTTTGGACAAGGGCAAAAAGCAGTTACATTTTTCACAAAAATATCACAAGACTAGTCTCTAGACAGCATATTAAAATCTATCTCTTCTGAAACCTCTTGAGCCAGGCCCCCACAGTTCATCAAATCACATTCAGCACCACTGTCTCCCATGCTCCTACTTGTATGGCCCATTAAGCAACACTTAAGGCACTTAATTGCTTTTCTAATCCACAGTCCCAAGGTCTATATTCCTTCAAACAATAGCATGGTCTATCACAACGATACCCCTATCCCTGGTACCAACTTCTGTCTTAGGGTTTCTATTGCTGTGAAGAGACACCATGGCATTGGCAACTCTTATAAAGGAAAACATTTAATTGGGTGGCTTACAGTTCAGAGGTTCAGTCCATTATCATCATGATGGGACATGGCAGCACATAGGCAGACATGGTGCTGAGAGTTCTATATCGTCATCCAAAGGCAGGAGAGGGAGACTATGTCACACTTGGCATGACTTGAGCATAGACCTCAGAGCTTGTCTCCACAGTGACACACTTCCTCCAACAAGGCCACACCCACTCCAACAAGACCACACCTCCTAACAGTACCACTCCCTATGAGCTCATGGGGACCAATTACATTCAAATGTCTTGTCCTGAAAAACCAAAAAAGTTGCATCTCCTGACCTAAATATGTTAGCCTTTTGATACTTGCCATCTTGTAAATAAGGATAGAACTGAGTCTAAGAAGTCAAACACAAAAATTCATTTATGGGGCTGAAAAGATGGCTCAGTGGTTAAGAATTGGCAACTCTTCCAAAGGACCCGGCTTGAGTCCCAGCTCTCACCTGGTAGCTCCCAGCTGTCTGTAAGTCTAGTCACAGGGGATCTGACATCTGACACCTGCTTCTGGCTTCCATGGGTACAGGTTCAGTGCACAGATATACACGTAGTCAAAACAGTCACATTCATACAGACAAATTTCAAAATTAGACTTACTGTGCATTATTGTGTGTGTATGTGTGTACACAAGTGCATATGAATTGTGTGCATGTGGGAGTGAGAGAAAAATCTGCAGGAGTTGGTTCTCTTCTTCCATCATATGGGTCTTGGGGAATCAAACTCAGGCTACCAGGCTTGACCAAAATGCCTCTGCTCTCTCAGCCAGCCCTATTCATTTATTTATAATGTTAGAACTCAGGACAGTTGGTTCCCTGGATAAATGATGGTGATGAGACTAGTTAAGGAAAGAGATTCCCAAAATCCTGTGAATGTCCTGGGTGAAGTGGCACAAGTGTCTGCTTTCTGAATATCCATAAAGCTATACTCTTAAATTTTGCATGTCTTTTTGTATATACCAGTATACAAAATGTTTATTTTAAATAAAACATTTTCTTCTTGATGCTTTTAATTTATATCAACTAGAAAATCTTAAAGAGTTACAAGTTATAAATTTAGGAGGATATGGAGCTTTGTATGAATTGAAGCAATTAGATTAACTGAAGAGTTCAAAACTAGAAGGAATTTAGATGATCTTGGCACAGACCAAAGACCTTTAATCAAAGAGTGTTTTACAAATTGTCCTTTTCAGTACTTGGAGGCTATAAAAGAGGGTCACCAGCAATTTTTAAATTTATTTAAAAGGAAAAACAAAAGACACTTAGGATCGTAAGCCAATGCTCAGTGTTTCCCCTTCTGTGGCCTATAGAACTCTCTTCTGCATTCTCCATTTGGACAGACTCAGCGGCTACCTGCTCTTAAGGCCTGGTGCAACTAATGTATACCCGTGTCTCTGGCTCTAACCCCAGACTGGCATATGTTAGATGGGAAATTGCTTTAAGGGTAGATATCCAAACAGAAGGACAACCTTCATGACAGATGGCAAACTCAGCTTCAAGAGGAAACCATCAGAAAATCAAAAGCATCAAGGAGAATTCACTGTACGTACCTGGAGAGAACTAGTGGGTTAGCAAACCAGTTTCATCTTTTGCCAACATCTGTGACTCAGTGTTGTTTATTTAGTATTTGGACCAAGTGAGAATTTCAGGGCAAGCTCAGAATTCAGAGGAAAAAAGTGGATGAGTGGGTCATCTAAGGGTGAGCTATGCAAATGAGAGTGATCACCACGGTTTCTTCGAAACTCATCCGGAGAAAGGTGAGGCACGCAACAGCAAGAACAGACAGACAGATAAAGAAATGCTTAAATATTTCTTCAGTGCTCACATCGTAAAGTCAGAGAATACTGAAAAGAATTTAGGGATAGCTTACTCCAATCTTTTAAATCTTTTATAAGTTTTTTTCTCCCCAGGAGTGTTTAGTGGAAATTATCCAGAAATCTCATATGAAAACCTGAAATACAAAGTAGATAACTGGAAAGCACCCTCATTAAGAGGGGGAGGGGTATAAGTCTTGTCTGTATTATGTCTTTTTCAGTGTCCAGTCTAGCCTTAAACCTAGCACTTAGAAATTTCTTACAGTCAATCCTTCAGAAACTGAGAGGCACATTAATGTGTAAGGAATACAATCGTAATCCCACTCACTCAATTAGAAGATACATTCTTAGGTAAAATCATGTGGAAGTCAGTGCAAAGATCCCAGAAAGTTCCAGAACATCTGTAGACCTTAGTTCCAATTATAAACAGAAAACATTAGCGTAAGCCAACATGATAGAGAGTTGGGGAGTCATATAACAAAGAAGTTATTGAAAAACGGGGAGAGCAGCCTCCTTTCCAAGGCCCTATGGCCCAGTGGGCTGGTAAAAGTTTCATGACCAGTTGGGAACAGAAGAGATGGGGAGCTCTAGCTTGCAGCATTTGCAGGTCAGGGCAGAGCACACAACATTCCTACCGTGATAATCCTAAACTACCGGTGTGACACACTTGACTGGAAAGTTGGGAAGAAATGCAGAGCACTGTGTCGTTGTTCAGATTCCCTACTGTCTGTCCAACAGTAGGTGACAGCAAAATAAACAGCAAGTGATGAGTTTTGGGTACCTTTTTTATTCATATTTAGCTAGTAAATGTAATTTATATTAACTTGTAATTTAGCCTACCTAATGATAAGTCTGTCTAATTCAGCATTTGTTACCATCCATGGTATACAACTAGTTAGAAACCTTTTGGAAAATCCAACAACTGACATAAGAATGAGATGGGATTGAAAAAACAATAATTTAACCCAGAAATGCCAGGAGTAAGGATTTGTCCTTAGCCGTAGTGGCCAAATGAATTTATTCATCTTTAACAAAGAGGAGGATCTCAGTTCTTCTCACTTTCAAAAACTTGCTCATTAATTTCAGTCAACCTGCATCTTACCATTTTTATTTTTTTTTCTTCAAGGATTTGGGAACACTTTAGGCCTGCAGATACTGCATGGGTACAATATACTACTCACACCTGGTAGAGACTACTATGGCTGGATCTGCAAGAATCCAGCAAAAAGAATTATTTTTATTTTATAATACCAGGAAATCAGGTCTTGGTATAGGTAAACACTAATTTTTAGATTTGATCAAGACATATTTCAAATTCATATATCAGTGATTTAATGCATATTATCCACATGAAGGTATTCATTCATAAAATTAAGTCATATTTGAATAAATTAATATCTCCTAGAAGCAGGGGATTGATTTAAACACAAAGTTTGAAAGTGCAGGTATTCTTAAATTCTTTGGCAACTGAAGCATATCAAAACTCATATACTTCAAAAATGATTTCCAATTTTTCAAGGTCATCTCAAATCTTGTGCTCAGGACCCTGCAAACCTCAAATGACCACATCAAGGAAATGACTTCACTTGGTGATAAGATCTTATAGGAAACCACTAGATGATCTACCTTAAATCATTGCTCAGGTGTAAAGGTCTCCTTTAAGAAGTTATTCCAGAATAAGGAGATCTGTCCCCCACTTGACTGCAATATAAAGAAAGCACATTTGACAAGAATCTTGATGTATGAAACAAATAAAGTATTTGTTTCAGGATATACACTTTGACCAAAATATGTCATAGAGACTTATGCTCTGTGAGACTCACAATTAATCTTTGCACTCATAGCTACAGCTAAATACAGATGTTACACTGGTGAGCTTCCGAAGAGCTTGTGTTTATGGTGGATTTGTCAGTGTGGAAGAGAACAATTAAAAATCAACCCACACCTGGGAGCCCCTCTAGCACCAAGTCTCTTGCCGACTCTAAGATGGCTCCCTTAATTAAGATATGTGCTTCCCTGCTCCCCTATCCAACCTTCCTTTATCCCAAACATCCCGTTTCCCAAGTTCCCCCCAACCACCCCATCTCACTTTTCTCTCCCCATCTCCCCATACCCCCCACCCACCCCAACCCCAAGATCCCATTTTTTTCCCCGGCAATCTTGTCTACTTCCCACAATCGGGAGGATGGCTATCTGTTTTTCTTTGGGATCACCTTCTTATTGAGCTTCTTTAGGAGATCAAATTATAGACTCACTGACCTTTATTTATCTCTAGAAACCGATTATGAGTGATTACATCCCATGTTCATCTTTTTGGGTCTGGGTTACCTCCCTCAGGATAGTGTTTTCTATTTCCATCCATTTGCACGCAAAATTCGAGAAGTCATTGTTTTTTACCGCTGAGTAGTATTCTAATGTGTATATATTCCACACTTTCTTCATCCATTCTTCCATTGAAGGACATCTAGGTTGTTTCCAGGTTCTGGCTATTACAAATAATGCTGCTATGAACATAGTTGAACAAATGCCCCTGTCATATGATCGGGCATCTCTTGGGTATATTCCCAAGAGTGGCATTGCTGGGTCCAGGGATAGGTTGATCCCGAATTTCCTGAGAAACCGCCACACTGCTTTCCAAAGTGGTTGCACAAGTTTGCATTCCCACCAGCAATGGATGAGGGTACCCCTTTCTCCACAACCTCTCCAGCAAAGGCTATCATTGGTGTTTTTGATTTTAGCCATTCTGACAGGTGTAAGATGATATCTCAAAGTTGTTTTGATTTGCATTTCCCTGATCGCTAAGGAGGTTGAGCATAACCTTAAGTGTCTTTTAGCCATTTGAACTTCTTCTGTTGAGAATTCTCTGTTCAGATCAGTAGGGCGATGTCCCCAGTTAGTTCCTGGGGCAGCTGAGGACAGAGAACCTGAAATGACCCTATCCTATAGTCATACTGATGAATATCTTGCATATCACCATAGAACCTTCATCTGGAGATGGATGGAGATAGAGACAGAGACCCACACTGGAGCACCGGACTGAGCTCCCAATGTCCCAAGGAGGAGCAGAAGGAGGGAAAATATGAGCAAAGAAGTCAGGACCACGTGGGGTGCACCTACCCACGGAGACAGTGGGGCTGATCTATTGTGAGCTCACCAAGGCCAGCTGGACTGCGACTGAAAAACCATGGGATAAAACCGGACTCTCTGAATATGGCGGACAATGAGGGCTGCTGAGAAGCCAAGGACAATGACACTGGGTTTTGATCCTACTTCATGTTCTGGCTTTGTGGGAGCCTAGCCAGTTTGGATGTCCACCTTCCTAGACCAGGATGGAGCGGGGAGGACTTTGGACTTTCCACAGGGCAGGGAACCCTGACTGCCCCTCAGACTGGAGAGGGAGGGGGAGAGGAGAGGGGGGAGGGGGAGAGGAGAGGGAGGAGGGGGGAAAAGGGAGACGGGGAGGGAAATGGGAGGCGGGGAGGAGGCGGAAATTTTTTTTTCAATAAAAAATTATATTAAAAAAAATCAACCCACAAAATTCAAGGTATTTTCCAAAACCCAAGGTAATCTTCCAAACTGGAAATAAACCCAAGGAAGAATGAAGAGTTGACAATTGTCTTAACAGATCAGTTTATCCACCTAAGTCTTAAGCAATTAGAAACTTGCTCAATAAGTCTCAAAAGGTGCACACAAATGCTCAATGGGTCTTATTTCAAGCCTGTTATTGAAATTAAATTTTCTTTGAGTTTTTTTTTTTTTCTTTTCTGATGACTACTCTGGCTGACACGGCATTACACTAGAAGTGGTTACGACATAGATGTGAACTGTACCTTTGAGACAGGGGCCTTTTTCTTTTGTAGAGAATGTTTCATACATCCTTATTTTGTCATTGAGATGCAGGTGGCATTTGTTGAAAGTCTGGAATGCTTGGTTGTCAAATGTACTGTTCAAATAGTTTTGGCAAAGACACTTCCAGACCGATAATACCTTTTGTTACCTCAGGAAGTTTCCTTCTGCCCCTCACGATTAATTCATTAGCCTTCCTATCGAGAAGTCAACACTGAACCTATCCGATATCTCTCATAAAGTTAATTGTCTTTGCACACTGTGGTATTTACCTTTTGGGGCGTTTTATATAAATTGATGTTATTATTTTCAAACAATCTGATTAGCTGGCTGCTTTAACTCAGCATGTTATACATATTTATACATCTTTTTGCTTATACCAATAATTCTTTTTACAAAATACATATTTATACATCTTTTTGCTTATACCAATAATTCTTTTTACAAAATAGTATTGTACTTGCTACACTATGATATAGCGATCCATTCTTCTGTTAATGGGCATAGGTACTATATTCAGTTTTAGCTCCCACAATTATTTGCATGGACATATCTGTTTCTTTTTCTTGGATTAATGCCTGCATGTAGAATTTCTAATAATTTCATAGATATGTGTGTTTAGCCACTTAAGAAACAAAAACCTTTCTCAAAGTGGTGGTGCCATTTTGCACCTTCATCAGACAGGGGTGAGCATTCTCGTTGCTTTATATCTGGCATGGAGGTCATAAAGGTAGTTACTCAAATTTAAGTGGTTAATTCCTAGATGCATTGCTTGGAAAATCACCTGATAATTAGTTGAGTTTTGAAAACTAGTATTTATTTAAAACTCAAGATTTAAAAGTTTAGACTTGTGGTTTGTATTAAAATAAAAAGATTTTGTTATGTAGATAGCATTCGTACAATAACAAATGGGAAGTTGTAGATAGACCTACAGAAATATAATGTATGTTTAGTAGAGCCTCAGAAACTTTACCCTCTTGTAAGCATAAAACATGTATATGTGGATTTGTTTGGATGAAGTGTCAATATTTGAATCCCATAGTTAGAATCTTCTCCATCTTCCTTAGAGCTCTGACTCTAAGGGAAGGAGAATTTGAGTAATTTGAAGAGACAGACTTGTGAAAATTTAGCCTGTAAAGCCAAATTACTTATCTATATTCTCCTATTAAATACTACTGTGAAATTTGGATAGGCTGTCTTAGAATATTAGGTTGGATGATGCTAGAGACAATTTAGACAACTGAATGGATTCCTTCTTTTCAAGAAAAAACTCCATCATTTGGCTTTTGTCTGCTGCCCCTCCCTTCTCTCGCCCTCTCCTCAGGACTCCTGTGTGTTAACTTAAATGCTTCCCCTTTCCCAGTGATGGCTCGTGCACCCTTTGCCTAGTTTCAGCGAAGCACCACAACTCCCCAGTGCCAATTCTGTCAATATATAAGGGGTTTCTTCTTCATTTGTTTGTGTCCAACAGCTAGCCTATAAGCTTCAGGAGGGTTACATTGCATTTTACCTTTTTTTTTTTTTTCATATGATAGCCATTGTCTGTTAAGTAGTAAGAACTTATGATTTGGTCAGTTACAAAGCCCCAGGCTTAGTCCTCAGAAGTCCCAAAGTAAAGGAGAAGTGAAAGAAGTTTTAAAAGTCAAGGGGTCAAGGGTATCATTGTGGGTTTGAGGTCAGCCTGGTTTGCACAGCAAGTCCCAGGCAAGCCAGGGCTATATTGCAAGACTCTGGCTCAACAAGCAAACAAGCAACCTTATGTGCTTTTAAAAGAATGAAAGTGTTTGTTTTTATAAATTACTGAAAATCCATAGCAGTTCTTTCTTCAGGGCAGTGAGAGTGTGGCTCAATGATTATCCCAGCTTCAGAAACCCTTGTCAACAAGCTTCCGGTTAAAAATGAGACTGAGCTGCAAAACAAATGCCAACTGTAACAGTTCCTCATAAATACTTACAGCTTGTCATCGGCAGCTTTGACGAAACGATGCTGGGTCTGAGTTTGCTGAAGACAATAAGAGGCCGCTGCCAGAATTTTTTTTTATGTCTTATTTTATAAACCCACAGGATGGATTGCTGCTGTAATTCTCTTATTCTGTTGCAGAATCTGGTAAACACAGTTTTAAGCGTATTATGGTTCTTAAAGAAATCTTTAGTGGTTGCATTTGACACAGTGGACTCCAAATCCAGCCACTAATTTCTTACCGTTTCATTTATTTGACTTAGCTTTTGTCCTTGAACTCATTTCGAAGTTTCACTGCCAGCTAGAACCTTATAGCTTGTTCGCAGGAATAGCTCGAGTCAAATATTCCCAGCGTCAACACTTTCTCAGAGTCCTGACAGCTGTGTAGTCTCTGCTGACCTGCCGTTATTTCCCCGTCGAGACTATTGGCATGTCACAATTTTCTGTGACTTTTTCCTCTTGTCAATCACGCAAGCCTTCTAATTTTGCTATTTTTTTCTTTTCTTCACATTTGGAAGTCGGAATTACATTCAGAATTTACCAAGGGTCGAATAGAAGCTGGGAAATGAAACTTGGCAGCGTTCAGTGCGGTTTTGCAAGGTCCCCTCTTGGCCTTGTCAAGGTCTTGGTATGTGACCACACCGTCCTCTAGTGGCTGACCCAGGAAAGGCCGGCAACCACTTTTCTTCAGTAACGGGATTGCGGGATTGATGTCTAGGTGTAGCTATTTTTCAAGATCAAGTGTATTTCCCCCTAAATGTACTTGGTTATTGAGAGCCAAGTTACATTTTTATATCTCTGAATTCTATAACTTATAGTAATTATTAATTGTGAGCGATGGTAAAGTAAATTCAAGAAATTAAAGCAACTACTTGAGGTTTCTAAAAAAGTTCCAATGTGCATATCAATTAAGCAAAAGGATACTTATTAAGTAGTCAAATATGCCAGAGTTCATAGAGTATTTGCCAATCCAAGTGTTACAGTAACTCAGAGAGTTCTAAGCTATGTAAGGTTGTTGTGGGCTTTTAAATTTTTCTAATTTTTATTGTTTGAATATTTCATGCCTGCATATAATGTTTTAAATCCACCCCCATAAAACTTCCTCTTCATTTCCTCCCCTCTCTTCCCCAGACAACCTTCCTTTCTCAACTTCATGTGTTCTGGTTTTCTAAAAGCCGGATTCCATTTAGTCCTGCCCATACATGCCTGGGTGTAGGGTTATCTACTGGAACATGGGTAACCTCCCCCAGACCACATCCTTAAAGAAAACTCACTCTTTCTCCCAGTAGCTGTTAACTGACTGCAACACCTTCGCTAGGCACAGGATTTAGTGATCCCTCCCCCATTAATTGAGATATTTGGACTGACTCGGTTTCCAGCAGGTATGCAGTCACAGCTTCCGAGACTTCATTTGTATATAGGAACTGCCATATTTGGAAAAGCCTATTTTGCTGCAGATATCTATTCTCTCTGCCTCTTATGATTTTTCTGCTACCTCTTCTGAGATGATACCTCGGGCCGTGGAGCACAGGAGGTGACATGTATGCATGTATATGTATCGATGCATGTATATGTATGTAGGTATTCCATTTTAAGTTCAGTCTTCCCTAGTGTATCATTCTCTTCTTATTCTCTGTAGTTTCACTAATTGTGCAGATCTGCATTAATCACCATTACTACAAGAAACAAACACAAAGACTTCCAATGAGGCTTGAGAGATGTGTTAATCTAGGGGCACAAAGAACTTATTGGGACAGTTCGTCACTATGTCCATTTTGCAGAATATACACTTAGGTTCCACCATAGGTCCTGTGACCTAGCCAGTCATGGGTTGCCGCTCCAGTTAGTGATCTTAGGTTTGAGTTCTGTCTTGTGGAGAGGGCTTTAAATGCAATGATTTTAAAACCTAATTGATTGCTCCTGTGACATCGATGCCACTACTGCACCAGTGAGTGCATTTTGTCATTGTTATCGTAGGTTTCAGAGTCGTAGCGATGTAATGCTGCTGACTACTTTTCTATTCCAGCAGTGAGTATAACACCTGCCAATGTGGAAGCCAGTAGGGATGACACTTCCAGGTCTGGACCACCTTGATTCTTCCATGCTCTACGATTCTAGAGAGTGGTATCTTCAATGAAATGCTGGAAGATAACCAAGAACAATGGTGATAGCTTACAATGTTTGGGGGGGGGCATGTACGGCACCACAGGAACAAACTATTCCAAAGAGGCATTTCATAGCTGATACTGGACTTTTTATTTGATGGTGTATTGTCTCTGGAAGGGGCCTTGCCCCCAGGACAGAGTAACTCTGCTTAAACTCCTTTTATATGTTTGTATTTCTGGGAGTTTCTACAGTAGTAAGTTTTCGTATGGTATTTGTAAAGTTTTTAGCGTTTGTTATCCCTCCTTATACTCCTTCCTCTACCCTGTCCTCCCACCCCCTCCCACTTTAAGCTCCCCTGTTTATTCCTTTATTTTCCTTTCTTGACTTCGCAGAATTTTCATTTTAGCAGGAGTATAATGGTGAACGAGCGTTTATGTTAGGATGGAGCTTAATCCAGGCTATTTGTAAATCAGACAGTTTCCAAAACCATACTGGCATGATCTGTGCTCTTAACATCAGTACTGTGGCTGTTTTTTTTTTTCTTCATATGAGCCACGTTTCTCTGCCAGATGGACCACTCAGCTTCTCACACTGGATTGGTCACTGTAGAAACCTGCTGTGTCTTCCTCACCTGGGTCATGTTTAAGAAATTTCTAAGTCTTCTTTTCGTTCCTCTTATTTGGTTGTCCTCCTAGAGGGATGGATTCTTCCCTATTCCCCCAGCTCTAGTTTGTCTAAACTCCTGGCAGCTTCTTAACCACAGGCTAAGCTCCGGTTTTTCCTAAACTGGACTAATTAACTCAGACTTCTAATTAAGGGAAAGGAGTGCATTATAAGACTTTAGTCAGCTTATCACTTTGCTTGCACGATATAAAATCTCAAGGTGGCTTAATAAGTCACTCATCCATTTTCTGAACTTCAAAGAGAAGGCCATTCATCCTTGTTATTGATGTTATTACAGATTAAGCATGTACCTCCACTTCTGAAATGGCACTTTTATTTCTAATTCTAAAGAGAAAGCAGATTTACTAATTATTAAAATGCATTCCCTATGTTTTATGGAATGATTCATTGTTTGAAAGAGTACCACTTAAAATGAAATTTCAGTGACAGTTTCGTTCTCTTGGAAAAATTAATTTATTTGAATGGGATGATTTAATATTAACGTCATCATAACAAAAACATCCCCTTAGCATTCATGTGGTATTATTCTTCCAGAGAATGAAGACTGTTTCAAGAATAGTTTCTTTACTTGAAATGGAAAATAACAAACACCTTCGTTGCATCTCTGGACACATTCATAATGAAATTATAAAAAGGGTTGAAAAGTAGCCTTAATTCACTGTTCAGTGGCAGAGTCGGGAGCCATCAAGTAATGTGTATAAGCCAATTTAGACCAGTTTTTCATATAATTCAATTGTTTAAAAAACATCAACTTTTATTCCCTTCTTAGGTATTTGTAGAATTAGCTATTAATGAACAAAAGAGATACAGACCCCTTCCTGCATGAAATTTCATTTTAGTAGGACTGTGTTTCTCTTTAGTGCGGTACTGATGTCAGACAACTTTTAAACGTGGCCAGTTTCACGTAACCATACTAGCATGGTCTGTGTTCTTAACATAAGCAATGTCAATTGATTTTTCTCCTCTGATCCGCCTCAGGACAAGTAGGAGGTACCGTTAGAATTAATTTATGTGTATTTTCTTTTACTAGCTTCGTGGTACTGGTAATAATAATAATGAAGTCACCTTACTCACTGTCAAATGAAGCTCTCAATTGGAGTGATCAGGCCTGTTCCTCCCATGAAATTAATCTTAAGTATTTTCACAGTAAATTTTTACGAGCTTTTAAATGATAATGAAAGGTTACACGAGACATTAATGGACACATGTTCATCACTGTGATGAAGATCTCAGTGTCTATTCCCTCAAGCTCATCTCAAAAGAGTACTTTAAAGGCAGAAATGAGAGCATCATTTGGTCTTGAGAGTTCACTACCAGCCTGGGCAGCGTAGCAGACCCTGTCTCAGAAGAGGGAAACACAGCTATGGATTAAGTTTTCCACAGCAGAAAGCAGAAAATTTCTTTCTTTCTGGGTTCCAAATATCATTGCTAGTTCTCATGTTGCTATAACTTCACGTGTTGTGGGGATTCAGTCCAATAAGCCAAAGGCATTGGGGTGACAATTTTTCGCTATTCACGCTCTATCTTTGCCTTCTTGGAACCCAAGTCAGAACATGAAATGTTATGTGGTCTAACAACCAGGGGAAATGGTAACAAATGTAGTTATTAAAAACCGTTCCTTATATTTTCACACACAGTGATCCATGTGGTTCCTACAGTACTCACACAAGCTGAAGAGATGAAATTTTACTATTCCGATTTCATGAGAAGAAAAAGTCTGAGTTCTATGGAGATAATAAAATTTCCCCAAGGTCTTGCCACAACCAGTGACATTATCCTGCTTACGTTGAGCAAGACAAGGAAAGAAAAAAAAAGACCACAAAAGAATAACAAATGCAAAGGGGAAAGGAAAATACATGGTTAAATTATATTATGTGTTTCTATTACTTTGTTCCTCTTTGTGGTTAAAGAAACGGAGAATGGAGCCCCTGTATTCAAATTTACGATTTGTGTAAATACAATTTGTACAGCTTTATTTTTCTAGTTGGAGCCCTAGAGTTATACATCACATTTAATTTCTAGGTCTCTTTAGTTTTCTTTAACCTGTACATGAAACCTTTGACATTTTGAACAGAGCACAGGCTAGTTGTTTCGTGCACTGCCCTCAGCTGGCGTTTTATGATGAAATCAGGTGATGAAGTTCCCACTGGAATCATACACACGTAGCATCGTATTCTTCTAGGGTTCGCGATAGCACTGTTCATTGTCAAGTTGACAAGACTGAGAGATAGCTCTGGTGATTAGTAAAACACACCGCCCTGTGTTCACCAAGTGTTTCCAGAGAGGACTGAGTCAGACAGCTCTGATGTAATCAGCGGATCGATCCCTTGCTGAGATCAGAACACGACAGTGTAATTGGGAAGTGCTATTATTGGGAAGTAGTAGAAGGTAGAAGGGAGGGGATTGTCTTCGGAGGAGTGCATTTTGTCAGTTCTCTTGTCATAGGTCACAGAGTTCACAGCGGTGTAATGCTGTTGACAACTTTCCTACCCCCCAGCAGTGTGCACAGCATTTGCCAATATGGAAGCTAGCCAGTAAGGATGAAACTCCAGGTCTGTACTGTCTTGTACAAACGAGGCCAAGCAGCTGTGGACTGAACCCTCTGAAACCAGGAACCAAAGAAAACTTTTCTGTCTTCAACTTTTCTCTCAGGTAACTGTATAGTACAGGGGTAAGAGGAAAACGAGATTTATCAGTCACGTCGCTGTGTTTCTTGCTCAGGTAGAACAATAGTCACTAGATTAATGTACTATAGTTGCTGTTCTCTGTGTAATAGATATGCTTCATTCCCCCTGCCCCCCCCCCCCATTCTTCAGTTGTCTTTGTCATTGCTAGTTTTAATCAAAACTTACCATCGAACTTTACTATGCACTGATCGTGTCTGTACTGGCACTGTTCTTATTTTTAAAAAGATGATCTTTCTCACCGGGTGGCGCACGCCTTTATTCCCAGCACTTGGGATGCAGATGAGGGCAGATCGCTGTGATTTCGAGGCCAGCCTGGTCTACAAGAGCTAGTTCCAGGATAGGCTCCAAAGCTACAGAAAAACCCTGTCTCGAAACAAAACAAAACAAAGAAAAACAAAACCCCCAAAATAAAAATGATCTTTCTCTAATTCCATAATTTGTTTGCTCTTTAGTTGGTATTCTTCCCCTTTTATTTTATAAAATTTCCTTTTATCATCGACTGTTTCCTTAAACAGTTGCCTGCGAATATTCTTATTTTGTCCTCTAAACATATTATTCTATCATCTATTTTGACGCTCAGATTGTCATAGATTAAACGTAATATCCCTTTCTTATATTCTTATAATTTTTCTCTCTTTCCTTGCTTGCTGGCACCAAAAAGATGCCCCAGTCTTAGACCCAAAGGGATAATCTCTTTAAGCTTCCCAATCATTTCAGGATGTGAATAAATTAAAAGACCAAGGTGTAGATGTTAGGTATGTTCATTGCCTGGGCATATGTTTGCATTCAGGCCCTTTATAGTGGATAGAATACACACACACACTCTTTAGAGTGGGGGGGGGGGGGGGGGGGGGGGGGGGAGAGAGAGAGAGAGAGAGAGAGAGAGAGAGAGAGAGAGAGAGAGAGAGAGAGAGAGAGAGTAACCACTTGTAATTCAACACCACTGAATCAATTCTAGCCTCTGGTTCCTACTAATGTAAGCCCCTCCCCTGCCCTCGGTGTATCTGTCCATCTTTCAGTCCTCCCCTTCTCTAACTTGTACTGCTGGGAAAAAGAAGCATTCTGTTGTTCGATATTTATTTATTTACGTGCTTGGAATGGGATTATATAACCAACAAACTGCCTTACGGAGCTGCTCATGTTCTGGAAGCAGTGCCTGTTTTGTGTGCATTTGTCATTCTATCTGCTTCAACCTATACAGCTAGGTTCTTTTGTTCCCGTCTCTATTCCACCCCAACCATCTCTACTTATTTTATTTTACTTTATAAAAAAGTCAAAGTTCTGTAAAAAGTTCTCGGAGGAGTGTTTCCACTCTTCCTTCCCATCTCTCTAGTTTGTCCCGTAACAAGTTTTATTGGTTTCCAATTCATTTATTTTTATAAGCATACATGCGTAAACTTCCTTTTTACTTTCTGTCTTATAGAAAGGAGAGCGTTCTGTATATAAATCTTTTTAAATTTATATCATATTCTAAGGATAATGGATATTTCTTTATGTAGCATTCTCATTTTTAATGATCTATATAATGTCTCATTATTTTTATCATAATTTATTCTATCAGTTTATTATATACAGCAATTTATGTTGCTACCAACGTTTTATAATTATACTTAATGGATAATGATACACATAGGGATTTTTGTTTTATTTAAGGTGTCAATCATGACTTTTAAGTGAGCCAATTTTTTTCTCAAGTGAAGTCCATATAGAGTCATTGAATCTATAAAAACAAATGTTTATGAGACTATGCTAACTGAAAAGGTGTGTCGGATGGCATGGTCTGCAAAACTGAAACTACATTTTGTGTAAGTAGAAGTCATGCCATATATTTGAGTAACAGCAGGGTAAGTGGGGTCTCTAGGAAGCATAGGTAAGGTTGATTAGATTGCAATGTATACTTAAACGTTGAATAATGTACCCTTGTAAAACACTCTTCAAAATTATTTAACTTTCATGATATCATCACAGTATGTGCAAAAAAAAATCTTTAACGTTATCTTTTCCTGTCACGTGACTAGAACAAACAAAAGAAATCCTTATCTTTTTGTTTCTATTCTGGTCTTTTATAAAATAGCAGTAAGCACCATTCAAAAACTTACACATTAAAGCTTTGGTTTTTTTTTTTCCTTTTTTAAAAGGTTTATTTTGCATTTCAGACAAATTGCATTTGCTGAATTATAAAATAAAAACACCCAAAACCCTGCTCAACAATTGAAGTTGTGCAAGCCTTTACACACAGAGGAAGCCTTATAGTTTTAAACCTCTTCCCAATGTGTATTTTCACGTTTATGTCTCGTAGCAACCCTGAGTACAGCGAACTATGGAGTCTGCTGTCTTTATTCTACAAAGAAAGGATGTTAGACTCTGAACTAAAACCCAACAGAATACACGACTTTCCTCCTCAATGACTGATTATGCTTTTCTTTTTGGGTTATTGGTGCTATAGGAACCACACAAAAATGCTAAGGTACATAAAGACAAGGGAGATGTGTGTGTGTGTGTGTGTGTGTGTGTGTGTGTGTGTGTGTGTGTGTGAGTATGTGTGTGCGCACACACCTGCGCAATACAAGAGATTTAAGAATTCTAATAGCTATAAATTACACACCATGACTGAAAGTGTTCATGTGAGGAAATACATACTAAGCGAATACTTCTAGGAGCAGGTGGCAACAATATATTCCTTGTGGAATATTAACAGTGTTATATGTAGCGTAGAACTTAGATCTTGAAACAAACCTCATTAAAAGGCACTTAATCTCAGTTTAAAACCTTCAAGCACCCCCTCTTTAAAAGTGATCAATGTATGTTCTGGCTGCCCGAGCTATCCCGCTAGGAGATTCGCACAACTTTGATCTAACTTTCTTTGATTTAACACTGCAATTAAAAAGATTTGGTTCAAAGTAAAAGCTCATTGGTTGATGCTTTACACGGGTGTGATAATGTTTACACAGATGTGCTTTGAAATCTTGATTAGGGTGGATTTGGGGGTCCCGCCACAAAGCAGGCTGCTGTTATTGCAAAGGTAAAATAAGAAGACACTTACCTGGTACAACCTCTAAGCAAGACTTATCGATCTGTTTCTCAAGTAATTAATCTGCTGGCTGTTTATAGCCTGGGCTTTTGTTTTATTTTGTGTCTATCAAAGGTAAATCACTTGCTTTAAGGACTCTTTTATAGCCTGGTCCCACAAGGGTCAGTAGTTAGGCCTGTGGTGACAAAAAAGTGTAACTTTACCTCCTTTAAAGCACCTGCCAATCAATTATCTGAAGGAGAGGGAGGAGGAGGGGAGGAGGGGGGGGAATGAGGAGGGCGAGGAGGAGGAGGAGGAGGAAGAAGAGAAGCAGTGGAAGGAGGCAACATTTAGAGAAAACAAAATAAACCAGTCAAATCCATCTGAGCTCCCAAGGTTAGGCTTTTGCTGAACAGAGCACAAAACAAGACTGGGATTCTAATATTAGCTATTCTGTAAACTCTCTGTGTAGGGAAAGAACAAATCTGACCGGTGATCTCAGCTTTTCTGCCACTTCACATCTCACTAGCTAGCTCTTAAGGCTATCTAGTCGTATAGAGTCTCAACATTTAGGTAGATATATGTCTAACTTCTTCAGGTCAAATTTTCTTTTGTAAATATGTTTAGTTACTCTTAAATTTCACCAGTCACTTTTGAAATCTCAGACACTCGTCAAGAACCAATATAAGGTTAGCATCTAGGAAATTACGCTAAGAAGAAAGAAGTGCTCTCAGACTGGATAAGGGCCCAGGGGCTTCTATCATTCACGTCACTATTTGTATTCACAGCAAATTATAGGGGTATGAACCAGCCTATTTGAATGTCCGTGTAGCCTTGCGATTCATAATTATACTGCGCTATGTTATTATTCTGAGGAGAAGCCCACGTCCTCCACACACAATTTATGAGTTCCACATAGATATAAGTCAATCCTGGTTATATCATTTGCTGAGTTAAGATAAACATTAAAGAGAACTCGAGAAGGGGGGCAGGGTGTTCCCAACTTAAGCTTGATTATGTAAAGAAAATCCCCCATCTAAATGATAAAAGAAAAAAGTAATGCTTGTACATTTTATTAGTGTTTTAAAATTAGTGCGTTAAACTGTCAAAGCTTTGATTTTTCTTTCATGTGTGTCTGGGCAGGCCTAAGCCTCGGGTAACGCCCTTTCCCCTTCTCCCTCCTTGCCTTTCTTTGCACCTGTCCACTGCAGGCTCCCAGCAGCTCCCAAGGAGTCCAATTCTCTTGTACTCTCTTTTTCCTCCTCCCACCCATCTCCGTTTCGGTGCTCCCTCCCCCCTCCTGTATTCTGCAAGCTGGGCTCCTTCTCCCTGGTCTCTATCTCTGCAAATGAGCTCACTTCAAAGGTGGCACAGGAGCGGCCAGACAACACCGTGGTTGTCCCAGAGACAATCCAGAATACCAGGGGTGTCGGCTGAGCCTCCCCGATTTTGACTGACTATGGCCAAGCGCAGGAATGAGTTTTCCAAGTGCTTCTTCCTTCAGTCACTTCCGAAAAGCAAAACGTGTTGAGAGGAGGCTGGTTTAAGATTTCAAACAAAACCAACCTCCCAGGCGCGCATGAAAGGACTTGATTAGCATATGTCAAGAGGACCCGCATATATACCGGGAGTGTATGTACACAGGACTGTGATCTGATCAGTTTGCTGAGCTGGAGCCCCAGCCCCCAGCCCCAAATCAGCAACCTCAGCTCTAGATGTTTCTGCAAAGCCAGCAGCCAGCTCTCACCTACCCAAGGAGAGAAGATCGCTTCCAAGACGGTGCAGTGCACTGTCCCTGCAGAGACCTCACAGAAGTAACCCAGCCTCAACTTTTTGTGTCTATTTTGCTATAATTTTTTTCTGCATTAGCCTCGCCACCCACGCTACACTTTTTTTTTTTTTTAAATTGGGGTTCTCTTATTTTCCGGAATTTCAGCCTTCCTGTACAGCCCCTCCATGGCTCCCTTAACCGAAGTCGGGGCTTTCTTGGGCGGCCTGGAGGGCTTGGGCCAGCAGGTGGGGTCACACTTCCTGCTGCCTCCTTCAGGGGAGCGGCCGCCTCTGTTAGGCGAGCGGCGGGGCGCGCTGGAGAGGGGCGCCCGAGGCGGCGGGCCGGGTTCCGTGGAGCTGGCGCACCTGCATGGCATCCTGCGCCGGCGGCAGCTTTACTGCCGCACCGGCTTCCACCTGCAGATCCTGCCCGACGGCAGCGTGCAGGGCACCCGGCAGGATCACAGTCTCTTCGGTAGGTACAAACAGCCTGTCCTTGCGCCCCCAAACTCCCCTTCTCTTCTCACCTCCTCCACTCCAAGCTGGCGGAATGCGCCTGGGCTGCGTGCTGCCAGAGACCCTGAACCCATTTGGTGCTAGGTGCAAGGCTCTGGGCTTGTGAGAAATTGCCCTGACCTGGAGGAGCTTAGCTCCTCATACAGAGTGTGGGTGGAGAAAGCGTGGGTGGGTACCTCACCCCGGGGTACGATGTCGCTCTGTTTTCTCTGCTGCCTGGGGCCCCAAGCCTTGGACTAGGAACCGTGTTTTACACCGCTTCTCCCCCCTCACCCAGTATTGCCTTTCAGGCAGTTTTATTATTTTAAGAGGTTCCTGTATCGCGTTCTCTTCCCTTCCTTACACACTTATAATTCTGTGTCCACTTTTTCTAAATTAGTTACGGTAAGCATCCAGGTTGTTATGCGGCTAGTCCTCCGGTGTCTCTGAAGGGATGGTTCTTAAACAGGATATGAATCTTTACCGTTCGACTGCCTGACTGCAGCTTCCTGAGCTCTTGCCTAGCGGGTGGGGGAGGGTGAAAGGAGATGGAGAGAGGGAGGAGGAAGAAGGACCGAGCATGCCGCCCTGGCCAAGATTCCCTTTAGAAATTGCGAAACTCGAAAGCAGAGATCTTGGTATTGACCCTAGGTAAGAGGAAATGGGAAAGCGAAAGAAGATATGGCTGGGAACACAGAGAATCGTTTCTATATACAGCAGTGTCCAGGAGCAGAAGGGGTTAATAGGATGAAGCCGATTCTAGATTAGATCAGTACAGTTTCTACTGTTAATTACTCCTGGGCCAGCCAGGTAACTAGCAAGCGCCCTCCCGCAGTGTAAGTTCTGCTTTCTTGCCTGCACAACACACAAGAGAGGCTAAATCCGATGGTTTGCTAAAGGTACCTTCTGATTCTAATATCCCGGGATACTTCCCTCGCCTGTGGCTACGTTTGTTCCTTTTCATCAGTTAACCTGCTAACATGTTCAAGGGATTTTCCATATCTAACCCGTGATGTCACTGGAGGGTGTCGTTATAGTTTAAAAAAAAAAATACATGATATCATTGATTTGTCAACACCGTTCTTTTCCTTACGGAATTTCCTGAGAATCTCCTCTCGGTGCTGAGTTCTTTCTTGTCTCATCCCCAATCTCGTTCTTACACTCCCACTTCTTTTTGCACTTGTAGTGCTCATTAAAACTTTGGAGAAGTGTAAATCTCCATTTCAGGATCGCGCGTAACCTTAGATGGGAGAATAAGCATGTGGTGGTCATTTGGCAGCACTTAAGGGCTTAGAAAACAGACTTAAAAAAAAACCCCACGTGCTTGCAGCTTCCACTGATCTCTTCCCATTCCCACCGACTATGAGTCAAGGGTGTCATGACCTAGTGGCCAACCTGAGGTCACTTTTGGAAAGTGTTTTTTTTTTTTTTTTTTTTTAATTGAGAAGCCTGACATTGTGAACCTAAAGAATCTGCTGACACCAGGTGGCCCAGTTCTCTTCCTTTAAGGACAGCTACACTCCACTCTTAACATGAAAGTCTCCCCAAATGTGGCAACTCTTTCAGGCAAAGCCACTGGGAGATAAATGTAAGCAATATCCGACTTCCCTCCCCGATACGGAGTAAGGGAATTCTTCCCACAAGCCACTTGTAATGCAGGTGTCACCTCTTCCCCTGCTGTGTCCTGTCTCCTTAGAAGACAGGTTCTATTGGAAGAGATTAATGAATACTTTGCTGACTTGGTACCTTCAGCTGTATTGAAACCTGATCCTTTAGGAATGGGAGTGGCATATTCTTGCTGGTATACTGTAAAGTTTATATGCTGTATGATTGTTTAGGAAAATATGACTCTGATTCTATGTTGGCTTAAGTCATGCTTTGATGGCAGATTATGTAGAAAAACAAAATAATCACTGTTATATAAAAGGAAGAAAACCTATATTAGTATTTGAGCCTAAAGGAACAGCCTCTTTATGATACCTTAAAGTGCTCTGAGTGACCTAGATACCACAACTGACTACCAGAGGATAAGGGACAAGGTCAATTTTAATGTACGCAACACAATGTGCTTCTTCATCCTCTTTTGCTAGTGCCTTAACAACTAAGTATTAAATGAAAAAAAAAAAACAAACTCACTTCTGTGACATGAAAATAGGAATTCTGAAAAAAAAAACCCTCAAGGATGGCCATTTGAAATATTAAATAGCACTACAATAATTTTATAACAATTTGAACACAAAAATAAAAACGCAAATTTTTAAAATTAAAGCCATATTAATTGAACATGCACAGAGGGTTCTCAGTGAGGCTAAGATAATATTCCACCTGAGCTAGCTGAATCTCTCTTGCAGAGTTTCTCTGCACAGCAGTATAGAAGGAAGACTTTACCTAACACGTAAACATAGAATCATTCCTTTAGAGAAGAGTGTAGCCTGAGATCAAACATATTCATTTAAAGCCTTTCCCTTTATTCTCCTCTATTCTCTATAGATTTGTCTGATGTGGTTGCACTGCGGGTTGACTCACCTGTTTATTATGATTTGAGAAAAGGCTGGCTTTGAAAACGATACCAGAAAGACAAAGGGCCTCCAAGTCTTTTTATGGGACACTGGGCATTAGAAAATCTACCTAAAATCTGTGATTACCTCTTAAGGAAAGTGCTTCATGTCTATTCTTTGGAAAAGAATTAGCTTAGTTGCCACCTCATATTATAAATAAGAAAGACTTGTCAAATCTCATTTAAGAATCAAACGATTACAAATTACTAGGTGGTATACTATTTCTTTGGTGAGAAAAAGGATCAGAATTTTAAAGTGTGGCTAAAATCTTTAGGAGGGCCACAGAAACACACGTAATCTTTTCCCCATCAGTTCCATGAGCCATTGCAAAATCATTTATGCCTGATTATGCATAAGGTTTTACATGTTGTTTAATAAAGTTAAAACTATTGGATATAATTATTCTAAAGGCATGTGTAATCATTTTTACTTATGTAATTACATATTTTGGACAGCATTATCTTCAGATAAGATTTAATGTGTAGGTGGAGTGTGTCCTGGGGTAGAAACATTGTGTGCACAACAGCCACACATACTTTTTAATTTGAGTGAATATTCAACATAATTTAAAGTAATTACACATTCATAATTATATCCTGGGTGAGATTCCATTTATATATATTTAGGCCAATTATGTTTCAGGTTTATATTTTTGTTCCTAACATGGATCCTTCACTGAGAAGCTTGGCAGTGAGTGTGATTTTCCCCTGAACCTCCTGTACACATTTGCCATTGTGCTGTGTCCTGTGGAGTCTAGACCTTCCCTTCCCTGCTCCAGCCTCTTAGGGAGACTGGCTCTTTCAAGCCCTTTACAGGCTGTTTAGTAGTGTATTAAGATCCCTGATAGCTCTAGAGTTCTACTAGTCTGAAAGCCCTAATAGTTTTAAAGAACTCACCTGTCTTACTAAAAAAAAAAAAAAAAAAAAAAAAAAAAAAAAAAACCTATGTTTTGTTTGTTTGTTTCTTTTGGCAAATAGCAAATTAATCTCTGGGTAGAATAGAGCTTTCCATATCAACAAACAGTCAGATTCTGTACTTTCTCTTGGCTTTGGGAGTAGCATGTGCCCAAAGAGGAACTTGTACAATAAATCCAGAAATGGATTTATGCTATTTGTAAATCTTAGGATGGGGTGAGTGCAAAAAGCCACTGATGAAGGCAGAACCAAACAGAGTATGTATGGTGGGTGACCCTTGTTCAGCGGTCTAAGGAAAGAACCAGAAAAAGGCATCATCAGGCCAAAGGTTAATGTGCACTTCAAAAAAGGGCATCACATAGAGAGACCGTGCATCTTTTTAAACTGTAGTTGTTAGTGTGTTAATTCGAAGGCCTTCAAAGGTAGTTTATCTCTTAATACATCAAAACATCTCCAAAAGCTATGCATAGAAAAATCTATTTATATACTAAACTTTTGGTATTTGGCCATTATATATAATGAATTATAAAGCCTGAATTATCTCTCTGAACTGTACATTTTATTTTTATACATCATGGAATAGGATAGGGCACATTTTGTAATCTACAGAGTCTAGAAACTATTGTATTTCCACGTGTAGTGTGGTAGAACCATTAGGTTAGGGCTCAGAAAATGTAGTACAAAGCACCGTCTTCATCAGTTACAAAGGTCACATCAGTTACAAAGGCATTTCAGTCAATATTTCTGAACATCAGTTTCTCTTTAGCATGGGAATAAAAATATCTTCCCTCCTAATCATCAGAGATTTTTTTTAAGATTGAGGCAAACTTATTAGCTCTTTATTTTAAAATGTTCATTCTATGTGTATGGGTGTTTTGTCTGCATATATGCCCTTGTACTACATGTGTACTTCAGGGCCCATAGAAGCCAGAAAGGGCGTCAGATCCTCTGGAAATAGAGGTGTACCTGGTTGTTCTCTGCCAACTGGGTGCTGGGAACTAAATCTGGGTCCTCTGTCAATATAATATCTTAGTTGGGTTTTCCATGACTATTATAAAACATGAACCAAAAGGAACCTGGGGAAGGAAAAGGTGTATTTTACTTATAATTCCCAGGACCTCACTGAAGGAAGTCAGGTCAGGAACCTGGAGGAAGGGATGCTACTTACTGCCTTGCTTCTTATGGCTTTCTAAGTTTGCGTTCTTACAGCACCTAGGACTAGCTGCCCAGAGATCGTACTGCTCTTAATGGGCTGGGGTCCTTTCAGTATCAATCGTCAATCAAGAAAATTACTATGGCTTTGTCCACAGGCCAATCCATTAGCATTGTCTCAATTGAGGTTCCCTCTTCTGAGATGACTCTAGCTTGTGTCAAGTTGATAGGAAAAAAAATCAACACAAGCCGCAAGTGCTCTTAATTGTTGAGCCGTCATTCCAGCCCAGAAGAAGTCCTTTTAGAAGCTTTAAGATGCTATACGCATACTAAGTATATGGGATTGGTATGGTTATTGTACATGAAATCAAAATAATTTATGGAAAATGTTTATAATTAAGTGGAAGAACCATGCAAGACCAGAAATAACTGTCACCTATTCATCCACAATGACAGTACCTTCCATCTGTTTGTGGGATGCCTAAAAATGTTGATCTTTATCACTGTCCTTCCTGTAGTTATATTTCACTAATCGATCCAAATCTTTATTTTGTTTATATCTTCAGGTATCCTGGAGTTCATCAGTGTGGCGGTGGGACTGGTCAGTATCAGAGGTGTGGACAGCGGTCTTTACCTTGGAATGAATGACAAAGGAGAACTCTATGGATCAGTATGTATTATCATTTTTCAATTATTATTATAGTTCTTGAAATAATGATCTTAATTAAAATTTCTATCCATAATGTCTGGTAGACAATATTATATGTGACTGACAAATTATTTAGTTCTACACATATATGTAAAAATTAGAAATCAATAGTCTAAATTTAAGTGTGTTGAGGTCATAGTATAGTCATTCAATATTACTTTTTAAATTTTCAACCATTATTGCCATAATCTCCCCTGGTCTTCCTGTCCATTTTCTTGAGTCTTTCCAATTCCTCTATATTTTGATCCTTCCTACCAGAAATAGAACACTGGGTGTCAGCTCTGGGAAAACACAAAAAGTATGCAATGTGTTGTGATCTGGAGATAGAATTACAAAACAATAAATAGAATTTTGAGAAAGTACATGCACACAATGTTTATGGTATGTGTTAGCATAAAAAACAATTGTGGTCTCTCTCTCTAATATATATATGTATATATATATACACATACATACACATACACAGAGAGAAAGAGCAAGAGAGAATATTTTGAAAATATAAGAAACCATTGAATTTCTACGTCATTTTCTTGATATTAATAGTAACATACTCAATAATACATTTATAAGATGCTATCTAATGTGAAGTGATGAACTTGAGTTATGAAGTTAAGTTGGAGCAAAATCTTGACTCTCTCAACTTGACAGCAGAGGTTTCATGTTAGTGACTTTGGCATATATCTCATGATGGGACAAGATGACCTACAGACCCTTTTGGTGATGTTGGCAAGGAAGTGATAATACAGAACACAGGAAAGCTAAAAGTATCGATTGCATGTTTGAAAATAAAATCTAGAATTGGAATATTTATTTAAAGTTCCTTGAACTAATCTACTGGATGAAGTAATACAGAGGAAAAAATGGTGCACGATTTCTGAACAAAATCAAAATAAAACATTATAATTTAATTTGATAAGGGTCTTTCTATAAGGAAAGACATAATATAGAGTTGAGACTTTTATAGGGAACTTATTTCGAAGGCATTTCTAAAACGCTGTATTTCTTTTCTTTTTTTTTAAAGGAGAAATTGACTTCTGAATGCATCTTCAGGGAGCAGTTTGAAGAGAACTGGTATAATACCTATTCATCGAACATCTATAAACACGGAGACACTGGCCGCCGGTACTTCGTAGCGCTTAACAAAGATGGAACTCCAAGAGATGGTGCCAGGTCCAAAAGACATCAGAAGTTTACTCATTTCTTACCGAGACCAGTGGACCCCGAACGAGTTCCAGAATTATACAAAGACCTGCTGATGTACACTTGATGAACTTAGAGCCATTATTTTTAAGTTGCAATTCCTGTTCGATAACACTGAAGAAGATAGTCAGAAGATTGCATTCTGTTTTTCACCGAGAGACTGTATTGGTGAAGAGTACCAAGAACAAGGAATTAACTCGAAGCAAAGCGAGATCTTCATAAATGGATTGTACTTCCTCAGATTCCTTGGCCCAGTCATGTCAATTGACTGAAGCTGAAATCAGTTAATCTGGATACTGTGAACCATGCTGCTGACGCCTCACCTCTCTGAATAATGTTTACTTGGACAGTGACCTTAAGGATAGATACTTCATGTTGAAGAAGTGAATTAAGATGACATAATTACTGCCTCATAAATTCTGAGGACCTTGTAGAAATCTTAGGTTATAACAGTATACATAAAACAACAACAACAACAACAAAATCAAAATTCTAGATGACTTTGAGCTACAGAACATGCCACACCAAGATGGAACATTTCTTTTAGAAGAATGGACCTATTTATACATTTTCAAGTTACAAATATTTATTATATATATTTATTTATTAAAGAGTTTATTTTTACTGGTATATGAAGACTATACAAAATAAAACAAACAAGACCAACAACAAAATGTCCTTTATTGTGCCATTACATTGCTTTGGTCTTGGGATGTAAAGAAGACTTCATTTTTATACCACATTAACCACAGAATAAAGCATTCATTGGTTTTTAAAATTAAGTACAATGTAGGTTATATTTCTATGCAATGTCTTGACTTCTGAATGTAACATGGGTCCCTTTTGACCTTGAAAAATGTTTTATTGACTTGTGTTGAATTAAGCACAGGTTTGAAAGGAAGTTAAACATTTTCATTTTATGCTTTTGGTAACACTGGTTTTTCAAGTGAGAGCTGTTATATTTATTATAGAAGATAATTTTAAAATGAGAAAATTTTAAGTGCCCTAGGAAAAAAATCTTTAGTATTTTGAACTTATAATGTTGAAGTTATCAAATAATATAGTCAATTTATGTTTACTTGTTTTCTAGGTTTCATATAGGGAAAAATGCTTCTCTTACCCCATGTGATCATAGAAAGAACTGGTCCTTGAACAACCTCTATGAACAATGACAAGGTCTTAACTATTGAGTTAGGTGTTCTTCCCATTGGTACATCCAATATTCACTGATGGTTACTACATACTAGACATTATGTTGGGAACTAAGGAATGTGACAATCAAGAGGAAGTCATCCCTGCATCAGGGATCTTAATGTGTGGTTAGAGAAAGTTTTAGAAAACAAGAAAATTAACAAATACCCTGTGTGAACTGCAATGCACTTCCACAGGTAAACAAGTTCCAGACACTGAAATAAAAGAGGAGAGAACAGACTCAGAGACTAGATGGTCCAGAGAAAACATCTCTAAGGAGGTCAAATTTCTGGTGGCCTCAAAACAAAAGAAGGAGTTAACCAGCCCCAAAGGTGTAGATAAGGGAAACAATCAATACTTTTCCCTTCAAGAAATCTAAGCTTCTGCATGTCCCATTGGTGACTTCAAAGATATTGATGGCCAGGCAACTACCAAACAGAATTTTCCAGGAGTGTTTTAACCTCACAGATACTCATATTTGTATAAAATATGTAAACATTTGCTTTCCAACCTGTTCACACAGATTTTTGTAAGGGAAGCACTAGTTCTCTCTCTCTCTCTCTCTCTCTCTCTCTCTCTCTCTCTCTCTCTCTCTTCTTTCCTTCCTTCCTTCCTTCCTTCCTTCCTTCCTTCCTTCCTTCCTTCTTTCTTTCCTTTCTTTTTTTTTTAAATCTTTGGTTTTTTTGAAATAGTGTCAGAGTAGCTCTACCCGATCTAGTATTTTCTATGTAGACTAGGCTGGCCTTGAACTCACAGGTCATCTTATTAGTAAATGTGAGTACTAACCCGCTGATGAGCTTCTGTTGGGAATGGAACCTCTCCCAGCGGATCTGAGGGAATGGTCTGAGCTCTGGCTAGGATTCCGGGCATTCCTTCCTTTACTGGCTCTCCCCACATTTCATGTTTCTGTGAGGAGAGATGTGAAAGTCTTACTCATGCTGCAGCCTCCTGCTTTGGTATCATAAATACCGGCAGCTGCTGTCTGGTTGAGTAGGAGGTATATTCTCATCAAATTACTTCTCTGCATTGACTACTTCTCTGATAGGGATGCTGTGTAGAGCTGGTTTGTCTTCCTCTTTCAGAAAGGACGCTGGTGGAATTGCTTTGCAGATGATAAGATGAATGAGAGTACTAATTCTTATGAATGAAGAAGTTGGAATGGAGGGGATTCAGTAGAAACTAGAATACTATTTGCATGTACATAGTATTTTGGTTGCTTGAAACTAGATAGGAAAATCTCTCCTTCACAACACAGTGCCACAGCATTTTCTTCATTATACAATTAAACACGTTAGTGGGTATAGGGTAAGCTTTTAAAGTTCTTTTAGTTCCAGTAAAAGTGATCCCAAGCTTAATTCTTGAACTAGTTGCTTGTCTAAGGTTGACTAATCATGCATACCATCTTAGTCACAGAATCTAATGTAAGGATCAACTGTGTCAAACAAAGCCCTTTCAAGGGTCTTTCTGGACACCAAAATAAGGC
The DNA here is from genome assembly GCF_014885135.2 of Alexandromys fortis. Taxonomy (NCBI): domain Eukaryota; kingdom Metazoa; phylum Chordata; class Mammalia; order Rodentia; family Cricetidae; genus Alexandromys; species Alexandromys fortis. The sequence goes on from NW_026067938.1 coordinate 12,063,848, forward strand.
AGGTTATCTCCTGGCATGGCAGGGATTAAGACCCAAGTAAGTTTCCAGTTTCTGGTTCTTAGTGATGACATGAAGGAAAACCTAAAGCAAGGTTGAAGCTAAAACTAAGTAAAAGAAGGATGATAGAGACTTGGTCTAGGGTCTTGGAACACAAACAAGAACTCTTAACAATTATCTGGCAAGATTTGAGAACCTCCTTTGCTCTGGAGAGAAAGAGTCTTGATATGTAGGTCTTCTGGCCTAGACCACGCTGGTCTCCACCAGCTTGGTACAATGCATGCAATGCATATGCTCTTGCCTTCTCACTGCTTGCACTACGGAGAGGTGCCACCATGCCTGACCCATCTCCTTTTTTTTTTTTTTTTTAAATCAAACTGTTGATAGCTTTTACATTGTTTCTATCCTATCACTGGATATTGCATATGTTTGGGGTATAAACCTGTCTTTTTGGTTTCATTTAGTACACAGATTAAGAGCAACTGTGCTGTAGGAGTTAACTATGTACGCCTTAGGACTCTCTTCCATACATAATGGATGTATACAATAACATTTGGGCTTTTAGATGGTGCTAAAGTATTGATAACAATGGAGACACCTGGGAGAAGAAGAAATTTATGTTTAATTTTCTCTGAATTCCTGCCCAATGCTCATGCTTTGATGTAATACCCCTTCCTGAGGAGCAGATGTGACGGCTTCTTAAAAACGGACTATGGAAAAGTGAGGGGTCCTATGCCTATTACGCCACATAAAAATCCATTTTGGCAGTACATTTTCTAGCAGTAGGGATTCTCCTTGCTGAATGGATGCGGTAAGCGCCACAGTGGGGAAAGTCAGAGTAGCAATAAGCCACAGGTGGCCTCTAGGTGCCAAAGAGTACATCTGGCTGATAACTAGCCCAAAGTCACACCTAGTTCTACAATGAAAAGAAATCAACTTCTGCCAGGAATACTGATGCAATTCTGTTAGCTTAAGGACAATTCTGATGCTACAGAGTTTTAATGTTTTTACCTAACTTTTTAATGTAAAAATTAAAAATAACAAATAGCATCAAGTTATGACTCCCCCAAATCAGGCAGTTCTAAAGAATGGACCATTTTAATTTCTTTCTTTCATACTGTTCCCTCAAAGCTTCATCAGGCTACAATGTAATGTTTCAATTATGTGGAATTTATACATTGCCTTATACTTGTAGTAATGCACTTATTGAGTGTTCTATCAGTCGCAAGTAGAAACATTTAATTTGTATTATTGTGTTGCTGAAAATGTCCTGCTGGGTTTTTCGTTTATCACATCACAACTCTGATTATTTATGACTATCCTAGAACGTGTTCCAATCATCTCTATTTGGCTTTTCTAGTTGCTGAAATGGCATGGCTTGATCTCTTCCCTGGGAGCGCATCCCCCACTCACAGCTATTGCCTACAGGGCTATGCTATGTAGGATGCTTTACGATCATAGCTCTTCTTCACCAGATCCTCTGACAGGCAACGCTGAAATATATCAGGCAGTGACAGCTGCTAAAAAAGTTCCTACATATGCTAAAAATAGCTTCGATTCTCACCAGACCGAGTAACCATACATTCAGGTCCCCACAGTACATTGCCATTGTACTACAACCTTGTGCTACAGCCTCACTGGGTAGGACCAATTTGCAGAACAGAAATGCTAGGAAACTATAAGAATGACCAAAAAATACCGAAGAAGCCAAAGAGCCAAAGAAGGCAGTGTGGCTTAAAAAAGAGACTCTAAAGTCCTTTTCTTGTTCTGAAATTCCCTCACTCCTTTTTTTGTTAAGATATTTAACTATCGTGTTCCTCTGCCTACAAGCATCCCTTATGGTCTGTGACTGTTGTGAACGCAAGTTCTCTGAGCGTAACTGTCATTAGCCTCTTCATGCAAGCGGCTGTGACTGCTTGCACCTGACCCTCATGGTTTGGCTTATTGATGTACCCTCCTAGAGGAAGAGTTGCTAGCAGCCACATTAGACCCTCACTTATACTGTTCTCCCAGCTGTGTGCTAAGGTCTTAGAGATCTTGGAAGGTACTAGAGTGTATAAAGTGTGGCAGGTTAACTTAAAGGGCTCTCTATTTGTGCTGCTGGAGGAAGCCCTCATTCATGCTAGGGCAAGCCTTTATGATGGTATAGCTATCTGGGAGTCACCAAAGCTCCAGTAAGGAGCGCCTCATATAGATGCCCAATAAACTGACTGATTTCCCAAGCTAGACTTGAGTGAAATCAGATTTTGGTCTTTTGTTGATGCCCTGTCTGGGGTGAAGAAACACTTGTTCGTGTCTCCCTGGAGAAGTTCAAACAGTAGAGCAGCTTCTGATTGGTTTACACATTTTCTTCCAAAGAGAATTTGAGTATTTATTTTGTGTATCTCTGGTAGCCAAAGATCACTACATTTATTTCATCCGGAACCATCACTCCCCAATAGTTACTGTTGTAGGAGTAGAGGGCTGGAGGACCAGTTCATGCTTACCTAACGTGGCACAGATATAGATATCCAGTACTGGCTAAGATGACATCTGGGGAGGCGGGGGTGCAGGGGTATGAGTCAGCACAAATTGGCCAATACCAGATGCCTGGGGAACCCAAAAGTAAACAATGATGTAATCTGTTATATAATTACTTTTGGCAAAATGCCACTTTAATGTAGGTTCTGTGGTGTAGCAGGTTCTTCTGTTTGTGTGATGCTTTCATTGGTTTGTCTTGAGACTAAGGGTGAGTGCCCCATCCCCTGAGTACTTAAAGTATGTTGCATGTGCTAAGGTCTAAGCATGCTCTTTAATTTTCTGATTTTTTTTTTTAAATTTTTGCTCTTCAAGACAGGGTTTCTCTGTAGCTTTGGAGCTTTATTTTGGAACTTGCTGTTTTAGACCAGGCTGGCCTTGAACTTACAGAGATCCAGTGGCCTCTGCCTCCCAAGTGCTGGGATTAAAGTTGTGTGCCACCACCGCCTGGCTTTCTGGTCCTTTTTGATTCCCTTTCTGTACATGCTCCCAGAGCTCATGCCCATCAGATTCATAAGAACGTCTACATTTATAACGATATGTTTAACCACCAACCAAAATCATTTCCTCAAAAAAAACGTGTTATTCTAAATTTAGTGAACAACTCTGCTCAATTGCTTTCTCTCTGGTGCTTTAACACAGTGTCAGGACATACACTCTGTTGCCTCAGGTAGCTCCTTGATGATGAATATCACTAAGTATTCTTGAAGTTTTCCCATGTCTATTGACTAGGCTGTTACTTTCAACCATTTTTCGGAAGTCATGAGTTAGGGGCAGTAGCACTGTGAAGGGAGAAATTACTTTGAAGCTAATGAATAATACAATTGTACCGCCAACCACTTTTAGCTCTGAAATTGGAATTTTGGTGGCCATCACACGTTGCATTATTTGTAAGTCGTGGTCCTAGAGGTATTAGTCCCCACGGGTAGGAGTCAACTATAGTGTTTCTCAGAAGCAGCAATGTGTTTTTAGCATTAATGAAAGGGCTTGTTTCTAGGGCTGGCTTTAGGACTCCACCACCATTCCGCGAAGGCTTATCATTTCTTTGGAGATGAGAATTCTGCTCTAATGATTATAATATGAGTATTTAATGGCAGAGATCTCATTTACCTATTCTTTCCTGAAAGTGACCAGTTATCACAAACAGATTCACGTGGGTAGCAATAGGATTCAAAGGTAACTCTAGGAGTCGTTATTTTAACTGCAGCAAAATGAGTAGCTGGAGACTTGACTTGCAGATTTGAGTCTTGTTATTTGTGTAGGCACATGATAATAGATCTCTATCATGGCAAAACACTAAGGAGTCATGCTTTGGTTCTGTGGGCTGTATAACCTGTAAGACATCATGTTTATCATGTTCTACTATCTAATGTTGAACTTGCTATGAGATACAAAGGTGGTGATCCTTATATGTAGCAATTTCTTCACTTCCTGTTTAGTCATGTGACCTTCAACAACAAATTCTTTTTCTTATTGGGTCCATAGTTTATTTGCTTCCCATAACACTATTCCTAGAAGACTTTTGTTTTCTTCCCCAAGACATGGTTGCTAGCTGTCCTATGCAGTGTTAGCTGTCCTGGAACTCCTTGTTCTGAGGACCTTAGTCCTCAAACGCAGAGAGCTCTGCTGTTTCTGCTTTCTAAGTGCTAGGATTAAAGGCATGCTCCATCACCACTATCCTGTCTTAATGGCCAGTGGGAATTTTTTTCTGCTAAATTGTTGTGTTGTTGGTACTCATCAAATTAATGAGGTAAGACAGTTCCCTGGATACAACTTTTTCTAACTACTAATCAATATGGTTTCTTTGAAATGAAAACTGTGCCCACCTGCATTAGGTCCAGGATTTCTGTCTAAATTCCATGTACCTAGATTATACCATGGTGCTTGAGATATTGTTCCCAGAGTAAGAAAAAAAAATCGAATTCTGTCTAAATGAAGGCAAAATATACTGGTGATCAAAATCAAGAGATCTGCATTTGCTATTTCAGTGACCACGGATTAGTAAAAGGCTGATGTAATGTCCTTCTCTATTTTAGACTCGCCAAACCAGTTCGATAGACGGATAAGTGGTGTTTGGGGTTATTCTCAGTTTCTCCAACACCCCTATTATGTAATTTGGTGTGCTTCTAAGGCAGGTTGGCATCATTTCGTATTTGCAGTCATGCCGATGCTGAATTATTCCAGAGGTCCTCTTTTAGCACAGCGATTGCTTTGCTTCTGCTCCTACCCTATAGAAATGCAATGACTGTCTCTCAATTACCCACTCATGAAAAAGAGATGCCACTCCAGGAAACCTTCTTGGATTCCTGCATCTATCAAATTTTCACATGTTAGCAACTTCAGCAGCTTCTCTCCAGATCCTTCAACTGCCTGATGAATTTTCTTTTTATATTCAGATTCCCCAGAATCGTTGCTCTTTAGCTCCTGTCTAATTGCTCTTGAGAGTCTTGAATATTGTCTTTTGTTCTAAACAGGTCATACCATTTAGAGTCTACCCAGGTGGGTCTGATATTCAGTGGGCCTGCATGCTAAGAGCCATGGCACTGTTTTGTTCTTTTCTTTGAAAGACTTTGAAAGATCCCCAGACTGTAGGTTTCTTAAATTTAAAGAGATCAGAAAATAAATCAAAGAAAATGCTTTAGAAGTTGTCCTTTGTTTTTCATGTATAGGGAGACGTCTATCCTTAAGATTTACGGAGTCCTTGTTTCTAAGTTCCTTCTTTTGGCTCAGTTCCCAGTCATTTTAAAGTGGCTCCTTACTATCTGTGTGGAGATTTTTCCAAGGTTGTTGCCATGGCTGCAGTGCCTGCAAATTTAGATGATTTTTGTGTCCTATTGATCTCTAAATCTTATCAGTTCACCAGCAGCAGTCTTTTTATAAATTTGAGGTCGTATTAGTCCAAACCTAAAATGCTTTTGTTTGAGTCACAAGAAAATTATTGTGGAGATATTATATAATTCCAAAGGTTTCATTAGCCAGCTTTACCACAATTTCCCATGAAATTCATGCTCTCATTGAAAGCTTTTCAGGGGCTAGAAACCCAATCCTTTGAACGCAGACTTAAATTTCGGAGCATAGAGGGAGGGCAATACAGAAGGACAAGGAGGGAGGAGGAACAAATAACAATAAGGATATTTATTAAAGCCACAAATTGTACACAATATATAATATATATGTATATATACATATATATATATATATGAAGTTATGACACTTAGGCTTATAATCTTTCCCATAATAGTCATAGAGTATTTAACAAAACTCCAGTACCAAGCATAAGAAGCCTCTCTGTTTGAGTTGTTGTTCAGGGTACTCTAAGTGATTCTACAAGTAATATAGGCTATTGTTGCTTCCCTTGTAGCTTCTCAGAAGTCTCTGTTGTTGAAGATACCACAAACTTCAGACATAGGACTCCAAATGTTCAAGCAGGATCTAACCTAAACGTCTTCTTCCTGAGTTTTATCTTTCATAGTACTAGAAAGAACTATGTAAACTGCCAAGGAAGGAAAGAAAGCAATAGTCCTATGAAGCTGTGATATCAATGAGCTATACCAAAAACCACCGTGGCCAGGAACCTTTAAAGGCACAATAGTGGCACTCATGTCTTGGCAGTAATCAGCATCTCTTTAATTGGACTCAAGCCTCACTCGGTAGAAGAGGTATCATGACTGGTACTAGAAACTTAGCCAACTAGCAAGGGTTAGTGAAGTCATAGATCTCTAGTGAGATCCTGCTACCACTATTAGATCAGCGCAATTTCCAACTGCACTCTAAAACTTATTCTATGCCCACAGATAAGTGTAACTATCACCTACCATCTTAGAAGAGTCTCTTTACAGCACATGAAGACCATTAAAGAAAATTGCAGCTGGGTATAATAAAGAGAACATGTGGAGCTCAGCCTCAACAGGTATATCTATAATGTAACTCCTCTGCCCAAGGCTCAGGGAACACCATGGAAGAGGGGATGGAAAGGTTGTAAGATCTAGAGGATCATGTAAGTCTGCTGTGAGAGTGTGTCTTCTAAAAATGATAGGGAATTTATACCCACAATACCTCAACAATATGGTTGCCTAAATAGGACCTGAATGATGATAATATCAATTGACATATCACAGGGTCCCAATAACAAGTCAAGAACTATCATCAAGGAATGACTGCTGAGAGAGGGAGAATTAGTCTCTACCATGGACAAGCATCGTAATAGATTATCCAATATAAAGTGGTCAGGATTGAAACCATCTACACAGAACCAATATATATGTATACACACACACACACACACACACACACACACACACACACACATATATATATATATATATATACATACATTGAAATGAGGGGACATGGGAGGGAATGGAGGGAAAACAAGGAAGTGGAAGTAACATAATCACATTTTAAATGAACATTTTAATGAAAACAGAAATAAAAATGTAAAAATAAAAAAAAAATAATTTAGAAACAGTAAGCTTTTTTTGACTATATAATCTACTATCTGGAACTTCCCAACACATAATAAAAAGATGATTAGTATTAATTATAGCCCTAGAAAATATTTTCTGAATGTCAACATAGAGAACAGCATATTAAATATAATTTGCTAATTACTTTTAAAAAGATCAGTTTCTAAAGATAATCCTTTGGGTCCTGTGTTCATTGGTCTTCTTTAATCTGAACAATAGCTATTTAAAATTCCTCCTTGTTAACCTCCCTGAATCTTTGATTATCAGTTTTCTGACCAGTATTATTCTACTATGTTTTGATGTTTTCCTTTTTGTTGCTGATTTTGTTTGCATTTTTGAGTCAGGGTCTCACCAAGTAGCCCATGCTAGATTGGAAGTTGTTATGTAGCCGTGAATGGTCAGAGACACTGGTATATCTATACATCTTGAAAAATAGAAGTTCATGATGCTGGCCTGGTAGCTAACCTCTATTTCTGTTACCACAATCACATCTTCATGTGACAATTACTCAAGCATGAGAATGGCCAAAGCCGTGGGCTGGTTGATATCATCCTGCTGAGGCATTTTGTGTACTTGATTAATGCCCGCTCTATGATGACAGCTCCTGGGTAGGTCTCAGATTTTCTATTTTCTTCAGAGATTCACACACGCTGGGCAAGTACTTCTACCACTGAGTACACTCCCAGTCTAGTGCTTACTTCTAATAGGAAGATTTTCATACTTATAACCACTGCCGTTTATCTATAGACATTCTTTTTCTGTCAACTATCTCTGATTTTTCTAATCACATGTTTGTTTTATAGTTTGATCAACGAGAGAAATAACTTTCCACTACCTTTAAATCCTTATGTCTTCTAACCTCTAACCAGATTTTATTGTATAAAATGGTAAACCAGATACATCGGTAAAAATTTGAAATTTTGAGCTCTTCCCCAATTAGCCTACAGTTGCTTTCCTTCATATAATGTGATAGAGTCTGTGTGTAAACCAAGGTGGGACATCTGTGCCTTCCATAAGCTGGTCCTTTGCGATGTCTTTTTGAGTCATTAGGTAGTGACATGAAGGCCCAGCTTTCTGGACTTGTTGATATGAAGGATCTCAACTCAAGCTGATATGAACTCAGATGGGAAATTGTCACTTTATGGTCACACGTGTCCCATAGTTTGGGTATTAAGTTATACCACAGCTGGGTAATACGATAAAAGTCATAATATTTGAAAGACACATGCTTTCTATTGCAAATTTTGTGAACTTGTTCCATTATAATGGGTTTTATGATATGATTTACACACTGGGACTTCCCATAAACCTTAAATTACACCTTTTGCCAGCTCAGAGGTCTATCCATAGTATGTGAGGATCTGATGGCCCAAGGAAGTGGTAGGGTGCAACTTGAACCCAACTGTAATCTCAGAATCTCTTACTTTCACAGAAGTACCACGTGTTTGATACTTTTAAGTGCATGGGATCATTTCTGTGGTTTCACACATATTAGCTCAGTATTCCATCGCTGGATGATATCCCTAGCTCCTTTGTTTTATTTTAATAGCTATTTTTTTTATCGTAGTTTCTAACAAGTGTAAATATGCATATGAGAAAAGTGACTTCATAAGGCCTAAGCTGTAGCTAAACTATCTGAGAAACTTCTCAAAATTAATTTGGGAGAGTTATTTTTACTTCATTGTTCACTGAAGATATTGGCTATTACTCTTAATAGACTCAGAAAATTACGTCCACAGTTAATATAACTATGTGTGTGATATGTATATTTTTCATTTGATTGAAAATAATTTTTCTCATATAATATATCCTGATTACAGTTCTCTTCTCTCTACTTCTCCCAGTTCCTCTCCACCTGCCCTCCCATCTGAATTTACCCTGTTTCTGTCTCTCAGTAGAAAACAAACAGGCTTTTTAGGGATATTATGAAAATAAAATAAAACAAAAGCTACAAATCTTTTTCCAGTTCCTCTCCATCTGCCCTCCCATCTGAATTTACCCTGTTTCTGTCTCTCAGTAGAAAACAAACAGGCATTTAAGGGAAATTATTAAAATAAAATAAAACAACAGCTACAAAACACATCAGAATAAGACAAGGTAAATGAAAAGAAGGAAAGGAGCCCTAAAAGAGTCACAAGAATCAAAAACTCACTCATTTATATACTCAGGAATCCCATAAAAACATTAAGTTGGAAGCCATAATATATACACAAAAGATACATAGGGTAGAAAGAGAATAGCAAAATATGTAAATACAAAATTAAAAACCAATAAGTTTTATTTTTGGAAGCCCTGATACAACGTTATGAGATAAGAGATCTCCAGAGATAGTGTTGAGTTCATTTTCTCTTGGCCATCTCCTGCTAGACATGCTGTGTACTCTTAAGATTAGTTTCTTTCACCAGTGAAACTCCCTTGGAAAAAAGTAAATTTTCATTTGCCATTGGTTATCAATTACAGATCGCTTTTGGGTCAGGGATGGGAACACTTCTCCTTTTAGCTCTAGGACACCATCTGGAACAGACCCATGCAGGCCCTGTGGATATTGCCATGGTCTCTGTGAGTTCATATGAACACCAATCCTGTTGACTTAGATGGTCTTATTTCCTTGGTGTTCTCCATCTCCCCTGCTCTCTTTCTATATTCCCCTCTTCTACAGTTTCCCTGTGCTCTAAGGAGAGGGATTAGACAGAGGCATCCCATTTGGGGCTGAGAGTTCCAAGTGGGCCTTAAATCAAATCAGATGTGGAATCCTGCTAGGTGTGGCCACTGGGGGGTTCCAGGTAAAATGTGTTGGTAGATATTGGGAGCTGACACTTAAGGATGGGGATGGGCTAGGAATTGGGTGCTGAGGGAGTTCACAGGAGCTGGGAAAGCAGGATGTTCCACCAGAATCTGCTTAGTCCCCTGTGGATGGCATTTGGGCTAAGAGGTTAAGTCTGGAGAAGGTTGGAGGAGAACTGTGTGATTCACTGGAGGTGGGAGCAGAGAGGAGGAGGCCACAGTAGGTGGCTTGCTACAAAGTCAGGGATGCTACTGAGGGATTGGATTTGGAGATGAGAGGGAGGTGAATATCTGTAGTTAGTTTACTTTCTTCTGGCTGGAGTAGTCTATACGTTTTCAGGGAATGTGTACTGATGTTGGGGTCTGTGGTAATGTAATGAGTGGTGGATCAAAGGTTGGAAGAAAAGATCTGGGTGAGCCTTTGGAGATGTGGGTTAGGAGGGAGGGACAGCTTTAGCAGGTGGTTTAGATACAGAATTGGAGGTGAGGTTGAGAGGTTGGATTTGGAGAAGAGGGAGACGTGAAGATCTGGGTTTAGTCTCCTTGCTTCCCTGGCCAGAATGTGTATGTTTTGAATAATCTTGGAGTGGAGCAGGAAACAGGAGAGAATAGTAAGGCTGTCGGAATGTCCAAGTTGGTTGCTTGATTTTGCTTAGAAGGAACAAAGAGGAAGGGTTTTTTTTTTTTGTATTTCTACTCAAGCAAAAATGAGCTGACATCTACTATAACCAATTTTATAAACAATATATTGATAAATATAAAGTAAAATATTGATATGACAAAATATGTGGCACTACTTTCTAGAAGAAAAAATATGCACTATTTATTCTAAAGGAAAAATCAGAATTTTTAGTCTTCGGCTACATCTTCACTATCACTTAGTTCAATCACTTCATTTTGCAAACAAGAAAAATCTTTTATCTCATTAATTCTTTTCAATGAAGCCATGAAACATTTTTTTTTGTTGTTTCCAAGTTAGTAAATTTATCCGCTTGCTTTTAAAATTCTCTTTTATGATGCTGGCTAGCAATGGTGAAATTAGCATGTTTTGATCTTTGTGCAAGTTGTTCAGAAAGAACTTAAAAGAAGTATTTAGGAAAATCCAAGTGCTGAAACATTTAAGATATGCTTTGTGGTCTCAGTTTTCTGTGATTGTCAGCCAGAAAGTTTTCTGATTAAGGTGGCTTGCCAATTCCCTGCCAAATACATTATTTATCATACTAATGGGGATTTCCTATTTGAGATGTTAAAGACTAAATGTTGCTAGCGTCATTTCCCTTAAGATAATTGGTACAAGGAAGTTGACATGACTCTAATAAATTAATTAAGGACAGGACAGAGGTACATGAAGACAAACAGGTAGTTTGTTGAAATACAGTAGATTTGGGTGGATTAGAGAATTTTTGTTTATTTATTATTGACAGTGAAATTTGAATCTGCATGAAGCTGAATTTATGCTTCTTTTTCTGAGATCCATTTCCTTGTAAGAGTGAAATAACTTTTATCAAGGACTTCATGTAGTTAGATTAAAATGACAGTTAATATAATGAAGTTTGGTGTAGGGATTTTAAAAGATCATGGATAGTTGCTCTGAAGTGAGGTGGGCTTTAAGAATATGTACACATAGGTAATTAAGTTAATAATGACTCTAAATTTTAGTTAGTGTTAACCATATACCAACAATATGAGGATCTGTGATCATAAGCCTGTATCCTTAGGCCAGGTATAGTTTTGGGATTAAAATAAACTTTATAATTAGAGATTGTGATACATACTGTAAAGGAAAATAATGTGACTTAAGAAATCCTATAAGAGGCAGTTCTTCCAACATAGACAACCAGAATGGGTTTTTCTCGTGTATAAAAATGAACCTGTGAGTGGAAGGCAGAATGTCTGTAGATAGTAAGCCAGAGGTGAGAACGAAAAAAGCTTCGTGCTTATAAAAGGGTGTGATAGGTCCAAGACATTAGTAAGGCGGTCAGGGCATCTAGAGTAGTTAATAAAGACAAAAACAGCCTAGGATGAGATCGAGACAAATGCCACGTCATACAGGCTCCTACAGCCATGCCAGGTCATTTGAATGTGTGTGTGTGTGTGTGTGTGTGTGTGTGTGTGTGTGTATTAAAGCACTGGAAGGTTAAAGAGAATGACAATATTTCATCAATGTCTTAGTCTAGAAAGAACTGGGATAGCTTAGATGGGAATATTGGCAGTGAAAATGAAGAATAGTGAATTGATACTGAGTATTTTGAAGATAAAATTGGGGAAATGAAGAATATTAAAAATGGGAATAAGAAGACGTGTAAAGATGTACTCAGGTGTCTGGTTTCAGTAAATATATGTATATATGGTAGAGGTGTCTAATAGTATTATTTGTAGGGATAATTCAACATTGTACTAGAGAGAAAAAAAGAAAAGTTTAGTTTCTTTCTTTTTTTTTTTTTTTTTTTTTTTGAGATAGGATTTCTCTGGTCCTGGTTGTCCTGGGACTCACACTGAAGACCAGGCTGGCCTCAAACTCAGAGACCTGCACCTACCTCCAGAGTGCTGGGTTTAAAGGCATGACAAACCATGCCAGGTGAAAAGTGAAGCTCTCGAAATGCTAATTTTATTATGCTATGTAGGTAAACAACTGAAGGCCAAGCAAGGAAGTGGACACTTAGGCCTGTAAATGTTGGCTGGAGATGTAAATTTTCAGTTACTAGCATGTAGATGGCAAGCAGAAAAATAATAAAAGTACCGAGATATAGTAGACCAAATAGAAGAGGAAAAGTCATTTAAAGAGAGGGAAGAAAAAAAAAAAAACCCAATGAAGTACCACATCACATGATCTAAAAAAGATACATTTATAGAAGGAAATAAGCCATCAACCGTGTTGTGTGTCACATGAGAACTAAATATGTTGATTAAAATTGGCAGTTTAGCAATTATGGTGACTTCAAGAGCAAGGGGATTAGACCAGATTAGAGCAGGTTGAACAATGAAAACGAGACGTCCTAACGGAGGGAAGAAATAGGGACAATTATAATGGACATTGGTGGTCGACTACTCACTGGCGCTTTTCTCAATGTTACCCAACCCCTGTTCTCTCAATGATGTTCGAGTGCTCAGGACTCTCTGGGAGGCACTTAGAATTTGGGGGTTGAATTGATGTTGTCTAAATGAACCATCGTACTTTCATTCTTTTTGGCATGTGATTTGCTAAGCTATGAAAACGCTAAAAACCAATATCAGAGCTAACCAAACAGCTTCAGTTTGGGGACACTACTTACCATGGATGATATGCAATCACTCTATTCTGAAAACATCTTTACTATCTAACAATTAAAATTATTTCTACTTATTGCTTTCTTGCTGTATACCAGATGCTGCAGAATGAACGCTATCATTCAGCTATACCCACAAGAACCATGTGAAACACAACTACATTATTTTGTAACTAATGAGCCAAGACAGAGAGAAATTAAAGTGTCCGTGGTCATAAGCAGACCAATAGAAGGAGCAACCGCTGACTTTCACAAGAGATCGCATATTCTCTGCAAAATAGAGTCTGCTATATATTGTGTCTATGCAAGGGGTATTTTACGCCAATGCTCGTCTGCACTTGTCTGGTTTTTTTCCTTGCTCAGACTTGCCTTTTTGATTCCACTGGCTGCAAGCCAGCTGTATTGCACACGGAGATTAACTATGTTGATTTTACCAGGCTGACCCTATTGGAAGATAAGTTTTCTCTGAAGGTGCTGGGGGAGGGCATGGCCTATTTAAGGACTGGCCACAAGAAGAACATTATTTGTCAAATTTATTACTGTATATTTCACATTAAAGAAAAGACATTCATGGCCTTATTTATAAAACTGTGTCAAATAAATATTCTGCAGAATTACACAGTGTTTCCAGAGCCTGGTTTTGAGACAATGGTTGAGTTTCTTTTTTAAATATGCAGATGGGTAGTGTTTTGAAAATGGGGAGTAATTAGTACACATTATGTTTCGCTAGGAATTAGGAAACCATGTTTTCATTTAAGATGCTGATGCTCCAAGACATAAGAAGAGTTCCTAACTTCCAGAACTTGTTTTATCATCTGTAAAATAGATATACATAGATTTCTTCATTCCAAATCTGAAACTCAAGTAAAATAACCTAAATGGTGTTTTCTTGGCATTGCAAACTATTTACACAATAGTAATTTAGGTACGTGTTCACCAAGAGTTTAATAGAGGTGAATGGATAAATGGATAAATATGCAAATAGACAATAAGTTGTAATAAAAACACGTTAAAATTCCACAGGAATTCAAGGTGGTAGATGTTGTTGAAAATGAGACTGACATTAATAACCTGGATGGAGAGCATTAAAAAACTTGGGCTATTACTTATAGGAACTACAAACTAAAAAAAAGTGCAAATGTAGGAGAGATATAATTCTACATAAATTCGATAAAAATGGTAGCTTTTAGATAGTTCTATGAGGTGAGTAGAGGAGTCCCAGAAACCAGTTATCCTCCTGTTTCTAAAATCCAGAAAAGAATCAATGAGCCACAAATAGGGCTGTCAACAAAGAAAGAGACAGAATTTCTTTCTTTCTTTCTTTTTTTTTTCAGCGCTTTATTAGACCATCATGTGATTTAGACCGGCAAATAATCACAGCTTCACAGAGTTAAACAAATGCAGCGTAAACAAAGGCAACACATATTTACATCATTAAAAAATGTTCCAGAAGCCGGGCGGTGGTGGTGCATCCCTTTAATCCCAGCACTCGGGAGGCAGAGGCAGGCGGGGATCTCTGTGAGTTTGAGGCCAGCCTGGTTTACAAGAGCTAGTTCTAGGACAGGAACCAAAAAAGCTACAGAGAAACCCTGTCTCGAAAATTAAAAAAAAAAAAAAAGATGTTNCAACAGCTATGTTCACTTCACCCACCCACAATGTGTTTGGAAGACAAGACAGTATTACAAGATAAACCGAGACAGGATTTCTTTAAACTATGGTTTATTGATAAACCATCTCAAAATGAAGATAGCAAATACTGATTATTTCTCATCCATCTATGGATTGGCTGAATGGTCTTGTTCCTTGGGTTCTTTCCTGAGGCTCCACTGACATGAATGTATCAAGGTGCTTTCATGGCACAGAGAACAAGCTCAAGGTACATGGTTAGCAAGACTTGGAGCCACATTTGCTGGCCCCATAGGTCAAATAAGTCACATGTCTAAGTCTAGCAAAGGACAAAAAGGTGGACCACACTGTGTGAGGAGAGGAGTGGCAAAGGCTTTTGACAGGTTTCAGTGTATCACAGATGACTGGAGAAGAAGATGCTATTGAAGGAAAATGAGATGTGGTACATAAGGGTAGTGAAGATTAGAGAGGACACGTGAGAAACAGTGGTGCAAGGACAGAAGCAATGAATGCAAAACGAGACTGATGGATTGGTGAATGATCAAGCAGGGGGCTGGATTCCAGTGTTTTGAACCATTGCTAAAATTGCTGTCCATGAAATATACAAGTGGAATTCAGACTAAGAACACAGAAATAGATAACAGAATGGATTGCAGTGGAGATAGAAGCTTGCATAATATTGGGTGAATTATAGATCTGTAATATTACAAAGATGGATTAGAAAATCTTAAATTTTCTCTTTAAAAAGTATGAGCAATAATGCCAGTGAGGTGAAGCAATGCCCTCATCTGACCCATGTGCAGCGCTTAAGTACAGAAATCTCTGGAAGCTGACTTGCTTCTGAGAGGCATTTAGTTTCTTAAATCATATTACATAAGCTCCAAGAAGGAAGGACTGTAGGGTTCAAGATAAAATTAAATTTTTCAACTGTTATTTTGGATTATTTCCTTTTTCCAATTTCATCAGTTTTTGCTGAAACAAGTAGGAAGATTATTACTGGATCCATATCTACAATGGAAAAATTAAGACCGCTCATGGTTAGACAGCTAGTCAGTCGTGGAATCAGAACTCACCCTTATATTATCTTACTCTCAAATTTATACTCTTTCTTCTATGAATGAAGTTTTCCCCACTGTTGTCATCCCTAGTTACAGAAGCATATTTGCTCCACTCATGAACATTTATGGACACAACCTTATTTTCCCAAATTTGTGTTTTACATAAAAGTACACTCTGTGTGTTGTAAAATATGTAAGTTTTGACATATGTATAAGGGCATGTATCCATTGCTAATTAAATATTATATGGGTATCATCGCCCTGACAAAACTCTATGCATTTCTTACTTACTCCTGCAACCATTAGTTTATAGATGGCTTTTATATCAGTGCTTCTCAACCTATAGGTCATGACCCCTGGGGTCATATATCAGCTGTCTTGCGTATCAGATATTTATATTACAATTCAGAAAAGGAGCAAAATTACACTTAGGAAGTAGCAAAGAAATAATTTTATGGTTGAGAGTCACTACAACATGGGGAGCTGTATTAGAGTGTCATAGCATTAGGAAGGGTGAGAACCACTGTTCTATACTTTTATCTTAATCTTACTAGAACCATATACTATATAGTATATGTTTTTCTATCGACTACTTTTTATGCAGTAATATGCATTTCAAGTTTCTCCTCTGTCTTTTCACGGTCTTAAAGCTAATTAAAAAATTATTTAATTTCTGTGCACTGCATCCTTATGAGTATGTGTATGCTAGCATCAAAGTGTGTGTGGTGTGTGTGTTTGTGTGTGTGTGTGTGTGTGTGTGTGCAGGCCAGAGGATGGCATCAGGTCTTCCTCTATTGCTCTGTTTCACTGAACCTGAAGCTTACCATTTCCTTTTAGGTTGCAGATAAACAATCTCCTACAAGATCCATCCTCTTGCCCACTTGAAATTATTAGCACGTAAAACTGTCTTAGGTTTTCTCTTGCTGTGAAATGACACCATGACCATGGCAACTTTTATAAGGGGACAACATTTAATTAAGGGGGTGGCTTAGAGTTCCAGATATTTAGTCCACTGTCATCACTGTGGCATGCGGCAGCATGCAGGTAGACAGGGTGCTGAAGAAGAAACTGAGAGTTCCACATCTTCCATACGCAGGCAACAGGAAGTGGTCTGAACTAGGCATGACTTCATCATAGGAGACCTTCAGTCTCACCCCCAAGGAGACACACTTCCTCCAAGGCCACACCTACTTCAGCAAGGCCACATTTCCTAATAATGCCAGTCTCTATAAGCTTATGGGGGCCAATTCCATTCAAACTACCCCAAAAGCCATGGTTTGCTTTACTAGTTCATTTCTTTCTTATGCTAAAGAAAATTCAAATGTCTTAGCCATTCACCCAGGAAGGAGATCTTGATTGCTTCCAACTTTTGACAACTATAGAAAAAATATACCCTAAACATCGATGCTCAGGTGTTAAAGTGTACATGTTTTCAACTTCTTTCAGCAAACTAGGATTTCTTTTCCTAGATTGCATGGTGATACTATGTTTACATGGTTTTGTAAGGAAGTATCCAGTGTCTTCCAATGGAGCTGCATCATTTTTCATTTCCACAAGCAATGAATGAGATTTCTTCTGCCTCTGAATCTCTCTCCTAGTGCTTTGGATTTTGATCACCCTAACAAATGGGTAGTGAGTTATTGTTGTTGTGATTCTCACCTGTGATTCCTTAATGGCATGTGGTCTGAAGTGTATTGTTAATCTCTTTATTGTCCTTGTGGAAGCTCTTCAGAGCTTTAGATTAGAACATGAACTGTCTCCACAATCTTGGTACCTAGCTGGGAGTGGAACTTTTAGGGGACAGTGCTAGCTGGAGATGGTTGGGTGCCTACTTTTGAAGTTTATCTCTGATAACTAGATTTAATCCAAATTTCTTGCCCCGGGCCCCCGGAGGTGAAGAACCTCTGCCTTCATAATCTTTTGCCGAAGTACTCAGGGACAAGCAGTCATTTGATGGACCATGTGAAATTATGAGTCAAATAATTCTTCCCCTTTCAAGTTGTTTTCTCAGGCATTTTGGTGACAGTTGTACAACTCAGAATGTTACGATCGAGACATAAGTTGTCCTTTGTAGCTTCATGTGTGTTTCCCAGGTGGCGATGCTGTTCTGGTAAGTGATGGAAACTTTAGGAGGAAGGACCTAGTTGGACATAATAGGTTCTTAAGGGCATGCCTCTGAAGGACCGGTTCCCAGCACCTTCTTCGATTCTTGATGAATATGAATGTGATCTCTGTTCACCAAGTTCTATGAATGGTTGAAAACTAAAATCTGCTCGTTTTGGATGAAGTACTTTATAGGTATCAAATTATCCAGTTGATTAAGGGGGATGTTGAAGTATTTGCTGATGTTCTGTCTTTGGATTTACATATTTTCCAGCTCTATCAGTATTCCCCTATAGATATTGATGCTCTAGTGTTATACTCATAAGCATTAAGAATTGTCTTGTCTTCTTGGAAAATTGTCCTCTTTAGCATAGACTCTCCTATTTGTCTGATATTTTCTATGTTTTCTATGTTTTTCTATGTCCCCCACTCCTCCCAGTTCCTCCTTACCTCCCCTACCATCCAAATCCACACCTTTTCTTTCTTTCTCTTCTTAAAAAATGGTCACCTAAAAATAATAAAGCAAAATGTTAAGATAAAACAAAAACAAATAAACCAGAATAGAGCAAAACAAACAAGCAAATAGATAAATAGAAGAGAAAGAGCCAAAGTAAACACACAAGAAAGCATACAGAGACATACATGTTCATATACTATCGGCTAAAATTTTTAAATTAGATTTGCAAGTATATGATAGAGAATTTTGTGCTTATTTTTTAGAGAAATTGCTTTATAGAGTTCCTTTGTTGAATTTTTAAAAATCTGGTTTCAATATATGGAAATATAGGCTTCACAGAATGAGTTTAGCAATGTTTCTTCCTTTCTTCTTGTTAAAGAAATCTTAATTTATTATTTAATGTGCATGGATATTTTGCCTGCATATGTCTGTGCACCACGTGATTGCCTGGTACCTGCAGATGCCAGAACAGGGCATCGACTCTCCTAGAAATAGTGCTACAGACAATTGCTAGCTGTTATGTGGGTGCTGGGAATCAAGCCTGTATCCTCTGGAAGATCCTTTTTTTTTTTTTCAGAGAGTTTGGGAAGTTGTGTTCATATAATCATTTAGAACCATGCATGTGGCTTCTATTTATTTTCATTTTGGTGTTGTGATTTTTTTCATGCCCATGTGTTGCTTTTGGTATCTCCTTTGTTTTACTTTGGGGATCTTATTACTGAGAAATCTTCTCTTGAGGTCTCACAATCGCTAAATTACTCAGAGAGGAGAAAATAAATTTCTATGACAGTAACACCAAATACACCTTACAATATGAATACATGTACTTAAAATAAACTAAAGTCCACCAGTATTTTCTAAGGATCATAAGGCTGAAAGTGGAAAGATGAGAGGAGTGTGTATATTAAGGCCAGTGGAGTGAATTAAAAAACTCTTCAGAGTAAGTATTGAGACATCAGTTAACAGAATTCATGAAAATAGGCAGGGAAGTGGAATAATAAAGAAACAAGTTTAAATAAAGGCGGAAATATTGGAGAAAAATGCTATGGAAGGACAGAGAACAGTGCAAAAGATTAGAAAAAAGAAAAGAAGAACAATAGAAGCACTTTTCTAACAATAACAGAAAAAGCAAAGCTAGTGAAATAAGAAATGATTAGTTTTTAAACCAATGAAGTTAAAATACTTTTAAATCTATAGTAGCAGGGAAAAGACCAGGGTCAAAAAGGAAAAATAAAGATATAAAAAAATGATTAAGCAATAAAAAAGTGTCAACAAAATTTGATGATTCCTTACATTAGGGAATAACATTTTTCATTTAACTGTTTAAACATTTAGACTTAAAAGTTTTGTTTTATATGTATGGATGTTTAGTTTGTACATGCATGTGTGTGTGCGTGTGTGTGTGTGTGTGTGTGTGTGTATGTGTGCACCACATGTGAGCCTCATGCAAGAGGAGGTCAGAAAAGGGTGTGGAATCCCCTGGAACTCCAGTTGCAGATGGTTGTAAGCCATCGTGTGGGCGCTGGGGACAGAAACTGGGTCCTCTGTAAGTGCAGAAAGTGGTTTTAAGGGTTAAGGGTTAAGAAGGGTCTGTGAACCCTTCTTCCAGACTCTGTAAGGTTTTGAGGTTCATAAACTTAAAGCACTGCTAAAAGATAAAAAGAGAAACACAAGAAGAGAGGTAGCTGGAGTGTTAGAGCCGTCCCTTTCTGGGCTCCGGGCTTGCAGATGGCAGTTACATTGCCCAACTATCTGCTGATAGAGCGTTCCAGATTCCCGTGCTCGCCACAGCAGCTGTCTTCTTGGTACTCTTCCTTCTTGGTGTACCAGAGGCCTCTGCTGGCCTTCCTTAGCTTTGCAGTCTGTGGGATGAGCAGGTCCTCTCAGATCTGAACAGGTTGCTGACTTCATAGTTCCAGGCTTCCTAAGTCTTACGATGCTGTTGATGTCACAAGATGCAATGATGTCCAGAGGCTAGCGGTCGCTTCAGTGTCGTTCCCAGCATGATCTGCCTGCTAATCTCAGGTTCAGGCCTATCAAGCTCCAGGCTTATTTTCTGGTTTCAGCCATTAGGAGTGAAGCTATCTTCCCTCTGCACTTCAGTGTCTGGGCCGATCCTCCTGCAGCCTGCATTTGGATTTGGTGTGTTGGTGATGGAGGAAGGTAATTGGTTTATTATAATTAACCAATTACCAATTTACATTTAAAGGGGGAGAGACCACGCCCCAATGGGCTGGTATCACAGCAGCTATTGGTTGGAGGGGCGGAAGGACCTCCCGCAACATGTTGGTGTCTTTTTACCTATACTCTTGTGAGTGTGTGAAGCTTTAATTTTCTCTCTTGAGAGAAGAATTTGTTTTTTCATATTCTGGCTCTTCTTCAGTGAGTCACATAAAAGTAGTTTCTTGATCGGAGTCTTACCTGGAAGTTCCCAAGTTCAGGTTCTTTATGTTTTTTTTTTTTTTCTCCTTTTAGTAAGCCTTGCAGTTCTGCTGAAACGAAAACATGACACACTGAGTGAATGGAGCTCTAATCAATGGGCTTTTATTGGTATGCCAGTAAGATGCAGGGAGAAAGACCCTCTGTGAACCTAGAATTTTATTTTAGCCCCGCCCCCCCCCCCCCCCCCCCCCCCCCCCCCCCCGCTGTGTAATTCTCCCAAGTTCCTGATCCTTTCCGCATACTCACATAGCTATTGCAGGATGGACAGATGGCAGGAGAGGAAGGAGAGGACTGCAGTTGGATATGTTCCTTTCCTACGGTCCGCTAGGACCCCAGCGGAAAGGCCTCTAGAAAGATACTTTTCCTAACGTCAGAGCTTATGAAGAACAAAGTGCCCAGGCCACACTTAATGTAGTTGTATCCAGCCTTCCTTCTTGCTCTTCTATGCTGGTTTGAGTGAGAATGCCCCCTCGATGCTCAGAACTTTGAATATGTGATCTCTAGATATGGAATTATTGGCAAAGAATTAGGAGGTGTGTCACCAGAGATGGTGGGTGAGCCTTGAGGTTTCAAAAAACTTATGCCTTTGCTATTTCTAGTTGCTGTTCTCTACCTCTTGTTTGTGGTTGGAGATGTGAACTTCCTGCTGGTCCT
This sequence comes from Alexandromys fortis, assembly GCF_014885135.2. Classification (NCBI taxonomy): domain Eukaryota; kingdom Metazoa; phylum Chordata; class Mammalia; order Rodentia; family Cricetidae; genus Alexandromys; species Alexandromys fortis. Next base: position 12,085,218 of record NW_026067938.1, read on the forward strand.
GCCATCATGCCGTCACTACACCATTATGGAATCTATCTGGCAACGTAAGCTCAACTAAATTCTTTTTTTTTTTTTAGAAGTTGCCTTGGTCATGGTGTTTTATCACAGCAATAGAAAAGTAACTAACACATCTCCACACCCCCTCTCTATTCAGAACCAAAGGGAGATACTTCTCTGATGTTCATTGTGAGGATTTGGTAGAAGTCATGAGCAAAACTCATGACCGTTAGAGCTCTTATGATTCTAGTTCCCTAAGGTTTTAATTTTTATTGATAATTAGCTGGCTCTCAAAATGTTAATGAAATTTTGTATGCATTCTAGCTTTTGATTCACAAATTAATTTGCCAGAGGTAATAATATGATTTTAAAAGTTTACAATTTCCCAAAGTTCTGACTTTTTAATATATCTTAAAAAGCAAGCAAACAAGAAAGCATGAAATAAGGTGCTTCATTTTGAAAAAATAAAACTTTAAAACATTTTATATGCATACTACCTGACCTCAAGAAGCTGTTTTACTTTTAGATATCCATTTTCAAAAGCAAATCCACCTAGTACTACTTTCAAAGAATGCTTTGGGTACTAACCAAATCAGGCAATTATAGTTTGAGTTATGTCCTGATAGATATAGACTAGGAAAGCTTCAAAGTTAAGACTAAACTGAGAGATTCCTTCTAGCAGAATACCCTGACAGAGTCTCAAGACTAACAGTTTGACAGACCACCTCTCCTTATTCAAACACACATCTCTCACAGAGAGAACTGTGGTCAGGCCAAGGGAGCACCCAGAGAGAAAACACCACCGAAAGATGAGAAATTGAAAATAGACTCAAAGAAGGCAATAAAAAGGGGAGGAGTGTTAGCCTTCCAAATCAAGTCTATTGTTCTAACCCTAGAAGGTCATAAATCTGGGTTCAGCCTCTCACAGACCCAGAGGGTCAAGGAAATCTAAGTCTTCTTTGGGTTATTAGATCCTGTGAAGCAACCTAAATTGCCACGCAACACATCAGTAACCGAATAATTGGACCAGTCACCCTTCAACATTAATAGATTAGTGAAGGTCTCCTCTTGAAACAGGGCAACTCAAAGTGACAGTTCCCTCCCTGGAAGTAACCTGAAGATGATGAGGAATATCCACTGGGTCTGTGTGACTTCATCATCAAAGACAAACTCCCATTCACGTGAATGCACTGAGTAATTCATGGAAGGAATGAATTACTCTCACACTAAACTATGGATGAAAGCGATTCAACATGAAATTGAAATCCATGGGATCGTTTACTTTCAAACTGTCTTTGAATTTTTAAAATATATTGACCGCAAGAATCAGAGAATAAGTATTAGCTACCTTGTGATTACCGGGGGGGGGGGGGGGGGGGGAATTAAGGGGAAGCAAGCCTGCAGAATTCTAAAAGATTAATACACTAAAAATAGGAATAAAGGAGCAAAGAGATCCTTTTCCTTGGTTTAAATTTCAGTGAAAAGACCAGAACAAATTGACACTTGCAGTATTATATCAAGGTGCTTGGCTGGCTAATTATTAGTGGAAATTTTCTTTGAGTGCAAAGATCACTCGTATAGAAGAACAGATGTAAAGTAAATCTTAAGTGTGGTTCATGTATGCATTCAGATGGGGGGAAACTATTAAAAATTAACTAAGCAGGGCTGGAGATGACTGAGCTGGTAGGAGAGCTTCCTGCTTTTATAGAAATCCAAGCTTGACTCCCAGCACCCACATCAGTAGACTCAAAACCACCTGTAACCTCAGCTACAGAGAGTTCAACGCTCTCTTCCGGACTCCTCCCCCCCCCCAATAAAAATGAAACAAATCTTTAATAATATTAACTACGCCTTTGAAGAGACACTTTGACCTATAAGTCATGTCATATTTATTATTGTACAGGTTTTCAAACTTGAAAATACTTTCATCCAGGCCTGGGCATATGCAAGGGCATAACACAGTCACAGCTTCACACCATGCCTCTTGCCTTGGGAGGGCAGAAATCAGCCACAAGCCATGTGGCTCAGCTTGGGTGCAGGTGAGCAGGCCCTTCGCCCCATCCGGGCCGTACACTCGAGCTGACTCTGTTGGCAAGAACACAGGTGAGTTGGCCCTGAGGGTGTGAGAGCAGGGAAGTTGACCCGGAACCATCTCCAGGCCCATTTGCCCCCATAGCAATTGGGAGGGAGGGCTCTACACCTCACCTGAGCAAAACAGTAGAGCTGGCCCTGGTGGCGTGAAGGCAAGTAAGCTGAACTGATGCCCGAGAGTAGGAAAACTGTCCTGTTTCTTTGCTGCCTGATGCCTTGGGTGAGGCAGCCAGGCCAGTGATGGAGAACTTTCCTTGATGGAGATGATGAGGGAAATCTGGCAGGCTGACCAACTCAGCTACCATCTAGGCCCAGAACAAGGGCTATAAATTAGCCCACCACAACACCTACCTCATCTATGATTTACTGGAGCATGTGAAGGGGCTGGACCTGCAGATTCAAAACTGCAGGATGTACATGACACAGGACAATAGGATATCCAAGAGAAGTCCGAGTGAGGGCCTGTTTGTTGTATGAGGCTGCTTGTTCCTGGCTGCTCCGCCCCAAATAAACACACAGAAACTGTCCTAATGAAATCACTGCTTGGTCTATTAGCTCTAGCTTCTTATTGGTTAGTTCTTGCATCTTCTCCAAATGAGATTTTGGGAGTGATGTGTCTAAGAAAACATTACAATAGCACATACTAGATTATATTTAAAAAAAGTCATGTTCTAGTCTGATAGGTTTACTGGAAAATCTAAAAAGTGAGATTTTTTTCTCCAAAACTAGAAAAATTTTGTAAGGAAATGGAGAGAAGATGAACCATTTCTCAGATGTTTCATAAGATTATGGACATGAGCTGAGCAGTGGTGGTGCACACCTTTATTCCCAGAACTCAGGATGCAGAGGCAGGCAGATCTCTGTGAGTTCAAGGCCAGTCTGGTCTACAAGAACTAGTTCCAGGACAGGCTCTGAAACTACAACAAAACCCTGTCTCAAAAAAACCAAAAAAAAAAAAAAAAAAGGATTATGGTCATGAAACTCAGGTGGCATTCAGATGAAAATGCCAAAAATAATGAACTTACCTACTGCATAGTTATTCTGAAAAGGTTTGAAATTGAGTCATTAAATAATAATTTTGTTAATATTGTGTGTCACCAAAATAATATTTAAAGAATCCTTGTGTTCTGATATCTTTAAGTGTGAAGAAGACCCCGATCAAATAAATGAACAATAGAGTTGTAGATATCATCCATGAGCTATAGAATTTTCCAGAATAAATGAGGAAAACAAACATAGAAAAGGTGAATTTCAATGAACTGTAATAGGTCTTTTTATGTATCCTGTTGAAAGGCAACATCACCTGTTCTTTAATAAAACAACAACAACAAAAAAGATATCAGTGAAAGGCATTTGGTAGCTATGTTGAGACAACCAGGCTTCTAACCCTTTAAGGGTTACACAGAATGGCAGAAACTCATGACTTGACTAACAAAATCTACACAAAGGTAGACAATGTTAGTAAAGTTGAATAGGTAAAATTACTCTACTGTCATAATTAATTATGACATCAGTTATTATTAATGTCCCATTAATATTCTGGGACAAGATTGAAACAAGATAGGCAATGAATTAAAAACATTAAAGTTACTCCTAGCTACTATAGGTAAGCAGAGAAGTTTCAAATACTAAGGAAAAACATTTTCAGAGGACAAAAGACTTCTCCTCAAGTAGTTATCACTCCTTGTATCAGTCACTCTTTCCCTCAGCAATGGGTAAGAGAACTGTAACCTTCAGTTAACATTGTCTTCTGGTGTCAGCCATTGTTTGTCTTCCAGACTGCCCTGCTTCTTCTCTGTCTATATCCAGCCAGAACCTCCAGTCCACACATATTGCCATCCTCTTAATGTTCTATGTATGCTAATGCCTTTATTCTTCTTCTAACCTGACATAAAACTTATGACCAGTTCTCACACTGAGTTCATTGCTCACTTGGTTTTGTGGAGGCTGTATCCACTTTCCAGAATAAAAATACTAAGGCATCTAGTCCTGTTGCTTTGGCTTGGATATGAGTTCAGACTATTCATTCAGGGTCCGTTTTCTAGTTGTTAAGTATCTTGCTGCCCCTTGCCATTTCTTTCCGATGTCTAATGTTAATCTCAAAATCCCCAGAATTCTTTTTTTTCCTAAACTTATCTAGCTTACAGCCATTTCATTTAGTAATAATTTGTCATCGCATCTAGGGACAAATTATAGTTGCTCGGCTTCATTTTTCCTGTTGGTTGCTCAGTTTTGACTGCTCTTTTATTCTTGAACCTCCTAGCCAATTTATCTGGATTTCTAATACGTCTGTCTTTCGATGGTACCACAGTTATGAGCTCTTTTTATCACCTTCACTGCTCTAGTCCTTCTCTGGACCCTCACCCCCTCTTTTTTTTTTTTCACTTAGACAGTTCAATGACTAATTTGTTTGGTGGAGGATATTTCAAGAGAGGATATCATTTGGGCTTTGGCATGGCTACTACTACTGATATCCTCCACATCTATAATGAGAAAAAAAAACAAAATTGAAGTAGGAAGATATTAAGAACAGGAAAATTTGGTGAGGAAAAGAGTGTGAGAAAATTTATGTTTACAGACAAGACAGGCTGAAGGCAGCTGGAACTGTTTAAAGGGGAACCTGGTGCTTTTCACAGAGGCAATAGGACAATTGTGCCCCAGCAAAGTCTTCATTTTGTAAAAGTGGAAGTTCTCTTGAAAGGATAAAGTCTAAATTCAGACACCACTGAAGGGATTCTCTGTTTCTTGAGAGCAGCTGCTTAGGGAAGTGTTTCCCCAGGGCTATCACACAGAAGCTGACACAGCTGTGTTGTGAGGCGAACTAGGTTCCAACCCGAGCTAGCAGAGAGACTTGGCACAGTCTATTGCATCAAATTAGTTTTGTGGGCATAAAAGGTGCAGAAGAGGGAATACAAAAGAGTCTTGTGTCACAGTTCCAGAGAGTTCTAGCTTTTAAAGTTTAACTGAATGTACTTTGTATTATGAGATGGCTGTGAGCCTAGGGGATGGTCGTGGCATAAAAGTTCCCAGGGTCAGGCAGAGTCAGTCTCTGCTTAGAGTCTTTGAGAGGTCCCTGGGTGAAGCTGTAGAGGTGAAGCCTATGTTGCAAATGGAGACATCATGATGCTAAAGATGGTTTACATAGGCTCATATAGTTATTTGGGAATGATTAGGAGGTGTGGCGTTGTAGGAGGTAGGAGGAGGTGTGTCACTTGGAGCAAGGAGTGGGATGTCAAAAGGCTCTCATTATTTTGAGTTAACTCTCATTTGTCTTAAGATATGAGCTCTCAGCTACTGTTCTAGAGCCAGTGTCTATCTTCCTCCTGCCATGCTGCCTGCTATGACAGGCATGGACTCTAACCCCCTGAAATTGTAACCCCAAATCTTATCAATTCCAAATTAACAAAATGCTTGGTTCCAGTGTGTTAGCATAGCAGCAACAACAACAACAAAATAACAAAAACGGAAGAATGATATCTGCAGCCAGAAAACAGAAAGAGGGTTTAAAAGATGGCACATTGGGTAGAAGAATTTGCTATGTACGCCTAAAATTCACTTAAAAAGTCAGGTATGGTGGTGCACACCTAAAACACCAACCCTATTTGGGCAGAGAGTTGATCCACAAGGCTTGTTGACTACCCATTATAGATGAAACATGGTGGTTCATATAGGGATAAGTCCCGCCCCTTAGGGGGTGTGTTCGCCTTGGGCTAATGTTAGCCTATAAATTTGGCTGAGCGGTGCTCCCAGACGCTGCTTCTGCTTTCCTGGTCTCTGCAAACGGTGGTTCTGTAAGTCTATTTCTCCATTAAAGCTGTATATATTTTGACAATCTGTCTGCATTCATTTACGCCGTTACAGGTTCAGATTTGGTAAGAGATCTATTTCAACAATAAAATGGTGGGGGGAGCAATAGGGAAAGATTCCCAAAGCTGAACTCCGTGCTTTAAACATGCACACCCAGGCAAGGGCACCATCGCGCATTTGCAACTGCATAACATATACTTTGCTGTTTGGTGGGGGATGAGCCTTGGTGCTCAGTTCTCTGTCCTGTTTTCCACTGTTAAATCAGTTCAGGACCCCCGGCCCTGGGTGACTGCTGGCTACATTCAAAGTGAGTCTTCTTTCCTTGCTTAAGCCTCTCTAGAAACACCCACGCAGACACATGCAGAGGTCTGATTCCCAAGAGATTCTACAACTACTCCAGTTAAAATGGAAGATTAGCATTGTCTTAATTAGGATTTCTATTGCTGTGAAGAGACACCATGGCCATGGCAAGTCTTATAAAGGAAAGCATTTAGTTGGGGCTGGCTTACAGTTCGGAGGTTTAGTCCATTACCATGGTTGGAAGCATGGTGGTGTGGAGGTAGACGTGGTGCTGGAGAGGTAGCTGTGGGTTCTACATCTGAAATGGAAGAAAACAGGCAGAAAGAGTGACATAGGGCCTAATGCGAGCATCTGAAACCTCAAAGCCCTCCCCCAGTGAGTGACATGCTTCTTCCAACAAGGCCACATCTCCTAACAGTGTTACTCCCTATGAGTGTATGGGGACCATTTTTGTTCAAACCACCACAACCATCACACACCACTTTAAAAAATACTAGATAACTTTACTATCCTTTCCATTATCTTCTCAAACTTTTAAAAGTAATATCCAGGCAAAAAAGATACTTGTTCTCACTAAATCAATTTTCAAAAATATGCCTGAGTTTGGATGGATCCACTGAAGATACAATAAATTTGTATAACTAGTGTTGGATTGTTTATCTTAGCATGTATCTCTTATTGCTGTGACAAAATTCCATGGCCAAAAGCAACTTGGAAGAGGAAAGGGTTTATTTAATGTGTAGCTAATAGTCCACGATCAACAGAAGTAGGCAGGAGCTCAGGCAAGAACATGGAGGTGAAAGCTGAGAGATCACGGAGGAATACCACTTACTGTCTTACTTTCGGCGACTTGTTCACCTGCTTTCATATATATCCCAGGATCACCTGACCAGGGGTGGCACCACCCACAGCAAGCTGGGTCCTCCCAGAGAAATCATTCACCCAGAAAATGGTCCACATGTATATCTACAGTCCAGTCTGATGGGGGTATTTTCTCATCTGTGACTCTTTCTGCTCAGATGACCCTCGCTTGTTTCAGCTTGGTAGAAAACTAACCAGCGCGGTGTTTAAAAGCAGCCTTCCTTTAAGAAGCACCGTAGTTGCTAACCAAGCACCAGACCGGTTTGGGATGCTCTGCTGCCATCTAATGCAGTAACTATAAATTGCATAGACGTCCTCCTCTGCTGCTTCAGCTGCTGCAGTGTCTTCAGATCGCTTCTGACTTTGATGGAGTCCCAAAGACTCGAGGCAAATGTTAACTAGCAAATTTGGATCCAGATCTTTAATTGCATGCAAGTAGAAGCATGCACGCGAGGCTCTTGAAGTCTGAGAGCGCCCTGGGTACAAAGCTTAGAGCAGAAGGAAAGATTTTTATCAATTACAAATGTGTTCTCTCCACTTCAAATACCATTTGCATAGAAAAACGAAACAAATAACTTGAAGGGTTACACGTTTATTCACAAAATAAACTTCTGGTTTGACCTTGTACTGACCTGAAACATAAGGGGATTTCTTTGCTCTCAAATGGAGCCTAAAGGGAAAATGTACAAGGGAATCAGGGTAGGGAAAATGAAAAGCTGTATTTTAGTCTGTGCACCTGGGCCTCCAAAATGGCTTACCTGCTGCTGGACTTTTACGGGTAGCAGGCACAATGGATTTTACTGAGAAGTGACTTTTCATGAGTCACCTATAAAGGACTATAGGCATGGTTAAGCTTCGTTACGGCTAGCAAAGATGCTGGGACCCAGGTCTGATCCCATTGGTTGATTATACAGCAGCATTATGCAGCATATGAATGAAGATTCAGCGACCACTTAAAATGCCATATGAAATGTGTTGCCATGACCCTATTACCCATCATTTCTCACTTGCTATGCAGTTGTAAGAATTAGCGTCTAAAAATTTCCTTTATTTATAGCCCATAAATAACGTTTTTATTATGCTTTATAATACTGATGTTAGCATATTTTGCTTATTTATTCTTTAGAATTGCTCTAAAATCTTTATCCTTTAGTGATTGAAAATCTGAATATCTTGAGCTATTAGGTAGAAAAACCAGCAAGCATTCTATGAATACAGAACTGAGTTCTTACACTGCCTCAACAAATCCATTCCCTTTCAAGCGTGTTCTTATTGATTATCTACATGTGAAATCCATCTGCGTAATTCAAGATTGTGGGAGATTTTGACTTGTCGTTGCTGTGAGAGGTTCTTTAGTGAGCCTCGATCTCTTTTCTTCCTTCTCTAATTTGTTGGCTCTGTCTGGGTAACAGTTCTGTTCTGTGCGGAAATGTATCTTGTTTTTGTAGTGGTGCAGCTGAAGCCTGGTCCTTGCAAGTGTTCTCTCCTTGAGTTACTGTTCTTAGACGAAGCTCTCCAACCCCTGTGCTTTCTCTCATCACTATAGTTCTGATCTCCAATATTTCCAAATAGATGAGAACCATTAAAAGGGGAGAAAATTGAAAATTTTCTCTCATTCAAGCAAATGACTATATACAAACCATATATGAACCGTTAGGGGCCATAGCATGGGGAAAGAGAAGAGCTGTGATACCGAAGAGCCTGATCATCCTGTGGACTTTGTGGCTGGCCAAGGCAAGAGGGCTTAAAAGGCTGAATCTCATAATGAATGAGTGAAATGTGAGATGAATGACCCATATGTATATATATGCGCATATATATATCAAGTAAGTAGGATAACATTTAGTTCATCACCAGTTGCTAGAATTATCTTTGGCTGCTACATTATTACCAACAGAGAACACTGTCATCGTCTGTTGTCCAAGATGCAAAGAAGGCAGGCTAGCTTGATGTCAAACAGAGACTCCCTTCCTGAACAGAGTTCTGTAAACAGTTGTGCCCTGTAGCCATAATACCCGTTTGCTTTTAACACTTCACTTAAAATGTACATTTCTTCTCAAGCCCAATGTCCGGCACTCAGCATTTCTTTCATGGTAACAGCGTCGTGGGACATTTTGCATATTTGTTTTAGGTTTTCACATGTGATGTATCCATTAGATGATAAAGTCCATTGGGTCTGAGGAAGATCTCTTTAGACCCGGATGGCAGTCCTACTGATTTGAGGTTGCCAACTACATCACTGTGGTTCAGTAAATCGCTGACTAAATTATTTGTGTCAGAAATATGATTTAATGAAGACGTGAATGAAGAGCATGGTTCATATTTGAACATGTTCTCTGTTATTCCATATAACAGTGTTGGAAATAATGCAAAAAGGAAGTTAAAATGGCTCGGATTGTGCAAATGGGCTAATGGGGATCTAATTTATCTATAATGAGTTATAGCAGAGCTACAGGCAAACTTTTCTAGTTGGGTAAGCCAGCAGAAATAGTAGTAACAGGGAAAGATGACTTGTAGCTTCAAGTTCATTTAGTTAGTGAAGATAATGACCTTGACCAAGAACTTGGCTTCCACATATTACATGTTTCATCTGGCTGGTGAGGAAACTGAAGGATGGAAATATGCATAAGTGCGTGTGCATATATTAATATATACATGTATACATACGTACATATGTATGTATTATTTGTTATCCCCCTTATCCTATAATAAACGGTGGGCACAGGAATTTGATATTTTATTCTTTTATTTTTTGTTATTTGTTTGTTTTTTGCTTTCCAAGACAGGGTTTCTCTGCGTAGCCCTGGCTGGCCTGGAGCTCTTCAGTGAATGCGGTAGAGATGTGGCATCATGGAAAGTTTGCTATGAGGACTCACTATTGATGTGCAACCTAGAGGAAAGATCTTACTCTTTAGTTGCAAAAACAAGAGCTTAAAACATGCAGGTGACATCTGAAAAGAAATAAGAGGTGACCATAGTTGGGAGTGGAAGGTAGCTTGCTTATAATAATTCCATGGTATACAAATTGTAACAGTGTAGTAAACACTGCCCATAACTCTAGTTGTTTTGGTTTTACTCTTTGGGGCCTTTCGCTATCTCCCAAATAAATACACAGAGACTTATTCTTACTTATGAATGCCCAGCATTAGCTTGACTTATTTCTAGCCAGATTTTCTAACTTAAATAATCCTGTTTCTCTTTAATTACGGGTTGCCTCTGATCTTTTTATCTTTCTTTATTCTGTATATCTTCCGTTCCTTCTTACTCCTTGACTGGCTGTATGGTTTGGTGGCTGGTCCTGGCATCCTCCTTTCTCTTCCTTCTTTTCTTATTCTTCCTGATAGTCTCAATATGAAGCTCAGAGGCTGGCAGGCAATGAGCAGAATGAAATTGGAGCAGGAAAGAGGGAGAGAATCCAGAAGTAGTATTTGCTTTACTTCTTTGTATCTTTGCTCACACGCTTGATGACAAATAAGGTTTCAAAAATAAACAAATAATGGCCATTAACTGGAAGACTCTAATAGTTCTAAGCCCTTCTGAATCCCTCTTCTCTTATCCTCTCTGCCTGTCACCCTCGGCTATTTCTCTCTCCTGCCTAGCTATTGGCTGTTCTGCTCTTTACTAGACCAGTCAGGTGTTTTAGACACACAGAGTAACACAGCTTCACAGAGTTAAAGAAACACAACATAAAAGAATGCAACCCATCTTTGCATCATTAAACAAATGTTGCACAGCATAAATGAATGTAACACATTTATTAAACTAATGTCCCACTACACATAACCCTTTCATCTGGTAGGAAAGTTGCATGGTTTAGATTACACAGATCACTGGTAGGAAAACTTGTGAAGGACCACTGATGAGACACTCTATGTATAGATATGTGCTTGGATGTGTGTGTGCATGTGTGTGATTGCATGTGCATATGCGTGTTTTCACAGAGATACTTCGTAAAAAGCTGGATCCAGAGAGAGAGGTGTGGAAAGAATAAGAAGGGAATCAATATATGTATAAGCGGGAAATTACACCTGAGCATTCTACTAATTATGAATCAAACAAAAGGCTAACATGTTTGCAGATTCCCACGATGTGTACATTTCCTCTGTCAGGGAGCTGTTTGCAATCTCATAGTATCTAGCGCCGATAATATTCGAGCACATATGCCACTGAGCAGAACATTTGTTGGTTTGCAAATAAATGCGGAATGGATCTCAGAGCCATCTGTTGTGTACTTGGCTAGATGGTGTCAGAAAACTAGCAGCTCTTTGAGAAGGCTGGTGAGAGATGTTCAAATAACACAGAGTCGTATTTCCACGATTCAGAAGGGCTTAGAACTATTAGAGTCTTCCAGTTAATGGCCACTGTTTGTTTATTTTTTGAAACCTTATTTGTCATCAAGCATGTGAGCAAAGATACAAAGAAGTAAAGCAAATACTACTTCTGGCTTCTTTCCCTCTTTCCTGCTTCAGTTTCATTCTGCTCATTGCCTGCCAGGCTCTGAGCTTCACGTTGACTATCAGGAAGAACAAGGCGTAGATCCTCACCTTGTGTAACTCCATGCCCATTAGGACCAGAACTAATTTCTGTGCTGTTTAATAAGTACTGAGCAAAGATTTGGGGAAAGAGAAAAGAACAGCTAATAACTATCTAAGCAGGAATAGAGGTGTTGAAGGATGGACACGACTTTTGCCTTGTTAGGGGATAAGTCAACAATTGATGCAAACTGTAGATAGACCATATTCCCTCGTTATTTAAAAGGAGACCACTGGCTCTCTACCCATGACCTGGGAATTTGAACTCAAATATTAATGCTAAAATAGGAGAGGGATTAGATTCTAAAATTGGACAAAAACTTGGAACTCTTTCTGGGCCTAATGCTGAAATGAAGAAACGGAGAAATAGTACTTTAATTGCTGCTATCTGGAAAGTACTTACTACAAATCTCATTCAGAAGTCAGCAGGGCAGGTTTGGTACCTAGTCATTTGGGAAGATAAGAAAGATGATGGGGCTTGGTGAGATGGCTCAGTGGGCAAAGGACTTGCTGCTAAGCCTAATGATCTGAGTTTGATCCTAGAGATCCATGTTGTGCTAAGAGTTGTCCTCTGTGGCATTCTGTGGCAAATACATTCTTCCCACCTATAAACCAATACTTTCTTTTTTTTAAAGAAAGAAGAAAAATCAGTGTGATAGTGGCGCAAGGCCAGTTCAGGCACCCTCTGCTCTGCATAGAATCTTCATCCGGTGACGGATGGAGATAGAGATCGAGACCCTCATCAGAGCAACGGGCTGAGCCCCCAAGGTCCAGTTGAAGAGCAGAAGGAGGGAGAAGATGAGCAAGGAAGTCAGGACCGCGAGGGGTTGATCCACCCACTGAGACAGTGTGCCTGTTCTAATGAGAACTCATCAAATCCAGTTGGACCGGGACTGAATGAGCATGCGATTAAACCAGACTTCTCTGAATGTGGTTGACAATGGGGGCTGACTGAGAAGCCATTGATAAAGGCACTGGGACCTGTTTCTACTGCACCTGCATACTGACTTTTTGCGACCCTAGTCTATTTGGATGCAAAGCTTCCTAGGCCTGGATGTAGGGGGGGAGGGCCTTGGACTTCACACAGGGCAGGGTTCCCTGCCCTCTCTTAAGGAGGAGGGGGAGGAAAAAGGGTTAGTTGGGGAGCTGGAGAGGAATGGGAGGAGGGGAGGAAATGTAAATTTTTGAATTAAAAAAATAAAAAAGTAAAAAAAGAAGGAAGAAAAATACTCAAAGTTACTCTTCAGTAGCAGCAATATTTAAATTTTTCAGATGTATGTTCAATTTTCATTGCTCACTCTTGCCTCTATACATCTATCTTGAGCAAACACTGAATAAATATACACAAAACAAGGTTTGCAAGCAAACAAATGATTATATGAATAAATACACATATAATTATAACATGTATATTTTATATTTATTTTTTAAGGTAGTATATAATGATGTCAGCATTGCAGAACTTTTGCCCGTATGCATAAATAATCTCGAAAATAAATGATGTTTAACTTTTTAAGATAAATACATTAAAAATAATTTATATAAGTGGTCATTATCAGACTTGAACATGGTTTAACCTGTGCTGTTTTGCCTTATCTGGGGATGAAAGACCAGGAGGATAGCCTGGACTTCTGGCAAGGCTCAGCTCACCTTGAGCCTTCGCACTGAAAGCCTTCCCGCATATAGGTCCCTTACTGTTTGCCAACACTTAGAAGTGTTAAAATCCCTCATGTCAACAGGTTGGGGATCTGATTATTGAGCCAATGAGACATTTTGTTGACTTCATAGGGCTTCTACGAAGGAGATCAAAGGACGCATTGTGTTTCAGTACAAAGCTTTATAAGACAGATGGAGTCCACCTTGAAAGACCCATGACACTTAAGACCAGATTATCAAAAGTTTCAGACACTCAGACCTATTAGCTTGCTCAGCCCTCATCCTCATACTGTCAGCACGTTTTCGCCTCACTTATAGGGAGCGGACAGTTCAATTTGAATTTTAACTGCTGCCAAAGTTCAATCATGGGTTAGAGAAGTGGCCACTGAGTTATGGGTCGTGACAAACCATGCTCTGGCTTGGGATGCGGATCTGTTCTCCCTGATGGTGTCATCACACAAATGACTAGATCACTTTGTTTGGAAGGGGAAAAAAAAGTTCTCACAACTTTTGGGAAAAGTCCAGAACCAGAATGATCCCAGCTAGGTGGGATCTTTACAAACCTGGCCTGTCTCTGATGAGAAGGAGCTTGAAAGACAGCCCTTCATTCTTTCATCTTCCAGGAACTCCAAAGGGATTTGTTTCTACCCACATCTAACACTGGAAAAACACACAGCCTTTGAGTTTTCTCCCTGAAGCCTTGAAACAAATCATAGAGTTAGAAATACAGTAGTGTTCTTGGGTATCCTTATTTTATCAATGAAATGAAATGATGTCTACACCACCCAAAGCTATTAACTACTAAAGCCCTCTGAATAGTCTCTCTGTGACAATTTAAACTGTATTGTTTTTATCAGTTAGAGGCTTGAAAGATGTCTTGTTTGATGATACCAGAATTTCAACCAGGGTTACAAAATACTTTCAAATGTAATTAAGTGTCAGTTGCTATAATGTATACAAAGTCACATGAATTTATTATATACATGTGTGTATATGGTGTGTGTATGTGCATGTACGTGTGTAAATTTTTAATATGGTGCCGCAAGGTAAAATAGTTTGGATTTTTATAATGTGATGCTTTAATATGTACAATGATAATATTAAGAAAATTTTCTCATGTTTGCCAACGAACAGTTGATTTCACTAAACATTACCTCACATGGATACCTTTTTTTTGTTGATAATAGATTCATCTATTATCAACTATAGCCTATAAAAGCACATTAAATAGTTGTGGGTTTTAAATCCTATGAGCATGCTGGGCATTGAATTACATATACAAACATTTAATCTCTATAAATTACACATTTTCCCTTTATATTCTGTCGTAATTTTGGGAAGCCACACACACATACACACACACACTTTATATATATATATTCCTTGTAAATTTTCTAATAATAAGAATTGGTTACCATACATACTTTGACATGTCCTAAGTTTAGTTTACATTAAAAATAATCAATGTTCGTTTGGTGTTAAAGTTAAAAAAAAAAAGCCTGTATTCTTTCATTTTACTTAGGAGCAACTGCGAGTTCTTTCATTGTCTTTGTGTAACCCTTCCTTCCCATATGCTGCCAGCTACATTCTGTAATTACATTTAAGCTTTGGAAGGGAGCGGTTTTGCTTGTCTGCTCTCCTTAGGGGCCCCCACTTTGTAAAGAGCTCTTTTCCATTTCTTGTGGGGATCGATCAAGAGAAGACGGGGAGGATACAGGCAGGTGTCCACCCACCCGACAGGTGTGTAGGTGAGAGCCGCTCCTGCCTCCCCTTTGTTGGCAGCTGTGCGTGTGCAGGTGTGAGCACCAGCAGCGTTTGCTAGTCAGCCTTTGGATGTGTCAGGTGGGGACATTTACACCAAAGCTGAGGGGGAAAAACCTCTCATAACTTTGTTGTCTAGCCCGAGAAGCATAAAACAGTTTTGTTTAAAGCTAGGTTTAAAGCTGTAAAGCTTCGTGTGGCTTCACCTGTCAAGCTCATAGATAAAAGTCTTGTTTTAACTTGACCAGAACCAGAAACAGTTTATTCTGTGTTTAGAAAAACATGGAGAGATTTTGAATAGGAAACGAACTAGAGGCTCTAAGAGCTCTTGGGGAGGGATGCCCTCTTGCTGGAGCTGGAAAAGACACTACCTTAACTCATTTCCATTTGTTCTGAGACTTCGAGTTGAAACTGTAATTGTTCTTTGCCTTTTATCACGCTACCCTTCACTTTAAATTAAGACATATGCAGTGTGAGGTCAGAGATGCTGAAAAGCCTCCTGCTTCAAAACGCAGGCGTTATCTTCGGGTATCTCCTGGTTGCCCTGGCTCTAATCCAGCTGTCACTTCTTTCCCATGATTCATTCTGATAATGTTAACCGGCTGCCGATTGGAAAATCCGCCATCGCTGGAGTTCATTGCCACTTTCTTGTTTGTACTATAATAACCAACAAAGCAAAAGCAATCCCTGAAAGCCAGTGAGCCCGGTTCTTTCTACCTGTGTCTGCCATTGTCATTCTTCAGTCAAGGTGAAATTATATCCATTAAGGTTTCAATTATCTTCTTGTCTGGCTACAACCCTAAAAGAAAAAAAAATCTTTTTAAAAATTATTTCATAGAGAAGTATTAGAAAGGTCTCCAAGATTCCGTGTGACAACACACTTTCCTCTACATATCTTTTATATCACACATTTTGTTTTTTAATGAGCTAATGTAGCTGTCTCTGTCATCCCCGAGAAAAGGCTCAACAAATACAAGAATCTGACAAACTGAAAAGGATTGATCTCTTTAATTTAATTTATATCTTACACCATAGAGACCACAATGGAAGACTTTACATGCAAAAGTCAAAAGCATTCTTTATGTATCTTAATATTAGATTTCCATATGTTACAATGGCAAAAATTTGATTATATGTATATACATATAGGCATACATATACATGTACATACATATATATGAATGAGCAAAAGAAAATTGAAACTAGTTAAGTTTTAGTAATTGCAGTCATCCAAGTAGTAAGATGCTTTAACTAATATATTTTCAGTTTGGAGTATATTCATTAACAATATATATGTTGGATTGACTTTGTTACCAAAATGTTTACACACACACACACACACACACAGAGAGAGAGAGAGAGAGAGAGAGAGAGAGAGACAGAGACAGAGAGAGAGAGGAGAGAGAGAGACAGAGAGAAAGAGACAGAGAGACAGAGAGACAGAGAGACAGAAAGACAGAAAGACAGAGGGGGAGGAACAAAGAGAGAGAGAGATGGAGACACACAGAGGGTACACATGCACTTAAACTGATGAACTGAATTTGCTGTGTTATGATCTTCCTATGTTCTTGGAATGGATTGGTTTATTCAGTTGTCAGAACAACTGGAGTAGAACTGTCATTATTACTCTACATTACATCCTACACTACACAGTGAACTGACTGAAGGCTACTTAATTTCACAAGCAAGCAGAGGACAGGATTTGAACACAGGATTCTCTCACTGAAAGGCCATGGCTGAGTTGATAGCATGCAGTCTTTCTTGGCAGAGAAATTTTCACTGTACAGACTTGAATGTACAGCATATTCAGGGTTTGCGGTCAAATTTAAACTGAACCTTGGATGGGTTGTAAAAAATTGTCTATATTTTAATTAACTGAAGCTACTATGTAATTCTTCATCTTTTCACTCGCCATAGTCTAAGATTATACAGGGTCAAACGCATTTAATTAAGAAACCTAGTTTCATTATTGAGCGTTTCATTGTATGGTGGGCTTTACGGCTGCATGTTGACTATATTGGTAAGTGAGACGAGGCAGGAAGGATGGCCTTTCCAGTTGTAAATGATGCCTGCACAATCTGACTCTACCATTGGTCAGCTTTGGTGACAATCATTTGTCCATGTTTGTGTCTTTGGGAATGTTGCTATGTGCCAAGATTTCTTATAAATCTTGTAACTATTTGTAAGGGTTCATTTTTCACCTTAGAATAGTAAGTTATGGAGAACATAACCTGGGCTGCTGCTGTACTGAAAAGGCTAAGCGAGTTCACTGTAAACGGACAAGCCTTTTGCCTTGCTTACAAAAGAGCTAAATATTTCATTCATAGTTTTAATTAAATATTTCCTTCTAATTATGTCCTGATTGATTTTCCCCTATTTGCTGCTCTATCTTTCATCCTAAGCCTATAACCTCTATTGATCAACATAAAATTTATGAACCCATTAGTGTCTATCAAGATGACATGTGGGTTTTATATTCAGGTCATTCAATTTAGCAGCTTTGAAAGGTACTAACCTTAAAATATATCTTTTGTTGATCCAGTGTATTCTATTCAATTAGCCAGGCTTCAATCTTTGATATATATAGTTTACATACAAATAGGCTAACAAATTTAATTATTTTAATAATACAATGCTAGGCCTTTTATCCACTTTCACACTTGTTAAGCAGTTATCATATATGATATTGATGTGTTTGTAAATCTATATGCACATTACCACACTTCCGTCTATATTATTTCCATATGATTAACGTCTCTAATTTGAAGGCTTGGGGCTGTGGTTTGTATCTATACCTTTAGCACTTAGGGAGGCAGAGGTATGTGATTAGGAATTTAGAGCTATCCTTGGCGATTACACAACAAGCCTGAGGTCAGCCTGCACTACACAAAATTCAAAATATCTAGATATATAGATATATATTTCAGTTAGATTGGCATTCTTCATATTTTTCAAAGACTACGGAATATGCTATTAAATGTTTTAACAACTTAGGACTTTTCATGACAATGAGACACTCTGCTCCTGGCAGCACCAATCTACTTCAAGAGGAAGATGGGCATCGAAGAGGATCCTTATGGAGTTTGATAGCCATTTGGGCAAGAAACTGCTCTTGCCTGGACTATTGCATAAACTGGACACAGAGAACCCGCAGAGAGAGGACTGCTGAACTTGCCTAAAGGTGAGAT
>NW_026067938.1:12103726-12202915 GCF_014885135.2 Alexandromys fortis
TTGTTTAAACAGAAAAAGGGGAAATGATGGAGGAAGGTAATTGGTTAATTATAATAAACCAACTGCTTGGCCTCATAGCTTAGAACATAGATGGGAGGAGTAAACAGAATAGAATTCTGAGCGGAAGAGGAAGTGAGGTCAGACTCTGCTCAGCTCTCCTGGGTAGACACGACAGCTCTGATTTGGAGCAGAGACACCATGCTTGCCATGCTCCGCTCTCCCGATAGCTCTGCTCTCTGAGGCACATGCGATGAAGCTCCAATCCAACATGGACATAGGTTAGAATCTTCCCGGTAAGCACACCTTGGGGTGCTTACACACATTATTAGAAATGGGTTAGAACAATATGTAAGAGCTAGCCAATAAGAAGCTAGAGTTCATGGGCCAAGCAGTTCTTAAATGAATACAGTTTGTGTGTTGTTATTTCGGGCATGAGCTAGCCAAGCGGCCGGGGTGTTGGGGACGCAGCCCCGCAGCTCCCTATTTCAACAGAAATAAACCAATTACCTTCCTCCATCAAAAAAAGAAAAAAAAAAGAAAAAAAAACAAAAACAAAATAACAAACAAAAACTAAAAGCAAAACAACAAAAACCTTCAACCCAATCTCTAATCTCTATAATTTTCTTTTTTATATTCAAGTAAATCTTAAAGGAAAATATGTGACCATAGTTTTTTTGAAGTCAGAAATTATGAGTTTTTAGGACTTTTTTTTATGTTCTGCTAGACAATTTTTCAGTACTTCTTTTGGAAATTCAGTTCTTGTATAGTTTTTCAGTTATCCAGGATATTTGAAGTAAATACTGGGCGTTTTACTCCAAACCATGTTGCTTTACATTGAATAATTTATTGAATAAGGTTCTATGTAAATGCCTCCAGGTAGTATGGCAACTCTTTTTTTTTTTTTTTGGTTTTTCGAGACAGGGTTTCTCTGTGGTTTTGGAGCCTGTCCTGGAATTAGCTCTTGTAGACCAGGTTGGTCTCGAACTCACAGAGATCCGCCTGCCTCTGCCTCCCGAGTGCTGGGATTAAAGGCGTGCGCCACCACCGCCAGGCAAGTATGGCAACTCTTATTAACTGAATGTGTTTGAATATGCAAGCATGTTCTTTACGTCCAACAAAATTCTCTCTTGACTTTTTGTAAGTTGGTGACTGTCTTCAACAGTTTCTCACTTCGGATTTTGAAAGTGAAGTTTGTATGTAAGAGAACTGATAATATTGTGTTCTCTTAAATCTGTAACATGGACCCAGCAAAATGGCTCAGCAGGCAAAGGTGCTTGTGCACAAGCCTGATGATGTGAGTGCACACACACACACACACACACACACACCACAAATAAATAAACACAATGTAATATAACTAAAAACTACAACATGAAGAAAAATAGAAAAATAGAACAAGCCCTTTGGTGACACACAGCTAATACAATATCTCACTGAGAGTCTCTGGTCTGGCAACTGAGTACTGGAGACTCAGCTTCAAACTGATTCAAGCGAAGATATGCACACTTTTATCTGGAATCTTCTACTACTTAAACACAGTTAAACACACTGCTTGCTAGAATGAATGAAATCTCACGAGGCTCCAGGTTGTGACAGTTTGCCATGTTTCCTTTTCTTGTGCTTTACTAGGAGAAACTGATAGGCTGTCATGCAAACCAAGAAACAGTATTTCCTTCTCCAGTTGTTACCTGTTCTCGACGTTCTAACAACATCAATGCTTTTCTTTTTTTCATGTAAACATGGTGGCTCGGCCATCCAGGTGAGCCACCCTGAGACTCAGTGTGGACTTAAGGCTTCAGAATCGATGTAGTCTGTTTTTATCATAGAGGGAAATGACATAAGGAATACCGTTTGCCAGTTTGTGCACCATTATATTATGGACTGCTCATCTGCGGAATAAATTTGCACAGAGGCTTCATCTGACGAAGTGTATTTCATCGTTGTTAACTAAGTTTGCACTGTAGTGGTCTTAGAATAGAGTTTCTTAACACTTTGTCTGCGGTATTTGCTGCCGGCTACTACCACCACGTTGCCCCCTTTATCTTTTTATACATCACTTATGAGAAGCCGCAGTGAGCATAGTCCCTCTCTCCTTCTCTGATGAAAACCGGATCTTTAGACTCATGATGAGTTTGGATTTTTGCATCTTACTGTGTTTGCTCTGTGTTTTGATCTTTGTTGGCTGATAGAGACGACAGAGCCACATTAGAGGGTGACTGGAGTTTAAGGATTACGAATTGGCTTTGAGGACTGTCGGGTCTGCTTTTATTTTTGTTTTGATCTTCTCTACCTAGAGTCGCTTCCTTTATTACATGAACTATTACATATACACTGTATTGTATTATATTATATTATATTTATTATATTTATGTGAACCACACACACTATATATATATTATATTTATGTGAACCATACAAAATATTTCATAGACATACTTGGAGAATGAATACATACACACGTGTTTGTGCACACATACATACAAAGATATACACTTGTGGACATCTTTTTAATTATCTGCCCATTTTAGTAATTATTTTTAAGAGAATCAGTAGATTAAATAGAAACAAAATCAATTTCTCAGTGAAACTATTTCTCTAGCATGAACGCTGTACAAAGTGAGGGGAGGTAGTTGTCCAGACAGGTGATCTTATTTTAGGCTGGGGCACTGTTTTTGTCATGAGCTTCTAAGGAATCTTATGGCATAGATATCTGCTCTGGATTCATATTATTTAAAGTTCATTTTCCTTGCCTGAATGGCTTCTGAGGAAGGCATCCTGTTGGAATCACTTTACACTCATGAGCTTCTAAGGAATCTTATGGCATAGATATCTGCTCTGGATTCATATTATTTAAAGTTCATTTTCCTTTTCTGCATGGCTCCTGAGGAAGGCATCTTATTTGAATCACTTTACACTCAATGTAATCCTATTTCTCCCATAGACACTTTATGAAGGCACCCAATGATGGGCACAGTTGTATGATTTTCATCATATATGAGAGAGGATGGCTAATAATTTTACTAATGATAGAAGAAAAATAAAATGCTCCTGAGAATTGGAATGGCTCTGGTGTTTGGTCCGTGCATCTTAGTATTAATCTTGTAGCTGTGCCTCACAAAATAGAATATTATCTTCTTTCCGATTAAAAAGCTATGACTTTAAATTGACATCCATGATTCTCTGCTCTCCTCCAAGTTGGGTACGCAGGTATGTTTGCTTTTCGTGGGACTACTCTCCAGGAAGACCCATATCAAGGGAGCTAGGTCAGTGAATGACACACACTGAACTACATTAGAAAACCAGAGAAGGAAAAGCTCTGTAGAAGTCAGCACCCACATCAAGGTTGTAATTAAACACGTGTATTTGTCTAAGCTGAACCTATAAAAATATTTAATTTTTAGTTACACTTACTTATATAACACAAAGGTGAATTCAATTCCAAATGCTAGTAGTTTGGTTAATTCTTTTAAATATGAAACATTTGACTACTTTGTTACTTAATAGGAAATCAGAGGCTCTGCTTTGCCTAAATTACTGCTATGCTTCTGCAAATGAACCTGGATCTTGTTGGCATTATTTACCCGGCGTGGGATAAAAGTTTTATAATTTTTCTTATTTTGGTCTTTTTGGTGGGTATCTGTGTGCACATTATGATGAGAGCTCAGTGGTCAGAGGACATCTTGATAGAGCTGATTTTTTTCCTTCTACCTTGTGGGTCCTGGGGATTGAAACTTAGGTCATCAGAATTGGCAGAGAGCGCCTTTACTCAGGGAGCCAATTTGCTGGCCTCGTTTGACTTGGTGGTCATTGTTTGAAGTTCTACAGATTTAGATGAAAAAATTCAAAAATAACTTTAAAGGCTATTAAATAAAACCTTAACCTGTTCTGGATAAGCAAACTTCTCACCTAAGGATATATAATATGCACACAGAACACCAGACAAGAATGAAAAAAATCCAGGTGCAGAACCACGAGGATTTCCTTGGGTAAAATTTTCAGTTTAAATTATCAATAAACTTAAAATGTATTTTGATACTCATTGGTTCATCTTCAAAATTGATGAATACTGATGAATCTATAGGAAGAAAATCCAGTTCCAACAAGGAGGGGCACACAGCCATTTAAGATGGTATCCCTAATGAAATACAGATCTCTGCATTGTGAGAAAATTAAGACTTGGGCGAAGAATCAAAGAGAAGCTGGACAGCCTTCAGAAGGCGTTTTTATAGTCTGGGATCAGGGAGGGTTCATCTGCTGAAGTGTTGAAGATAGTAATGGTTTGCTAATCTGTGAGGGGCTTTTACACTGTTTTCTTTGCAATTCCTGAGACTGTTAAAGCTTGAAAGTAAGAGGTCGCAGGTTAGAAATCAGATGCAACGTGTCTCCTTATTTCAGAGTCATTCGATGATCAGGAGGCTGTGGGATGCTTTTAGGGCTCGTAAAGGTTAAAGATGTTAAAAGCTCTGCTCTCCTTGGCTTCAATCACTTTCTGCAGGAAAATGTAGAGGACGGGAGAGAAGGCTACAAAGGACTTGACAGAGTGCTTGCATTTACCAAATGGAGGGTCACAATGTGCGTACGGTTAGATGCAGACATGGCATTTGATTCTTCAGTACCAAAGTACCTTAGACCGCTACAAACTGGGTATACATATACATGCTCTGCTTCCAATCCAGGGTAAATATCAGCTGGAATTTAATAGTTGTATTTAAAAGAGTGAACAAAACTGCTTGCTTCCCTTTGGGTCTATAGAGAAGTGTCAACTTTAAAGGAGGCTGATTTCTTATGTCAGTTCATGCAAACATCATTGGAGCTAATATAAATTCACCCAAAGCACAGCACACCTGTTTTCATACAAGCAGCCCTACTATCAAAACAAACATCATGCATATAACAATAAACCCAAAGTGTCATTTTACAGCACAGTTTTTCAATTGTATCTTTTCAATTGTAATAAATGTATCAACTACCACATATGTAGTCACACAAGTTAAGTACTACTACAGACACTAAATAATGAAAGAAAATGGTTACATACTATATACATATATACATATAACGATAATTGTAACTATATATATCTATATATGCCTCACCCCATTTTATCCTTAGAATTTCTCACAGCGGAAAGATAAGTTTCTACAGATTAAAATTATTCATATTTTAGATATACTCACGTGTGTGCCACTCATTATCCAAGTGCTCATTTATTTTTCCTCTGAAGCTAAAGAAAAAGCATACAGTTAACTGTTGGTTAAGGTAACTGTTGTTTGGATCTGGCAAATTTCCCCTTCAATATTAGGCTGAAACGAAGGCAGAGTTTGCTCTAGGTTTGCACCTGCATCTCCACGATGCAATCAGAGCAGAAAGAGTACAACCTTAAGGTCACTGGGGGGACTGATATGCATTCATTTGAGAAAAATGTGTCCTTTGAAGGTACCATAAATTTA
Source organism: Alexandromys fortis (assembly GCF_014885135.2). Classification (NCBI taxonomy): domain Eukaryota; kingdom Metazoa; phylum Chordata; class Mammalia; order Rodentia; family Cricetidae; genus Alexandromys; species Alexandromys fortis. Next base: position 12,109,177 of record NW_026067938.1, read on the forward strand.
TATTTTGAGGCACCGTACAGAAAAAAAGGCTTGACTTTTAGATAGCTAAACCTTAAACTGTATCTCTTTAACACCCTGTCCCCAGTCTCCTTAAACACAGCATTAACAGCCTATAAAATGTACTCACTATCTAGCAAGAAATAACGTGAGTATTAAATGAAATCTTGCGTATGAAATTTATGATTCAGGGCTCAGCAGGTGTTAGAGGCTCAGTACATTTTGGTTTAAGTCATAGCTGCTGGGCCGTTTGAGAACTAGACAGTTTCATAGCAGACACACGCTGCACAAAGCACAGTTTTCAATATAACTATATGACCATGATAGTTTTCAAGCAGTTTAGAACCCAACATTCACCACAATGGAAAAAAATAACCAAGTGATATATCACCATTAATTATACCATTTTTTTAAATCTTTCACTCTTTCGGGATTTATCACTTTCCCAATGACTCAGCAGCAGCCTGAAAACATACTTTTGTCAGTCATGCTATCTCAGCCCAAATCACTGATTCAGAAACTGTTCCATAGGTGAGCTAGGAAAGACGTGTCCATTTCGTTGACTCTCTCTCCCTTTCTCTGTGTAAGTCTCTGTGCGAGTGTGTATGTGTGTGTGTGTTTCTTCCTCATGGCATCTACCAGCCTGCTCTCCTTTTTTTTTTTCCCCTTTATTAAGCCTAAAATCCTGTGGTGGCTCTCATTCCTTTCATGATCATTTGAGGGGAATTCTAGGAATCTTTCAGTCCAGAGTAGCTTTGAAGTATTGAAAACATTGGGCTGCTCACTGGGGTGCAGCACCCTTAGGGGGAGTAGCATCTCCTGTGCTCAAGCCCAGGCATGTTTAGCTCAGAGAACATGCAGAGACAGGACCTGCAGCTGCCAATGAGCCCTGAAAACTTTGGAGTTGAGTCCAGGGCATGGGTAGATGGAAGGGAGAGATGGTGTGTATCACTGTCTCATTTAGGAGCATCTGGAGGCCTGATGCTAGGATGAAAATTAATATTGGAATCAGATGTTGTATTGATGTAGTGGTACTTACGAACAAACAACAATCTGTTTACTAATGAACGTGAAAATGGCTTCAGAATTTTATACTTTATATGGCAACAAATGATTATGGTAAACAGATAAAATGTAGTCCAGAGCCCTGGATGCCTGTGTTTGGATAATATACAAGCATCTTGGGCAATCTCTTTAGTAACTACTCTTTAGACTGAGGCAGAGGACCTGACTGTTAATATCAGCATTTATGTGTTCATTCGTTAGCTTTTAGTAAAGCCCTCCTATCTGCAGGGTCTTCTGCTAATTGCTGTGAAAAACATGGAAATCTAGCAATGTCTCATTATATCCCCCAAATCTTAAAACGTCTGTAGCTGGCTATTTGGAGAGTTGCATGAGTCATAAGCCTGTGTCTGAAATTTGAGATTTTATTATATTCTTTTTTTTGTTCTTGAGTTAATTTTTTTAAAAATTTATTTATTTATTGAAAATTTCCACCTCCTCTCCTTTTCCCATTTCCCTCCCACTCCCTCTCCCTCTCCAGTCCTAAGAGAAGTCAGGGTCCCCTGCCCTATGGGAAGTCCAAGGCCCTTCCCCCTCCATTTAGGTCTAGGAAGGTGAGCATCCAAACAGACTAGGCTCCCAAAAAACCAGTACATGCAGTAGAATCAAAACCCAGTGCCATTATCATTGGCTTCTCAATCAGCCCTCATTGTCAGGCACATTAAGAGAATCCAGTCTGATCACATTCTCATTCAGTCCCAGTCCAGCTGGCCTTGGTGAACTCCCATTAGATCATTCTCACCTTCTCGGTGGGTGGATGCACCCCTCTCGGTCCTGACTTTTTTGCTCACGTTCTCCCTCCTTCTGCTCTTCATCTGGACCTTGGGAGCTCAGTCCAGTGCTCCAATGTGGGTCTCTGTCTCTATCTCCAAGTTAGTGAATTAGATATTGTTGAACCTTTTTTTTTCCTTTGTTTTTTCGTTGCTTGTCTTTTATTCACCTGCAAATGTCAGACTGTCTAATAGGTAGAATTAAGCTTTTCCTGGATAAAGAATAATGAGTCAAATATTCATACATTATAGAAGAGGAGAAATATAATTGTTTAGATAAAATGAATTTGATTTCTAGGCTCCCAAACTTGTGGAAAAAAATTAAATAAACATTGTGAAAACTTGGGTGCATGTTATCTTAATCTTTCTGATAACATCACACTATTTAAAATTGAATGGGTTGATATTATAGGTTTTTGTGTGTAAATGCATTCACCTATGTGTACATATTTGTGCATATGCAAGGGTATGTGTACTTGTGTGGAGGCCAGATTCTGATGTCTGGTGTCTTTCTTATTTCTCTCTCTACCTGTTTTTTTCTAGACAGGCTCTCTCATCGAACTTCTAACTTCCCAATTTAGCTAGACTGGCTAGCTACAAACCCCAAGGATCTCCCTGTCTCTACCTCATTACACAGCTCATAAAAGCCTGACTTTATTCTGGGTGATAGGGATCAAACTCAGGTCCTCATCCTCCATGACAAGAATCTTACTGGGTGATTCACCTCCCCATCTCATGTTATTTATGTTTTTAAAACATATTATTTGTTTGTCACCAGAATCTCTCTCTCTAGTATTCCACCCCACCATTTTTAACCAAACCAGTGCAATCTTCTATTCGCAGTTGAGGAGTAGAGCTAAGAGAATAATACTAGCTCAGTGAAAAGTCTACTTACTGCAAGAAAGGAGTAGTGGTTTTCAAAGGGAATTCCTTTTTGTCTTCTTAATTTATTTAAAGAACATTTTTTTTTTATTTATTTTATATACCTACCAGTTTCCCCTCCCTCCTTTACTACCCCCCTCCCCTTTCTCATCTAGCCCCTCCCCATCTGCTCCTTCTCCATCCCCATTTAGAAAGCCTCAGACCTCCATGGGCTTGCACAAAGCTTGGCACATCGAGTTGCTGCAGGACCAAGATCCTCCCCTTACATCCAGGTAATCCAGCATGGGGAACAGGTTACCATGTGACAGTCATGCAGCTTGGTTTCTCAGTAAGACTTAAAGGGAGTTCTGATTGTGAAACTTTGCCTGGCAAAAAATACTTAAAGCAAATTCCCACTTAATCCTTAACTTAGGGTTTAGTTTTTTTTTTTTTTTTTTAAACTATGAACTCCATCACAGTTTCTTATGTGAAATACCATAATCTTCACCACTTCAAGGAACGCTTGGCATTGTTATTATCTGGCTACAGAGGTTAACCTCAACTGTAGGTGTGTGGTTCACCACCATCTTAGAAAATCTGGAGTTTCAAGGAACATTAACCACAGACTCTAGGGGGTTTTCTTTACAGTTCAATAACCTTGTAGAAGCCAAACAGAATAGATGATATAAAGTAATTGTTAGTATTTAAAAGGTAAACTCTTGGAAGATCCAAGACATTCTGAAACACACTGTGATTCCGAATGAAGTAGAATAAAAATGATTTAAGATTTTACATTTAATTTTTTTTTTATTTAGAAGAGAACGTGATGGTGCACGGCTGAAATTCCAGCTCTTGGGGGCTGATGCAGGACAATAGGGGGCTCTACGACAGCCTGAATTATATAACAAGACACCATCTCCACAACTCATACCAACCAAACAAAGATTTTTTTTTTTTATGGAAAAACCTGGTGCCACTTTCAGGACCTTCCTTCCTTTAGCTGCAAAACACCTGCTGATGTTTTGATTCCCTATTTGTTTTATAAAGACCATATACAGTTCTGAAATACAGGAGCATGGTCAATAAGTTGAGTAATAAAAGTTTTTGGCATTCTGATCTATAAGCATAAATCCATACAGTACTACACCCTCCTCTTTAACTTTTAAAATTCTCTTAATCACATATAAAATAGAACATGGGACTAGGTCTTGGATTATAGTTGTTTAAGTGTCTCTATGAGTTCAATGTTTTAATTTAAAGATTAAAAAGAAAGTAGTTTTTTGGGTGAACTTGATGGATGATCTATGATCTGAGTACCCAGAAGGTTGATGCAGGAGACTTGCTGTAGCAGAATATTTGTTTAACTATGCAAAAATGTGTTGTATTTGCTTAACTATGTAAAGATGTGTGGCTGTTTTACCTTGCCTGCCTAAGGTACCTGATTGATCTAATTAACGAGCCGAATGGCCAATAGTGTGTGATGAAGTATAGGCAGAACTTCTGGGCAGGGAGAGTAAGTGGAAGGACGGATTTAGGGTCAGGGAAAGAAAGAAAAAGAGATGCCAGGGAGACACTAGGGAGATGTCAGGGAGATGCCAACAAGACCCCAGGGTCCAGCCAGTCAGTCACGGAGGAACCAGGATAAGTAGGATACACAGAATGAAAGAAAGTTAAAAAGCCATGAAGCAAAATGTAGATAAATAGAAATGTGATAAATTAGGTTATAAGAGCTAGCGTTACAAGTCTAAGCTAAGGCCAAGCATTCATAATAAAACACAAGTCTCCATGTCTTCATCTGGTAGCTGGCGGGCAGTCCAAAGAAAATTCCAACTACAAATTGCTCAGTCTTTCAGGCTATCTTGGGTTCCAAAACGAGGCCCTATCTCAAGAAACCAAATCAAAAATTAAAAAACTTGAAAACTATAATCTTCCAAGATATTAAATGATGGTTTCATCACTGTCAGAATTCAGTTATATTGTGCTGAGCCATTGCTGGTGAGCATTTTTATTGTCTGGACTATAGAAAACTTTTACAATATTTATCTTAGATTCTGCCACTGTACAGTTCCCCAGAGGACCAAATGCCTATCTCACTTTTTTTTGGATAGATTGTCTGCTTTGGTATCTGAAGGTGGGACCTCTGAGTTAGGAGCTTGTCTAGGAATGACTTTCAGGCATAGTGAGGTATCCTGAAATAAAATAACATACAAATAAATACTCAAAGCACACATTGTGGGAAACCACGCTATGTACCACGATTAATAAAAGCTCAACCTGAAGGTCAGAAAAGCATAACAGCCAGCCACTGGTTCTTACCTCTACCTCAGTCCAAAATGATGATCCTGTCTCCAGGAATCTCAGAATGAGACTGTGTCTGTGAGCTGTCTCCTCTGCCTTATATTCCTCTCCAGAACTGGATGTAAAGGCATTCACTTCCTGGTTTCTATGTCAAACTAGTCTATCACCACTGCCTTGTTTGTAAGGCTGACCAATGGGGGCTGTTTTACCCTCTGATCTTCAGGCAAGGTTTACTTATTAAAATAGAAATGAAATATCACTACTATGATACCTTTATGCAGTTGTGAAACCTTTATCACCATGGTGATAATAAGCATCCATCACAGCCAGATGTCTCCTCCACCTCTTGCTTATCTTTTATTCCTGTTTCCTTACTCTACTCAACCTCCTGCCTCTTTTCCAAAGTCTATATTGTCTGATATCCATGCAGATTAGTTGGATTTTCTAGAATTTCACACAAATAATTTGTTTTAAAAACAACGTATTTATAAATAACACATTTATAAGCGATTTTCTGAAGAATTAGTAACAAAAGTGAATATTAATGAAGTTATTGGCTTACTAATGATTATGAATTCTAGATCGAGAACCAGCTTACCAAGCACCACCCAGCTGAGGAGCTGTGGCAGCTGATGATTGCTAGGGGAGGAACAGTTGGTTTTCCCCAGGAATGTGGCCCTGGTAGGTTATTCATGCTCCATGAGGCTGCCCTGTACTCAAGTGCAATCTGGAAGCACTAATTGGACTCCATGCATTATTAAAAAATATACATAAGAGGACATAAGATTGTGATGGGGAAACCTGAGAGGGATTAGAGGGGAAGTCGTGAGTAGATGTGATCAAAATACACTGTGTACATGAATGAAATTTGTCCCCAAATAAAAGTATTATATTTAGGAATAAATTAAAATGTGGTACATTTACACAATGGAGTACTACACAGCAGAAAAAAAATAATGACATCTTGAATTTTGCAGGCAAACTGATGGAGCTAGAAAACGTCATTTTTGAGTGAGGCAACCCAGACCCAGAAAGACAATTATCACATGTACTCACTCATAAGTGTTTTTTAAACATAAAGCAAAGAAAACCAGCCCACAAATCACAATCCCAGAGAACTTAGAAAACAATGAGGACCCTAAGAGAGACATATATAAATCTAATGTACATAGGTAATAGGAAAAGACAAGATCTCCTGAGTAAATCAGGAGCATGGGGACCTTGGGAGAGGGTTGAAGGGAAGTGGGGAGGCAGGGAGGGGAGCAGAGAAAAATGTAGAGCTCAATAAAAATCAATAAAAAAGAATAAAATAGTTATGAATCAACATACCATAAACTATGTTGCTAATGGTGACTAAAATATCACATTGGTCAAAGCTGAATTAATCTGGAGTATGAATACTTCAAATAGAAATTAATAATTGTGAGTTCAGAGTCACTCCATTAAACTTAGGGTCACAAATCCTATCATGAAATGCAAAGAAGAACCAGTGTTTTATACCCAGCGCAGAAGGGAAGTCAATACAATTTATTTCACCTCTCTTTGTTCCTTCTTCCTTCTCCATTCCTAACCTCAACAATTCTGAATTCTGGCTGAAATTGAAGACACAGATAGGAAACGTGTCTATATACGTGTGAAACAATCATGATGTCAATTCCAGTAGACTCTTGAGTGTCACAAATGAACAATCCTTTCCCTCTGATATGTGTGTATGTATGTACCCAAAACTCAGCACATGTGTACATGTATAGTACATACATACACATACACAAAATTTCAGAAAAATAAGTTTTTAGCATAGTCTTTAAAAAGTAGTTGTAATGGAAGATGATTCATTTTCAAATAATCTTATATATCATTTTTTCATCACAATTTAATTGAAAGCCAATGTTGGAAACAACATAGCTGACTTAAAATAGGAGACTAGGTTAGATATTATTCCTTTTTATTAATGCAAAGTGACCGAAACATTGTTTGGTTGTGTTTTTCTATCTTCATGATATTTTTCATATATTTAAATTTGAAAATTATAGTCATAATTTGGCTCATGGTCTTAAAACATATAGAAGATATATTCAGCTTGACTGTCATTATTTTCTACACCCTGGGTGGCTATAGTTTTAACCACCTCAGGTGTCTTGAGGAATATCAGTGAACCCTTAAATAGCTAGGTCATGCTATAAAGCCATATTCCTCGCAGCCGATGACCCATAATATCACGTCCTTCCATGCACATCTTTTAAAACAACACTCAGACAGCTTTATGTATCTGTGTGTAGCATGGTAACGCGATCTCAGACAGGGTGTAGGGATCGGGTTCAACCCTGTCAAACAATGGGTCTTATGTCAGTCTCAGGGCTTGTTTCAAACTTGAGAACTTTGTTCTGCAGCATGACAGTTTTTAGCATACGTCTTTGTGTAACTCTTCAGCGAAATCAAAATGTTGTGGATAAGACACGGATAGATGTGTTGCTGAGTCCTGTTAGATCTTCTCTAGTATGTGTACACCAATCAACTGCCAGTCAGATCCAAAGAGTATATTTCAATGCATGTCTCCAGGCAAGATTTGTGGATATTAGTGTCAAACGAAGAGTCAAGAAAAGGACTCCTGAGGAAAACACAGTAGCTAAATTGGGATAGGTACAACTAGCTATCTTGATAGAGGGGTAGAAAGAGATGAGCCTAGTGTGCTATGGTGACCAAAATGTTTATGTCTGATATCAAAGACAAGATTTTGGAGAAGACATTTGGGATCAAAGGTGTAGTTTAGAAAAGCTGATAAAGCAATAGGGAACACGTAAGCATGACATCAGAGACCATAGATGCAGGGCTTCCTTTGCAATGATGATAATGTTCTAATATGAAGCCACACAGCAAACTCTGTAAATGTTTGAAAGTGTGGTCACGAACTTGATTGACAAGATGTGCATTTTAGATGGGTAGATTTGTGAGCGATAAAATGTATAGCAATACAACTATTTTCTAAAAAAATTATTGAGTTTAGATTTGATGTGTAATTGTCTTTTAAAAAATTGTAGGAGCCCACAGACTAGGTGTACTATATGTATATTTATCATTTTTTCTAAAATGTATATATATATATATATATATATATATATATATATATATACATATACCAGATAGCAAATGACATCAATTCATGTTTACTTAGCAGATATCGCATATTCAGAGTTACAAAACTATATTAATATTTGAAGGAAACAGGTAATTGTAATTAAAGACAGTGAAAGGTGATAACGGGTGAAGAATAAAAATAGTCACTGTCTCCCTAGCAGATATGGGGTATATTAGAAAGTGGGTACAAAGTGCATTTACCCATTGGAATTATATTCCTGTGTCCATGGCTATGATGAGCCAGCAGGAGCAGGTCGGAAGTTTTTGTGACATACTTACCTGGCTTAGGGTTATTGCAGGTAGACTTATGTAGTATTGGACTAACCGTCCCTGAGTAGTGGTTTTAGAAGCATCATGATAAGGTCCAACTCTAACAATAAGTATTTATTGCTTTTCTAATGCCAGACACACCTTTTAGTCACTTATGAATTTTTGTCAGAACATACATTCTTTGAGGTAGGTATTTCTTTTCTTTTTAAATTAAAACATTTTTCATAAATATATTTGGATCACGAGTCTTCTCATTTTCTGTATCAAGATAAGAAAACTGAGACCCCCAACAACTTAAGTCCCTGATGGTGCAACATTGCTGACGAATTACAGCTCTGGTGTCTGCCTTTAGGTTCCTGAGACTCTTAGTCATTGCGTTCAACTGCCTGCCCCAAGTTATATATTTAGAAATTCCCCTAGTATTTTTAATTGTGTAAGTCCTTGAAGGTTACTCAGAGCTTTATTTTTTTTTTTAAAAAACTGTTTTGATTAATCAATTAATTAATTTGATGTGCATCTGTGAGTATGTGTGTGCCATAATTCAGGTGTAGAGGTCAGGGGACAACCTGTGGGAATGGATTCTATTCTTCATCCCTAGAACAGAACTCAGATTATCAGTCTTGGTAGCCACTGCCTTCATCCACTGAGTCATCTCAATTCCTGGAACACTTCCTCTATAGCTCGTATTGATGACACACCAAATTCAATAGTTCCTGGATTTACGTTTTCGAGTCCTTAAAATGGGCTAAAATTAATTTTTTATTAATTTTTTTGTCTTCGGGGTTAATCAACATAGCACAGTTAGAACTAATGACTTTTCACATAACTAAATAAGCTGTCATTCTGCAAAACTCAAAACATTTTGCCTCCTAGGCAACTTCACTCGGCAAATCATTGGAGATGGTGTCCATGTTCACACTCACCACGCACTGGAGAGGAAATAGAAACCCAACCTGGGGCTCCTTACCACTCTAAGGTAGCGAGAACTGAGTGCTCCAATGTATAATAAAAATGGGCGAGGGGAGCTTGACATCAGTCACTTGGAAGGAAGAGCAGGCATTCTTGCTGCCGCATGCCTTTGGAAGTCAACTTCGAATAAAGCTGCCTCCTGGTGTTCTAAAGTAGAGCAGCAATTTCTGCGACATTTAATTCTGTGTGTTTCTACTCCTGGCTGCACAGCTACTCCTCGCTCCTCGAGGGAACAGCTTTTCTGTGTGCCTAAGCTATGCCGTGTCCGTGAGAGTAAAGAGACACGAACGCACTTCACAGAGGCTGCGCATGCAGTGCCCATTGCATGCCTGTAAAAAGAGCAACGAGGCTCAAATAGGAACAGGAAGACAAACATTAAAATTGGGTCCTACGTGAATCGGGCAGTCCTGTTTTGAGTGATTCCACCAACTTAATTTTGAGATTCGTTATTCACACTCTTAAGATTGTGAAAATGCCTTGAGACTTTTCTGGATATCCACCCCCACACGATTTTCTAAACTTAGAAGGTAAAACACCTTTGTCAGTCTAACAGAACAAAAGTTTTCTTTTTTTAGACTCGACTCCTATCTTCAAAGATGTTCACGGTAAAACTTGGAAAGCACACTCCACCCTGGGAAAGGGTGTGGGTGGATGTCTGTAAACACAGTTCTCTACTCTCCTTTGAAATTCTACTTGTAAAAGTTATTCCACAGAAAATCCCCATGGATGGGTAATACTTACACCAAATAACTATGTGACACACCACAAAATCCTAGAAATAGCAATATAGGAAAATAGTCAGTGTCTTCCTTCACACTTCTGAGAAAACCAACTAAACACATTCACTAAGAACCCACTGTTAAACAATGAATAATGATCTTTCTGCTTGACATGAGATTCAGTAGGAACAAGTAAGCTTAAGTTCAAATGCCAACATTCGCCAACAAAATATGAAATCAAAATACTGTATTTTAATTTCTTCCACATTCAGAATTTTTAAAGAATCTCCAGAGATTTGGCATAATTTAAACATGTTTTATTTTTGTTTTGTGTGTGTGTGTGTTTCTCTCTCTCTCTCTCTCTCTCTCTCTCTCTCTCTCTCTCTCTCTCTCTCTCTCTCTCTCTCTTTCTCTGCATGTCATGTGTGCAAGTACCCATGGAGGCCACAGAGGATGTCAGATCCCATGGAAAAGGACTGACAGGCAGTTAGGAGTTGCTCAAAGTGGGTGGTGAGAATTAAAGCTGAGTTAGCTGCAAGACCAGAAAATGGAAATCCAGGAACTATTGAATTTGGTGTGTCATCAAAACGAGCTATAGAGGAAGTGTTCCAGGAATTGAGATGACTCAGTGGATGAAGGCAGTGGCCCTTTAAAACTCAGCAAATGATCTTGCTGTCTTTCCACCTGTCCCAGTAAGAGCTGCCACTTCTGCCCTGAAGAGATAAGTTAATGACTTTAAAACCTGGCAATCTTATAATTTATAGATTTAATCCCCTCTAGACAATCTGAACTATTATTACCTGCTGACAGTAGTCCTGAGAACTGAGATCAGTTTGCCTGCAATAAGTTGATATTTTCCGCTCATAGGTTTCAGTATTGTTCCTTTGTTGTATATGTGTAGCTCTTTAGCCGTAATGTGCTCTGGGGAGGGGTTTATTTGGTCTTGTCTACCTGAGGTTTTCCATTCCTCTTGTGACTCTGAATGTTCATCATCTTGTTTGCATCCTTTTGGGATGATGTTGCTTTTTCATTTTTACAAGTGGCCTTTGAGTTATTTAGTTATGGATTTCATAATCAACAATCATAATGACTTAGAGAAGTTATGCTGTCTCAATTTTTATATTTTTTTCTGTTTGTGTCTTACAATTTTCCTATCTGCCGTGACGGATGTCTCCTCTTGTTTACTTGGAGAGTCTTGTTTGTGGGCATCTTTCTCTAGAGTTCTACGTAGAGAAGGAAACACCCTGCTGTGGCAGTCTTCAGCTTTCTCTTTTGTACTGAGGAGCAAGTCAAACCTGTTTTTTAAAATTTTGTTTCTCTGTTGTTTTTATTTTTAAATTAAATCTGTCCTGTTTTCTTTTCTGTGGTTTCTGATGATTTTTCCTTTCTCATCAGAATATTGTCTACTCCCTTTCCTTCTTTTTCTTTTCTATGTGGGTCAAGTATTTTAAAATCATTCTGTATTGCTTCCGGTATTAGTTACTTTTCTCGCAGCTTTGACAAATGCCCAACAAAAGCAATGTCATGAAGGGTTTCTTTGGCTTGCAGTTTGAGGATGCAGTCCTTCAGAGTGGGAGGAGAAGTGATGCCTGAAGGCGCTCTTTGGTAGCTGGATGGTTGGTATCCTCTACCAGGACACAGAACGATAAAAAGTCTCACTTATCTCCCTGTCTCCATCGTATTCAGCTCGGGATCCTAGCTCATAAACTGGTATCACACACAGGTAAGGTGGATCTTTTCTCCTTGACTAACCTAACCTAGATAATCACTCACAGGTGCCCAGAGGCTGTCTCCTTGGTGATTCTAGACCTTGTCAACTTGATAACCAATTAGCCACTCACGCCTTCTTTATTGACTTATCACTCACACATCACCATTTTGTTATACTGATAGTTCCTTCAGGGCTTAGATTAGATCTTTATTTAAATTTTTATATTTATTTATATTTATATTTATTTGGTTTAAATATGAATGCTATGCCATTTTGTGTATAATGTATAGAAGTGAATAGCCATTCTATGCTTGAAACTTGTATGCTATCATTGTCTTATAATTTACTTCTAAATATTAATCAAGAAAGGAAATGGTAGAGGCAGAATCTGTTGTGGTGATTTTAAAAAGATTCATATATATTTAATTTCCTTACATGAGTGTTTTGCTTGCATGTGTGTCTGTGCACCACATGTGTGCATTGCTTAGCAAAAGAAAGCCCTGGACCTTCTGGAGCTGCAGGTACAGGTGGTTGTTACTACAATATAGGTGCCAGGAATTGAACCCAGTTCCTGCGGAAGATGAGCTAGGCCTGTTAACTGCTGAGTCAGCTCTCCAGCCTCTCTTGTGCTGTAGAAATTAACTTAATTATGATTCTCTTAACTACGTTTACTTGAAGCTAATCTTTCAGTAGAATGGCAGAATATTGATAAATTTCTATACTCTAAAGTTTTATTATTATTATTATTTTAGTTTACCTTAGTTTTGAATGTCGCTGTGAGTATAAAATGTACTTCAGTTATAACTAAAATGCTCAAATCCACTTCTTAAGAAGACTGAATATGATTTTCCCTCCCTTCTCCTCCCAGGCTAGGCTATCAGAGTATTTATAATAAGCAAATGCCACTGCTCTTTAATTCTGAAGCAATGCACACATGTGGTTCATCCAGATTTTAGACTGCAGTAGTTTAAAGGTCACTAGATAGAAAGGGCTTGCAGAATGATAAATCCCTGAAACATAAAACCTCGTGCTATGCTATTTTCTTTCTGAGAATTATTAACAGTTAGTTTGAAAACAAATGGAATTAAGGAAAACCAGAGAGATTTTGGCAAAGGTCAAAAGATAAGAATCTCAAGCTCGTCGTGGTCATCCACTAAGAAACAATGTCTTAGAGTTTTCATTTAGTCCTGAGAAAAGTCTCGAATTGGTTTCAAATGATATTTTAACTCCTTTCTTCTTGCCTCCTCCTCCTCCTCCTCCTCCTCCTCCTCCTCCTCCTCCTCCTCCTCCTTCTCCTCCTCAGAATTTCTTCCTGAGAATAAATCAGAGATCTTCCCGGAGGAGTTATTGCCACGTGGTTAAAATACCCGTGTTTCCCCCAGGACGGTGCACACGCTAACAAGTGTTCTGTCACTGAGCCATACCCCCAACCCAGAATCCTCTTTCCTTCAGAGGAACTATCTATCCTGGGAGCTGCAAGGTTTCCAGTTCATTTTATTTAGCTCAGCTGGGATCTCGATAGAATCTCATTTGCTTGTCACATTGCTACACCATGAACATTCAGCGTGAAGTGGCTTCTACTGGGCTGTCTCGACGGTGGCTCACGGTGATCTTGCTAGTCGTTCAGGAAAGCTGTGCCTGTCTGTGTGACCTTGCCTGGTGTGCCCTTGTTGAACAAGTTCGATCGACTGCACTGAGATTGAAAACAGGATCAAATGTAGAGTTTGGGTTGGATGTGTTTGTTTGTTTCTTTTTAAGTTTTTGTTTTGTTTTCAAAACTTTTATAAAAACATTATCACGGCTAGTTTTTTATATCAACTTTACACAAACTGGAGTCATCTAAGAGGAGGAAACCTCAATTGAGACAATGTCTCCAAAAGATTGGGATGTAGGCAAGCCTGTAGGGCATTTTCTTAATCAGTAATTGATGTGGCTCAGCCCATTGTGGGTCGAGCCACCTCTGGGCTGGTGGTCCTAGGTTCTATAAGAACACAGGCCAAGCAAGCCATAGAAGCAAGCCAATAAGAAGCACCCCTCCATGACCTTCATCAGAATGAAGGTTTTGCCTTCTTTGAGTTCCTGCCTGATAGCCTTCAGTAATGAACTGTCATATGGAAGTGAAAGAAGCCTTACCTCTCCAAGCTTCTTCTGGTTATGGTCTCGTCACAGCAATTAAATTAAGACCTTAACTAAGCTAACAATATGCATGTGCTATATTATTTTCAAATGTACAGGGATATTGCCTATTTCTATTTGCTAGACCAAGCAACCATATTCCCAAGGGTCTGTGACCTAATTGTCCATGGGAGGAGCCAGTGTAACACGGAACCCTAGGATGGATTTACTGAACACCTTGTTCCATTCTTTCCAGTCCCCAACTCCAGTTTCCCAGCTTTATCTTCTCCAGTAAACTTCTCAAAAGCAGACACCTGTCTCAGATCAGGTACTGCTTTTTGGGGAAATGCTTAAGTAAAACATGAGGCGAAGCCAGGAGTGCTCTAAACTTTTTTTTTTAACAAGTACTCACATGTTTTCTGTAGTTCCTCTGTCCTATGAATTGTAGATAATATGAGAGCTGCCAAATTGATGCTCTGTGGGAGTCTCTGTGCTTCTTAATATTTGTCATTTCTGAGATGTTCTTAGAGCTGTTCCTGATGTCGACTCTTGATTGTGGGAATCGATGCAGCTCAGGAATTATTTCTACACTGAGCTGACTGATAACTCAGATGTGAAAATCAGCTCTGTCCCCATTTCCCCAACCATGAACTCATGAATATATATGTGTGTGATTTAGAGTATAAATGTATGAATACACAGATACATTTGCAGGATACAGACACATACACACATAACATAGCTGTATAATTAACAATTAATCACTTACATTGGAGTTCTATGGCAATAAAAGGTTAATTAAAGGTGTTAACCCAGAGTGTATGGGAAGAATGACTTGTGCTTCTCTGTCTATTTTCACCAAAACAAAACAACAACAAACAATAAAAAAAATGTTTTTGTCTGACAAGGCTTCACTTTGTAGCTCATTGGCCTTGAACTCCTTGATCTTCCTGCCCCAAATCTTTGAAGGTTGGCTACTAGGATTGCAATATATGCCACACCATTCCCAGCACTTTTTCCCTGTTGACTATGAGCAGGGGTTTTTGGTTCAAGAGTGCATTGGTACTTGAGGTTGATGTTAATGCTGAGGTGGTTTCATTCTGTTCCTGCCCAATTGAAGACTGCTTGTCTGTGGTGTTCCGAGTCTTCTTGTTCCAAGTCTTCTTATACCCATGAGCTCCATAGATATATGGAGGCAAAGGACAGTTCTATAAACCAAGGCCAAAATTGATTCCTGGCCTGGGTTGAGAATCGGAAGATAGAAAGAAACAATGTTGTTAAAAGAACAAAACCAACATGAATTCATGTCCTGACTCCAGTTTCAAGTGTAACATCTTAGTTCAACCATGTGGAGCTTCTGTAGTTAACCTGGTAACTAAATTATTGAACTACTATTGCTTTATTGACAAGGATTCAGTATCATTTTGCTTATGTAACAAAGACTTTCCCACCCCAAGGCGTCCTAGGAGAAAAAAGGCAAGAGAGGAAAAGTACTCTGCCTGATGGGACACACAAACTCACACACCCACCTTCCCTGTTCCTCATTTTTGTCTTTTCTGTCTTTGAATTTTCACTTCTTAAGGTCTTCAAGGCAGGTAAGAGACAGTAAACAAGAGACTGTTTTTGACTTCTGTTGTTCTAGAATTTTCAGCTCAGGAGAGAAGCACAACCTTCAAACTGACATTCATTCATCTTCTGTGGGATCACCAACTCGGAGCTCAACATAAAATGAGATAGTTTGAGTCCTGCACTTTTGAAGTCATGTTTCTTTCCTTTTCTGTTCCTCTTTCTTTCCTTCCCTCCTCTTCTATCTCATCTACTTCCTTCTCCTCCTCCCTCCTTCATTTTCAAGCAAACTGGAACATCAATGGTCTCACTCCCATCAGCGCTTTTCATTAATTCCTTACCTGGACTTAAAAAAGACTTACAGAAGTATAAATAAATAAATAAATAAAGTTTTCATTAACATGAAGTGTTTTTTTTTTTTCTCATTTGTTTTTCTCTGGCTTTGAAGAGAAGCCTCCCTGAAGGAGGCTCCTTGCTGTAGGATTTATTGTTAAACCTGTACTTTATTTCCTTTAGTGAAACTGGCTCCCAATTTTATGCATGCTATAGGCAAAGCAACTCAAAACAGTTGCTGTTAAACTGTAGTGTTTGTTCTTTGTTCACAGAATTTAGCAGAGGTTGGGCCACGTACCTACAACTAAGAATTAATAACGCCAGATGAATTAAAAAACTCTGCTTGGCTTTTATGAATGGACTTGGGAACAACACGACTCTTTTTTTTTTTTTTCTGCCTTTGTGGTGTGGTGCTGGGGGATTGGTCTTGGATTGTAAACCTTCTTGTCTTTCCTTAATCTGATAAGCTCTCTGGCTGATACACAGGCCTTTTATTTTCAGAGAGAGAGAGAGCTCTGTTTTCTTCCCAAAGGAGATTTTTGTGACGCATAAGAGCCTGGGCTAGTCTAAGAGGAAAGTGTATTCAATTGCTGTGATCCCACCACTTTACACACAGGAAAGGAAGACAATTACAATAAAGTGGTCATATGAGTTTTTAAATTTTGTTATGTAAAAAAAATTAATTTCCCACTTTGGTCAAGTATAGCTAGATTGTTATATTTTTAAAAGGTGTTTGTTTCAGCCTTTCTCTCGAATATAACTGGAAACAATTAACGAAGTAGCAGAAGATGCTTCAACCACATCCTTGTTTATAAAAGATGGTTAATTATAACCATACAGGTGTAGCTCTGACTCTGTAACAATTATTGTTAGATTTTATGTTTTTAATTTGGCATTTACCGTATCTGATCTTTTCCAGTGTTCGTATATGGAGCAGAAGGTGTTTTAACTAGAGTGATACACTTTTGCGTTCTTCTTAAACCTGTATTCGCTAAGCTTCTGGCAAGGAAATGACTTCTTTAACTTCCGTTTCCTCCTCCTCCTTTCTGGGTGAGGTGATTTTGCATTACTGAGTTAGAAACACCCATAGAAACTGCTAAAGGAGGTAGACTTTGGGCTCTAGGTTTTAGCTGCTTTAGCCCATGCTTACTTGACGTGATTTCCTTGATTCTGAGCCTAGAATGAGTCAGAATATCCTGACAGTAGGAGTTTTTTCACCCCATATAAGATAGGAACAGAGAGCAAGAAAGGGAGGGTGCCAGCTACAGGCTACCTCTCTGAAACTCAGCCCTACCAGCCTGATCTCTCCACCTGTACCCCACCTCCTCACATTGTACCGTCTCCCCAAACAGTGCCACCATCTGGCATCCAAACCTTTAATAGTAGAACCGCTGGGAGACATCTCATGTTAAAAGATGAATATTTCTCCTCTTTAATCAAAAAGCTCATCTGAGCAGCTAGCTACATAAATATTCTCTTCATTATTAGTATATAAACATTTCTTTGTCATAGCTTGAATATTCTTAGATATTTTGTTAGGTGTCAGTCCTTAATGAATTAGTCAATTTATTACCTGCTTTCACAGAGTTTTTCAGTTTATGAACTATGTGTATAATAATATGTACAAGGAAGAAACTGAGGTATCAATAGCTATGATAAGCTTCTGAGACTCCCTTCTCTGTTGTCTCCTCCCCGGTATCTAATATTTTGAGCAGCTTGCACTATTTAACAATGGACCACAAACTAGATTTCATGTAACTTCATCACCCAGAGACAGCACAGTCACCTTAGTTTGTATAAATAAACCCTGTGGTTCTAGAAGAAAAGCTGCGTGACCGACTCAAAGTTACAAGCTTAGTAATTACAGCAGAGTTGAACACCAGCTCGTCTTCTAACTTCATATTCAATACTTTTTCCATACTGATTTTTCTCAAAACTCCATGTCAAATACATTTATAAGTATTTAGGGCTATGGAAAAAATGATGGCAATAAATTAATAGTTGTAATGTCCCATAGGCATGAACATATGCAGTCTTTTCTAACACTCTAGGGTAAGTACTAATCTAATTTTTACAAAATAATTTAATAGAAGCTTATAATAGTTATCTTACCAAAGTTGTAGAATACATAGAGAGTATTATTTAGCTCTTAGATTCCATTGTAGGCTATTCTTTTTTATTATTTGACAATAGTACATAATTTGAGAAGAATTAATGATTGAGCTATTTTCTCTTTTTACTTTTTTTCCCCCCTCCAATCTCCATATCTTTCTCCTACAAGTAAAGATGATGTGGGGGACTGAATTTTTCACAATGTCTACTACAGTCCTTTTTGTGTAAGATAGTGCCTGCTCCGGGAAGCCCATCTTGAATTCTCATGCATAGTGCCAACATATCAAGCATCTCATTGTGTTTCAACCAGTTGGTTAAGCATTTTCCCAACCACTTTTTTTCTCTGGGTTTGTTGATGTATTGGAAGATCTTTATAATTCCTTTTAAATTCATTGCCTCATAAAAGCCTGGTTCACGATGAGTGCTCAATTAAGTATTACATAGATGAGTCAAGGGATGGACAGATGGACGAATGGATGGAGGGATGGATGAGGTGCTGAGGATACAGAGCCTTGCAGTTGGTTCATTAACAATTCTGCAAAGCATGAAAAGTTTTTATAAAACATGTCTATATTGTTTAGAAAACAATTATGTAAGAAAAGGATAGGATAAAAATTGGTTTTAGTCTCTCCTTTGCTAGTTATTTATTTGAATTAATTTAAAATCAGTCAAGAAGATCAAGATGAATGTGACTCTTTGATTAAACATATGTTGCTACTAGTTATAATATTTGTAGAACTGAGGGTAGAGGTTTGATGGTAGAGTATTATTTTGAGTGCACAATAAAGACATTAGCAATAATAAATGGGAGTGTATTAGGTTAAGAAATCTGTCAGGCACCTCCAGGAACCAATTCTAATTATCTCTATATTATCTACATCATACCTATAGGAAAATAAATTTTCTGAAAAAAGTACTAGACACATTATATCTCATCTATCTATCTATCTATCTATCTATCTATCTATCTATCTATCATCTATCTATCTACCTATCTATCATCTATCTATCTCTCTATCTATCTATCTATCTATCTATCTATCTATCTATCTATCTTTCTCTGACACACACACACAGACACACTACAACTTTTACTAAGTAGGTTGCCTGTGAGTCGCTTTAATTTCATACTCTTTTGATGAGGTGGGCCTAACTTGATCTCCTCCATAGTAATTTTGGTGATGAACGGAGCTTATTTTCAAACTTCAAAGTGCCTAAAAAGGCATAAATTCAATTAAATTTCTATATACAACTAAACAGTGCCATTTATGATGGTTAACATAGACTGTCAACTTGACAAGGTTTAGGATCACCATGGAAACCATTGGAAATATATATATATATGGATTTTCTAGATAAGGTTAAATGAGATGGGAAGAACCCCTCCTTGATGTCATAGGGCCATTTCACGGGTTGAGAACCCTGACTGAATAAAAAAGAAGAAATTGAGCTTAGTATCAGTATTCACCTCTCTCTCCCTGGCTGCAGATACAATGTGACCAGTTGCCTGAAGGTCCTGTCGCCATGGCTTTTCTTCCGTGACACATTGTACCCTTCAAGTGGGAGCCAAAAAAAGCTTGCCCTTAAACAGCTTATCAGTCATTTGATGGCAACAATTTAAAAAGTGATTAGTACTTATCTTTAAATAGTTACCCACACAGTAGGTAAGTGGAAGTCCAAATTCAACCACAGAAATAGGTCAAATCACTTGCGTCCACTGTTACTGTTTAAAATTATATGAGAATTGTACAATTTTGCAAGGAGACCGGGAGGGTTTTGATCAAAGGCAAAACTGGCAGAATGTTGGCAACCCAAGGTCCTTGGGGACTTTGAGAGTCATTCCCTTGACTGAAGAACTGTTCAAATACACAGAAAATATTAGTATCATTAATTAATCGATGAAATGTTAGAAATATTTCAAAACACATCAGATTGTGAATCTGGATGATTCTCCTTCAGGCTAAAATTATGTACAGAATAAATATTAATGGATTTTTCCTTTCAAAGGTTTAACGTGTTCCTCTCAGAAGTGTCAGATTTTTACATTTCTAATTATTGTATATTCTTTAATTCCTGACAGGATCTGATGCTCTAAAATACATGAAACATGTTTGCCTTGTATTTTCTTTTGAGCCACTGTCCTGCTCAATGCTACAACATGCTCTAGCGACATCTAGCAGAATTCCCAGGAAATTCATTGCAGCTTTACCCCAAATTCCAGCTTTCCTATTCATTACACCATATCTTACCTTTCCCCTTGTCTTTAAAAATAGCCATTGATGGATTGAAGAATTAAAGTGTCAAGGTTTGCACTTGAATTATTATTTTGGTGGCCAAGTGCAGGCTAGAGGAAGAACATATCTTCCAGTAGTGCCTTCTTTAACAGATCGACTTCTCAGGCCTTGAGTGCCAGGGCCAGGAGGCAGAGGGGCGACAAAAGTGAGCTGATGACCAAAACAGGATCTGTGAGTCTGGAGATGGTTTAAAATAGGGGACTCAGACTGAAAAATTTAGGAGACTTGAAAAGGAGGACGTAGAAAGAGGAGACAGAGACACTAAGTGAGGAACCTAACCAAGGGACAGACAGGGTCAATGTGGGATAAAGAAAGAAAGAGAATAAAAGAAGTCCAACAAAGGATGGGATAAAGGAAGAATCAAAGCGGAAAACTGAGAATAGAGATTCGTTTTCACCTTCCCAGCTGACATTCTTATGTGATCCTACCTGTTTGAAAACCGGGGTCCATAAACTGGAACCGAATCAACACTGGATAGTTAACCAGAGCCATTAACATTCGCTCTCTTGATCTTAGAGTGATAGGTAGAAATTTAACCGGTTGTCAATCCCATTTTGAAATAATAAGGACGACTTTTGTTGCTGTTCATCTTCCAGATCAGTTAATGCCCTTGAATGAAAAAAAAATTTACTTAAAGAGAAGTGAGATTCAGTGTGATAAATACTTTATATTATCTACCACTTTGCAAAATCAGAGATATTCTGAGATGTTCATGGGTGGCCAAAAGATGCTGGGAGATACCCATCGCTTCCGCTGTGAGCGGAGAGAGTCTTGCTGTATAAAATTCTCATTTCAAACGGCTGCTCTTACAGACCTCTAAGCACATCACACAATGAGGCAATTCACTGTAACACAAGTGCAGGCATTTCTTGAAATTCCTTAATGTAAAAGAATATAACAAGGCTGTGGGGATTGGACCTTCTTAAAATTGTTGTTTAAAGATGAAACTCAACTGTATATTTTTATAGTTGCTAGATAATAATTGTGTAAAATGTTTGTCATTATTTACATACTGACGCGTGACACCTAATTCTGCAGGATTTTTCTCTTTAGTCCGTAGTGACCTCCTTTCTGTAAGTACACGTAACAGTTCCTTTTTGCACCTTAACCATTTTCTTATTCTGTTTGTAAAATGTATAGGAAACTGTTCACTAATGAACCTATTTTCAGTACTTATCAATACTCATGAGGAACACTGTGATCTCCATTTTCCATTTAGATCACCACACTCTGTGTTGGGCATGGAAATAAACCATCCTGAATGGTGCTTTTACCTCCAGATGGAATTGTACTAATCTATATCCAGCTAGGGACTCATAATTAAGAAATGGAAAGTTATTGATGTAAGAGATAGCTCATTTCAGACCTGTTTTGCAAACACATTTCAATGGGGGTTACTAAAGAAATTTTTAAGATCTGTGGGGCCAGTGGGAAGACTTAGTGGGTAAAGGTGTTTACTGCTAAGCTGATGACCCAAGTCCTATGCTCAGAATCCACATGGTAGAAAGAGAGAACTAATTCCTGCAAGTTGCCCACTGACCCCCATACATAGCACACGTGCAGTCACCTGTATGCAAGACATGCACACACAAAACAAATAGGTTTTAGAAACAGAAAAATTAAAAATTTAAAAGAGAGACCAGGTAACATGTGCTGTATATTTTTGGATGAAACTTCTTTCACAGGGACAGATATTTACAGAGGTTTGGCATACAATTCATGGAGTCTCCTTTCACATAGTGTCACCACTCTGAGAGCACACAGATTTCTTTCTTTTCTTTTTTTTTTTTAAATATTTTTGAGCTCTACATTTTCTCTGCTTCCCTCCCTGCTTCTCCCCTCCCTTTTAACCCTCTCCCAAGATCCCAATGCTCCCAATTTACTCAGGAGATCTTGTCTTTTTCTACTTTCCATGTAGATTAGATCCACAGATGTCTCTCTTAGAGTCCTCATTGTTGTCAAGGTTCTCTGGGATTGTGATTTGTAAAATGGTTTTCTTTGCTTTATGTTTAAAAACTACTTATGAGTGGCTATATATAATAATTGTCTTTCTGGGTCTGGGTTACCTCACTCAAAATGATGTTTTCTAGCTCCATCCATTTACCTGAACATTTCAAGAAGTCATTATATTTTTTTGCTATATAGAACTCCGTGGTGTAAATGTACCACATTTTCCTTATCCATTCTTTGGTCAAGGTGCATTTAGTTTTTTTTTTTTTTCAGGTCTAGCTATGACAAACAATGCTACTATGAACATAGTTGAGCACATGACCTGTGGTGTGGTCCCGTGGTATGCCCATCTGTCTTTCTCTCCTCGTGAGACCGGCTACCTCATTGAGGTCTCTCACCCACCACACGGCACCCTGCCTGGGATTCGTGGCCCACTGCAGTCACTTGGAGAACTATGCTGCCCCTACCTGGGACTGGCTCCTCTGAGGACCACTTTCCACTGCCTCTGCTTGGGGATCTCTAGCCACTCGGGGATCCACAATTTTGTTCTAAAGTGTTTAAATGTTCTGTTAATTCACTAGTGTGGGATTTTCCCAGCTTCTTTATTTAGGCATTTAGTGCTACGAACTTTCCTCTTAACACTGCTTTTATTGCGCCTTATAAATTTGGGTATATTGTGTGGTCATTTTCATTGAATTTTAGGATGTCGTTAATTTCTCCCTTTATTTCTTTCTTGACCCATTGACGATTCAGGTGAGCATTGTTTAATTTCCATGTGTTTGTGGGCCTTCTGTAATTAGCATTGCTGTTGAATTCTAGTTTTAAACCATGGTGATCTGATAAGATACATGGGGTTATTCCAATTTTTCTGTATTTGTTGAGGTTTGTTTTGTTAACTGAGTATGTGATCAATTTTTGAGAAGGTTACATGAGGTGCTGAGAAGAAGGTATATTCTTTTATGTTTGGATGGAATATTCTATAGATGCCTGTTAAGTCAATTTGAGTCAAAACATCTGTTAGTTCCCTTATTTCTTTGTTCATATTTTGTCTGACTGACCTGTCTAGTGGTGAGAGTGGAGTGTTGAAGTTTCCCAGTATAAGTGTCTGGGGTTTAATGTATGATTTAAGCTTTAGAAGTGTTTCTTTTACATATGAGGGCGCCCTTGTAATTGGGGCACAGATGTTTGGTATTGAGATTTCCTCTTGATGGATTTTTCCTGTGACTAATATGAAATGTCCTTCTTTGTCTCTTTTGGTAGATTTTACTTTGAAGTCTATTTTGTTAGATATTAGGAGAGCTACCCTAGCTTGTTTCTTAGGTCCATTTGATTGGAATTTTTTTCCCCAACCTTTTACTCTGAGGCAATGTCTGTCTTTGAGGTTGAGGTGTGTTTCTTGTATGCAGCAGAAGGATGGATTCTGTTTTTGTCTCCAATCTGTTAGCCTGTGTCTTTTTATAGTTGAGTTGTTTTCATATCTACACAGACACACAGGCTGGTACAGTTCTGTTTCTGGGATAGAAATATATGGGATACATATAAGGTACAATAAAGCATTGCCTACCTTCCCAAGATAGGAAGTAAACAGAACAAAGGACTAGGAGTTGAATCAAACTCGTGACTGTGGTCCTTAAAGGCTTATGAAAATATTTCTATCATCTTAACACTTTAAAAAATAATGTGAACGTCTTAGACACGAGTTACTGATGCAAAATACTGGGTATGAAAAGGGAGCATGGTTTTGTGAAAGTGAACTGAGGGTTTATTTTTTACTTCTTAGACTCAAATTCACTCTCTTTCTGTACCTTTCTCCTTCACTCCTGCCTCTCTGCCTCCCCCCGTGAGACATAAAACCTTCCCAAAATACTCTTGAGTTCATTTTGTGTTGGTTATCTACTGCTGGGCTACTTATACATAGGTACATGTATGTATCTAATATAAATTATACAGCATAACTGTTCTTAGTGACTCCCTTAATTAGCCATGCCTAAGAAGCTCATCTTGAGCCCCACATTCATTATCAGCTTTCCCGGATTTAAAACAAAGGAGTAATTTTTCACTTCAAATGATTAACTTCACAAAGTTGTCCACATAGTCTTTGGATCTTTGGTAGAAGAGGATTTTATTACTCAGTGTGCTTTCTGTTATCCAGCGTAGCACTTGTGGAAAGGATTTGGAGGCTATGGGCCCTTCAGGGTCATGTAAGAACTTCAAGATGACCTCAGGGGGTTTGCATTAACCAAAGAAATAAATGTGTCTGAGAAAAATCCCAACTTGTTATCTAAATTTAAGACATTGGCAAGCATTTGACCTTGATGGTCCCAGTAAAATGCATTAGTAAACATGAAGAATTATTGCTTTCCTTCGTTCCTGTTCTTTTTATACTGAGAGAATACATTCATTAATAAGTAAAAGTAATACTTTTGATTGTGATATTTTCAATACCATAAAAATGAGTGAATGCAGTATTCATTTAATGTAATGATACACTAATGTCACTTAAATTTACATTCATAAACTGTAACAGAATTGAACATTTGTGATTAGAAGTGTGTACTGTGGCTTTTGATAACTGACGCAAAGAATGCTCTGTAACTGCAAAATTTTTAACTGATTGTAGAATTCGGAATTTGATGAAAAAGAAATGAATACTTAATTTATTTGGACATTATTAAGAACGAAGTAATTGAGATAATGTCAATATTTAAGGCTTAATTAAGTAGAAGTTACAGAATATCCTGTATAATTTCAAGATTTGTATTTATCACCTCAATGACAATAAGCTAGATTTCTTTAATAAATATTTTATCACTATCGTTTTTAGTTTGTTTTCTGTGCCCCTAAGAATTATAGATTGGTTAAGTATATAAAGAACCTGTCCATCAGGCATCTGAATATAAAGCATTTAAACATTTTATACACTGTAATATTGTGTTTATGATGCACATATGTAATTAAATAGACTCTATGATGCAGCCAGTAATGCAATGGTACATCCAAAAAGCTGACAACCATTGGAAACACAGCATATTCCGACATGATTTTAGAGACTCTTTTATTTGTTCTCCAATAAATGTTTTTGAACTTTACCAAATATGGAAATGTTATATACAAAATTCTTTACCGACTTTGGTGATTGCATGGCAACAGTTAAAGATGGATCGGTGAAACTCACTGAGCCCTAATCCGTGTCATTATTCTGATAATAATCAATAATGTAGTGAGGGTTTTTTTTTAATAAAGTGAACTTGGGGCTATACACTTCTGAAGCTGCCCTTTTACACTCCATGATAACTTAGCTGTGCTTCTTCATAAAGTGGATCAAAATAATAGGAATCAAAATTGCCTCATTTACTTAAGAATGCTTTGTATGTTGTGGTTTGAAGGTATGCCAAATATATGTTTCTTTTATATATAATAAATAAATGGTTTTACTAAATAATTTATATAAGCTACACTGACATTGATTTCATTTACTATTCATAATTTGCTTTGATCGTATTTGTTTTCCTTCCTCCTGCTCTTCCCAACTAACACCACTTTTAAACACAACCTTTTAAAGTTATTGTTTATTCAGCTGATACATGTTTTAAATTTGTACTTAAATGTCACATATATGTTAAATACATGTACTTTTCTATTCAGAAGTTTGTTGAATAAAAGTAAAAACTTTCAACCAATTACAAGGCCATAGAAAGACCACTTTTGCTTACCACGATAATTAAATAGAATCAATGGATATTTAAATGACTCTGGTTGTTTAGACACTTTAAGTGAGATAATGTATCTCTGATAAAGTCCATCCAACATGCCTCTTCAGAAAACCAGCTTAAACATTTTAATGTGTGTGTGTGTGTGTGTGTGTGTGTGTGTGTGTGTGTGTGTGAGAGAGAGAGAGAGAGAGAGAGAGAGAGAGAGAGAGAGAGAGAGAGATTGATTGTGATCTCCAGCTTGCTTCTGTTCCTATTGCTTTTGTCCCAGAACTGAGACTGGGGGCATAAGGGACAAACTCTGGAGTTGGCTTTTATAGTCAAACTAAATGATATTTTACAATAGAATGGGCAAAGAATGTCCCATTGAAAGGAACACATCTCAGGTAAAGCTAACTGACTTTCATTCTTCCCCTTCTTAAAACGACCTGGAGACAGGCTCATTGTGTTGGCCTATACTGTTCGCTCAAGGCACCTGAGCAATACACAATGTATCACTTATCAGCTGAACAAAAGGCTCCTTCATGGGTCAAACTGTGGGGAAGATGACAGCTGCGGACTCAGAGCCCCTCTGGCTTGAAACTTTGCTTGAGAAGGAGCAGGAAGTAGACTATTCATGAGGACTTTCATGTCTAACTCTATTTAATTTGACTCAGGTAAGATTAGCCTCTTTCAAAACGTATTTATCTTCAACAGTAATCTTAGATGTTTGTATCTTACAAGAACCGTGATTCTTAAAATTGTATTTTGTGGGACAATACAGCAGAAATGATTTTTTATTTAGTGGCACAGTACTGCTGTATGTTTAAATGTATGTTAAATTTTTGAATAACACATTTTCATCAAAACGACAATATAGGATTTTCCCTGACTTTGAAAGCTGGAGGAAATCAGAAACATTTTCTGCTATGGATAGTGCCAGAAAATACAAAAAATTTCATTGTTCTGAAAACATAGATAAGTTGTTGTTTAATGCCAAACCTGAATTTTGTCATTAAATATTTTCTTTCCATTAATGTAAATATACTTTTTATTTTAGGAATCTAAGTTTATGCAGACTTTTTAGATTTAAAACGTTTATTTTGTAAGCTTCTAAAGTATAGATACCCTCTTGAACAACTATGTTGAAGAACATAGTTCTTGAACAACTATAAATAAATATGTATATCCTCAATAATTTAAATGTCTTTTTAGTTTCTTCATAGTACATCAATGTGGGAATAATTAAATAGAGACTAATGTCATGCACAGTAAGTCTTTGCTGGCACATTTTCCATTCATACAGTTTTGTATGTCGCTGACAAACATAATTGCATTCTTATAAGTTAGAATAATAAGATTGGATAGTATTATTGCCAGCTTTTACTCCATGTCAAGAGTTAAAATGGAATATGAATATGCATGTGAAGTGCAATTACGAATCTTATTAACTTGAGATGCTTTCAGGGACAGGGGGAAACTACAAAAATTTAGAAGAGTGTGGGAGGCTAGGGGTGTGGCTCAGTCAAAAAGTAGATAATTAGCATACATGAAGTCCTAGATTCAGTTCCCAGTTACACACACTAAATATTGAAAACAGTTTTCATTGATAGCCTTAATATTAGTAACTTAGAGAAATAAATTTCATATGTGAGTTCTTGTTCCAATAAGAATATGTGCTCCTTGATTTAGAATGGGCTAAAACATTGTAAACTGAAAATGTACTAAATGCACCAACCAAACATTATTACTTGAACAAACAGTATACAATAGAGTATTGACTGTATGCCCTCATGGTCATGTGACTACTGACTGTAAAATGTTGCAAGATGCCACTGCCCTGAGTCTCCAGAGAGTATATATTGTGATCAGCATTCCAAAGTTGCAATACCCATTTCTATTGACCATGATTACTTTAGAATCTTCTGTTGGTCAAAGATATTTATGATTGGCACAGTATCTTTAGTAGATGCTTTTCTTGGGAGTTTCTGTGCGTTTTCACAAAAGAACCGTCCTGCTGCTTTCTAACCTTTCACTGGAGAGTACCCATCTCTACCATCTAAAATCTGCCCACAATCTTTGTTTTTCAGGCAGGTCTGCGTAAAATGGTTGTGTATAGAGGACTGTGAACCTTTTAACATTTCAGATGGGGTATGAAAAATAATATTTAAGTGTAAGTAATATTGATATGGGACCTACAATCTGTATTTCATTAGATAAGTCTATCTGCTTCTTACCTTTGCTTTATAGGAAAACACCAAGCAAATAAACCAAATACAATATGAAAGGAATAACATGCCTTTCCTTTTTATTCTCCCCTTCCTCTATTCACCCCCTTTCCCTTCTTCTTTCTCTTTCTTCCTCCCTTTTTCCTCTTTATTTTCTCCCTCTCTCCTCCCCCATCTTTCTCTCTTTAACTATGTCTTCCTTTCCAAAGCAAAAATTATTGGCACGCCAAGTTCAGTTATGAAGAGAGAGGGTAATAAAACAGAGACGCCGTGTTTTTGCTCTCAAGGGCTTCATTTCAGGTCTATTTTGAAATGAACATCTTAGCAGTGCTGTGCTTTTGTGTTGGTTTTGCAAGAAGGTACTATTACAAGAAGAAATTGAACTCTGGGGAGTAAGATGGAAAAGTAACGAGAACACATCCCCACCTGAAGCTCCCTGCTCCCCAGAAGAAGCTATTCTCATGATGTCTTTATTCTACACACTGTAGAATGCAGAGGCATTGCATTCTAGTGGGAAGAGGGGATCAGCAATCTGATGGCTTTTTATTTTCCAATTTCACACTAAGGAACATGATCATCCAGCGATTTTTTTCTTTCTCTGGCTTATACTAACAGGAATGCAGGGATTACAGAAAATAATTGCATAAATGGTTACTTCCTGCCAATATAAAATGTCACCGAATACAATGGCCAGGCCTTTTCTTAAATGATCGCTGACTTTTTGGTCTGACCCACGAAGCTAAGTCATATAAGCTTCTTAAAGCTGGAAAAACAATCTTTTGAGATGAAAATGATGGCAGTTTCAAAGCGGGCTTGATACCTGATTTTGACATCCTGTTGAGTCCTTGGGTATAGTATAGTGAAGTTTAGAAAATTCCTCTCTTAGTGGTTATTCAGGTAGTCTTGTCCATTTGTTTCGTTTTTATATTTTAATAGTTAGCCACTTATTGTTTGGCAATATCTAGCGTGAAACAAGATATCCTAATATCATATCTTCAATTCTTAATAATGAAGTCTTATAGAAAATAAAAAAGTAAATAAAATCCTCAGGGAAAGCCTTAACAACAGAATGGGCCATGTAGAAAATAGAGTATCAGGGATGGAAGACAAAATTGAGAAACTGAATCATTCAGAAAAGGTCAGTGGTAAACTTACAAAACTCAAGACCATGGAAAAACTTTGGAATGCCACGAAAAGGCCTAACCTCAAATCATGAACACAGGAGAAGAATACTGCTGTAAAGGCATAGAGAATATTTTTAATAAACTCAGAAAGGAAATTCTTCCACATCTAGAGAAACAGATTTCCATCCACATACAAAGGGCTCACACAATTCCAAACAGACAGGACCAAGATAGAAACTCCTTATATAATATTATGATAAGCTCACAAAATCACAATATAAATAAAGGGTATGGAAAGCTTCAATAGATAAAGGTCAGGATACTTAGGAAGGTAGGTCTATTAGAATGATACTTGAGTATTTGACAAACTTTAAAGTTGAAATGACCTAGAATGTAGTTCTTTCTAGATAGTTACTAACTTCTTAAATATTACAAGTGTCAACCCAGACTATTATACCCAGCAAAACTATTAAAATAGGAAACATAAATGCTTCCACAATAAAAATAAATCAAAGGGATTTATGACCAATTATCAAGGTCTACAGAGAATATTGAAAGAATACTTCAGTCTCAAGGGAAGAATAAATGTACTCAAAAGATTAATTAGTAAACAAACACCACCAGAACAGCTATTAAAAGAAGTCAAAGAACACATCACCAAGTCACCAAAAATGATAGTAATCAAAACACACATTTCAATAATTACTAAATATATATAGTCTCATTTCCCTAATAAAGAGACACAGACTTGCAGATTAGATCAGAAAACAGTATCCATCTTATTATCAATGGTAGACACTATTCTGTGGTTAAAGAATGAAAAAACGGCATCCCAAACAAATGGATCTTGAAATCAGAAAATACATAAACTCCAGGTTCTGGCTATTATGAAAAATGTTGCTGTGAAGATAGTTGAGCAAATGTCCTTGTGGTGTGGATCTGCATTCTTTGGGTATATGCCCAAGAGTGGTATTCCTGGGACTTGAAGTAGATTGATTTCTAATTTTCTGCCAAAGCATCATACTGATTTCCAAAGTGGTTGTACAAGTTTGTACTCCCACCAACAATGGAGGAGTCTTCCCCTTACTCCACATTCTCTCCAGCATGAGCTGTCATCAGTGTTTTTGACCTTAGTCATTTTGATAGGTGTAAGATGTTATCTCAGGGTTGTTTTGATTTGCATTATTCTGATGGCTAAGGATGCTGAGCAATTCCTTAAGGGTCTTCCAGCCATTTGAAATTTCTCTGTTGAGAATTCTCTGTTTAGATCTGTGCCCAATTTTAATTAGATTATTTGGTATTTTGGATATCTAGTTTCTTCAGTTCTTTATATATTTTGGAATCAGCTCTCTGTCAGGAATGGGGTTGTGAAGATCTTTTTCTAATATGTAGGCTGCCATTTTGTCTTGTTGACCATGCTATTTGTCTTACAGAAGATTCTCAGTTTCAGAAGGTTCTATTTTATTAATTACTGATCTCACTCCTGTGCTACTGGTGGTATACAACCTAGATGCCTCTCAATTGAAGCATGGATAAAGAAAATGTGGTACATTACACAACATTAGTTAGCCAACCATAATTCCTATAGAAATTGCAGAGATGTGTGATATTTTCAATATGGTGGGCACTGAAGTATTAGAATATTTCTTGCTTTGATGGAATTTAATAAATGAATTGGTGTCTACCTCTTTTGTAGCATGTGAAAAAGCACTTTATGTTTTCATTAACTCAAAAGTATTTTTAGTAGAAACTAAAGGTAAACCATAGAAAAAAGTACTTATGGCATCAACTTTTCTTAAGCAAACATACAACAAATATTATTTTGTAAAATCATTTTATAATATATTACTATCAAGCATTTATTAAATGCTACTATGTAAAGTATTATATGCATATTTATGAATACACTTCTATATAAATGTTTTCTATATCAATATGTCATCTATGTATTATCTGCCATCTATCTGCCTATTATCTCCATCTATCTATCTATCTATCTATCTATCTATCTATCTATCTATCTATCTATCATCTACCTATCTATCTGTCTATCTATCTATCTATCTATCTATCTATCTATCTATCTATCTATCATCTATATCTATCCATTGATTTGTCTGTCAACCAGTCCATCATCTGTCTAACTGACTATCATTGCTATCTATCTATTTACCATCCATTTATCTCTCATGTTTGTTTCACTATAACTGAGCCATTGGGCAGCATCTGCACTGAAAATGTAGTAATAAACAGTTGATAGTGTGTACATGATAATAACATGCAATGCAGATTCCTTTCTATAATATAAAATACAAAAAATGTCTCTATTACTGGTATGAAATAGAGAAGTGCATTTATCTATCTCTCCTTATCTTTATCAATTATGCTCTTAATTTGAAATCATTTTTTTTCTTTAGAATGCATAGTCTCATTCTGTTCCCTGGCTGGCATCTAACTCTTGGCACTCCTGCTTCAGCGTCCCTTGAACTGGAAGTACAGGCATGTGCCACTCTCCTAGATGGAAGTTGCATAAATATTTATTGATGACAGATCATAAGAATAGAAGTTAAGTGTCTTTATACAAGAAGGAGCCAAGTTACACTATGGACTTACTGATTTATACAACAGAACTTGACCAGTGAAATGTAAACATGGGCAAAGAAGAGTTCTCTTGGGCAATTGTATGGAAAGGGCTGTGATGAACTGAGATAGTGTAGAGGAATCAATTGAAGCAAGTCTTCCAAACAATGCAGTTTTATGTATTTAATGAGCCCGGGGGCAGGGGCTATGACAAGAGTTTGGGTTATAAATATTTTAGAGCCATAAAACAGTTCTGGAAGGCCTTGTGGATGATTTCATGTTCAATTTTCATATCAAGTTAATGGAGCAGCTAATGACAGAAAACAATTTTCTGATTTCTAGGACTGATTATATTATTCTCTAATTATCACTAAATCAGATTAAATTCTGCCTTGTGGCTTTATTCTGGCGAGGACCGATAGTTTACCAACTTCCAGTTCTTATCTTCATGGAAATACTTTACATATCTTGCTTATTTTTTTCTCAATTAAACCTACTTATGAGGCATTTCTCAGACCTCTCTATTCATTCTGAAGATTCATGTATTTCCATTATAATAATTTCTAGTTCTTTAACGCTACACAAATGTCTCTGAGAGGTCCTATGATTCTGCAATTTGCTTTATTTGAAGTTTTTCAAGTCAGCTCTTACCTTGCTTCTCAGGCTGATCTTCGTCAAGATCTTGAACCTCCAGGCTCAGTCCTTCCTGCAGCTGGGTTATAGAATCGTGCAGTCGTGCCTGGCTTCTTTTCTATGAGAACAATTTAAAGACACTGTTCATCAAGTGCAATGTATCACACTTGCCTTTCTTTTTCTAACCTGCCATTTAACCCTTAGAGTGACATTACAGCAAGTTAGGGCTCTCAGTTTATATGTGGGAGAATGGAGGCAAATGAAGACGGAATCCTTTATCGCAATGAAACAATCGGCAAGTGATAGTACTTGTAAATTTACCAAATAAGAACTTAGACATGGACTGACCCTTTCAACCCACATTCTTCTATGCATGCTGCTGTCAGAATGGTTTATTTTCCATCTCTTCTATTGCAGTTTAGGTGACTCCCATGTAGGGTTATACGTTTTCAAATACTGATCCAAGGTTTCTAGCATTATACTTGGTTTTGATTATCCAGGTGTTCATCTATGCCTAGATAAATGATTTGTTCTATGAGTGTTTGTTTGGTAGCAGTTTAGGGCAAAGGGGTGCTGGCCCTAATGGTATGGCTGAAGAAGGTTTAGGAGAGCACTGCTATCGGACAGTTGAGTCTCTTCACCCAGTTACTAGTTACGTCATATCTAGTCTGTTCTGTTACCTGCCCTTTAACACAGACCGTTTACCAGAAGTAAACCAATCTTACAACGATCATCTTTCAAATGACTTTGAGAAAGACTCAAGGCATCAATTATTCAACTTTATTGCTTCAGCCACTAAAGCGTGGTTTGCTTTAATGAGCTGCCAACTTGGATGGAGAGAAAATACTCTTGGCATTACCAGAAAGGGGAGAACTTTGGGAGCTGGAAAAAAAAAACTCCACCCCTTGGCAGCTCCAGTTAAATAGCTAGCTTTTAGATTTCCATGTTTCATGAAAGTCTCTTATTGACAATTTGCAGTGGGATATTTGGTTCCCCCCCTTTTTTATCATCAGTTTGTATTAACACAGTGGCACACAGTGTTGCTTCATGTCAAAGAACTAGGCTAAGCTAGATAGAGGACCGTAGTGGTCTGGTTTGTGCTGGCGATAGTAACAATCCAGAGAGAGGCAGGCCACCAAATCAAACTGTGCAGGGGGAATATTTTACAATGGCACAGATATTCAGAAGACGTGATTTGAACAGCATAAGCCAGAATCCTTTCTGTGCTATCTGTGGGGCAACGCATGACTAAGATTCCATTTGAATAGAGATAAATTACTCTTTAAAAAAATTAGGGCTGTTATTATCAATGGAAACAAAATGTACTAAGTGCATCTTAAAAGAACACTCCAGAAAGGTAAGGTAATAGCTATTTGATTCTTCATGAAGACTTTTATCTCCCATGCTATTATTTCGATGGTGTATTCTGTTGCCTCAGGTCAATCCCCCTCACAATGTTGTTGAATCCTTCCCCATTTGAAGAAGTACAGGAAACTCAGTCTGCCTTACATGGTTTTGTACTTAGCTGTGAAGGAGAGAAGGGCACAGCAGTGTAAGATTTAAGGTAGTTGAAAGCAAAGAATTCAGAAGGTGACTTCAAAGCCATGAGTTCTGTTTACACTGAGGACAAAAATGAAAGAAATTTGTTCCTTAGAAGTATCTGAAAGGAGATTCAGTAACAATAGACACCTCAATGCCAGAAGTCACCAACACAATCAGGGGGAGATTCCCACTGCAGTTCCAAGTTCTCTTTCCTGCATGCTGGTAACATTATAAATAGTTTGCCAAGATGGTGATGCAAAGTGGAAGCTGACGGACTGAAACCAACTTGACAAAGAGTGAACATTGGTCATGGCATATAAGCATCAGAGTACCGAGATGTTGCAAGAAGGGAAATTTAACATAGGTCTTTATACAGCTATTTCTACTTTGTACCGTTTCTTGCAAGTCTTGTATTAGATTTTTGTAGGATATTTTTGATATTATACTTGCCTTGTATGATAAGAAGACTAATAGTATTTAAAATAATTAAATATTAATAAAATTCAGATATTTTGCCTGCTTTTGATTGAGTTACTTATCTTCATAATTATTGAGTTGTACGCGTCTTTTTAATATATGTTTTAGATACAAAAGCATTTAGAAACATGATTCTCAAACGTTTCTTTCTATGCTGTGTCTTTACTTCACTAAGGGTGTTATGAAGGGCAAAGGCTTTCATGCCATTTATTAAAGCATTTTTTATTTATGTTTGTTGTTGTAAAATTGTTGTACAGTCAAACACCCTTGATGTTTATGTCTTTTTTCCTAAGCCTTCTACAGCTTGAAATTATTGAACTCATAGTACAAATCAAGTGATTTTTTTGTGAATGGTGTAACATACGGGTTCAGATTAACCTTCCTCCATACTAACATCTTTCTGTCCTGGGACTATTTGTTGAAAAAATGATTCTTTCCTTTCTTACCTTGGCACTAGTAACCAGTTTCTTTTAGAACACAGTCTCACTGAAAATCAACAGACATCCATATCTATGCAATAGCTGAACTCACCATGTTGCCAAAAGCCATGACTGAATGCCAAACAAACCTTTCTGATACACAAGACACCAGGGCTAAGTCCTGCCACTGTAGTGATGCATCTAAGTGCAGGGCAGTGGCTAAAGGGAAAGATGTTAACTGAGCAATAGCACAACGTATGCATACTTATGACCAGTGGTAAGCACCAAAATGAATTTATTACTTAAATCTGCGGTTCATAACTAAAGCTACAATCATCCGTTCTTTCCTTACATAGAACTGTAAGTTTTGTATTACTTTTATACTTTCAAATTTGGAAACTACTAAGTAATTTCAGGTGGGTTGGTTGTGAAAAGAAGCTGCATGACAAAATTTCCATTCTAGTTCAGTGCGGATGGGTTTATGCAGTAACCTACTGCAGTAAGGTAAACAGTGGGCATCTCTCATAGTTGTTAAAAGATGTTTGCAAGTGGGTTAGTCACCTAACTTCGTCCTCAGTCTTCTACCTTAAATGGGTGTGGGGTGGGTCATAGTCTCATAATATTTGTAAGTTTCAATATATGCCATATATATGATATAAAGACAGTGCTTGACAGAGAGTGAGAATTTGCTCATAATAAAGGTATGCTCCCTGCCAGAAGCAATCTTTATTTTCCGGGTTTGTTAATGTTATTTGGAGCCCTGGGAAAAGTACCCAGCTCCTTCTTTGCATTGTATCTTCAAATACCAACTACCAGAATTGTATTAGGTTTGTGAGGAAGGTGTCACATCACTGAGAATTGTAGCCACAGCCTTGACCACTCATGATTGATAAGACAGTGTGGGATATGTAGAAGGTCATTAAGCACCAGAAGCACCTTTGGAAAGCCTGGGTTTGAGCCAATGCTACCTGGAAGTGCTGTAGTTTCAGAGAATCTTGGAGCTGACTTGAAATATGTATAGGCAACCTACAAATAAAACTGGAAACTGGATTTTGTTTAGCATTGTCACTCACAAAATTTAAATAAGTTTAAGAGAAAGTCTTGACAGAACTGCTGGGCAGTGCTGGTGACTGTGAGAAGGCGAATAAGAAGGTAGGAAACGATACAACAGAATTCTCCTTGGTTTCCGAGAAGTTTTCTATGAATAAATTTAATTTCCAGTAACATCTAGGAAGGCTTCCAGAGATGACTAATAATTGATTCTCGATAGAAAAGAACCATTTGGAACTTCTAACTGCTGGCTAGTATGAGCTAAATCTTCAGTCACGTCTCTATCCTATCAAATGAAGACTTTTACTCCAAAGGAAAGAGAAATCTAATCTCTGGGGGTGGGGGTGGGGGGTGGAGGGTGAGGTAGAGGCAATCGTTGAGATGAATTGAAAAAGGTCACAGTTTCCAAACAAAAGTGGAGAATCAAAGCCATCGCTTTCTGTGTGTTTCAGGACTGATGCTCTGCCTCCTACAGCGTCTTTTGAGCTGGATAAGGAGGCTTTGAGGAGGGTGCATCTCTGATGTTCATTAGAGAAGCTGCCGCTCATCTGGTATAGATGCAATGATTTTCCAAAAATTACCTAAAGAAAACTCAGTTTTTGAAGAAATGTATGTATTTATGTTCTAAAAGAAAATCGGTAGGTGTTGTGTGATTTTTTTTTTTACTCCTTTTTTTCTGGCTTTTTGAGGGACTCATCACACAGCTCCCAAATAAATTACACATGGAGTCTTATTCTTAGTTGTGCATACCCGGTGTTAGCTTGGCTTGTTTATAGCCAGCTTTTCTTAACTTATGTTATCCCAACTGCCATTTGCCTCTGGACTTTTCTCTTTCTCCGTGGCTTGTGTGTATCCAGGTGGCTGGTCCCTGATGTCCTCTCCTTGTTGTCTTGTTGCTCCTTGTTCTCTCTCCATCCAGATTTCTATTTATACTCGCTGCTAGCTAGCCCCACCTCTCTTGGCTCCTGCTTTGCTTTAGCCATTTGGGTCTTTATTGGGACCGTCAGGTGTTTTAGACAGGCAAAGATCACAACTTCACAGTTAATCAATGCAGCATAAATAAAAGCAACACACCTGAAAATAATATTCCCCACCAGGCAGGCTTTTTTATACTGTGTCCAGTGTATCCTTTATGAAATTGAAATATAGTGCTATGCATATCTAGGGCAAGTAGTTTAATAAGTAGGGTTAATAACCAGATATTATTTATTGCCACCTAAGTTAATCTTTTTAATTTCATCTTATTTGTCTTTCCATGATCAGAACAGGATTGCTCAATTGGCTTATGTATGAATATCGGGTTGAGGAGAATTCCTTCTGAGGCCCATTCTATCTGTAGGCAGGAACTGCATAACAAATGTTTTCCTAGGAGATGACTGCGATTTCCTGCCAAGGGCCTCGACTCCGTGTTGAGGGCTTGGTCTCCAGTGCAGTAGTGCTCTGAAGGGAGGCGTTGAAGAGGAGATTCCAACCTCAGCAATGTGTTTGCCTACGGATTCTACCTTACTGGGCTATGGGCAGGTGGGAATGAGGGAGGAGGTTACTGGAAACTCGTCTTTGAATGGTTTGTTCTATCTCTTGTCTTCTCGTTTCTCTCTTCACTTCTTTCCTTCTGTGGTGTCAGCGGTGTTCCCTGGCATTTGTGACCACCACATGACGGTATGATATTGAAATAATCTGTGTTCAGAGCAACTGAGCCAGCCAGCCGTCTGCAGGTAGCTCTGACATCGTGAGCTGAAGAAGATTTTTTTTCCTCTCCTTTTTAAGTTCTTTTTCTCAGGTCCTTTGTCAGAAAGACCGCGCCATACTTGGTAGCTGATGGAGGAGGCAGGGCCTGTCAATCTAGTTATCACGAAACAGCAAGACTGAAACAAAGACTTAAAGTAGAGAAGTTCAGAAACCAAAAGTTGCAGGCACTGGTGCAAAGACAGCTCCTGACACCCGCCTAGCAACGATGATGCGGTTCTATGTCTGTTAGACACCCTGAGCCATGGATGAAGCTTCACTAACACCTGTGGATTTCATCTTCTCTGACTGCTCTGAATAATGAAGGGCAAATGGTACTTTGATTAAAGTTAGTTTGAAAGTGGTAAAAATAAATCCCAGAAGCTTAACACCAGAGATTTCTTCTTTATAGTTCTTAGATTCAGAAATGCTATCATTAGCAAGACTGCATTCCTTTTGAGGCTTCAGAAGAACAGCTTTCTTGTCTCCTAGTTGCTGGTGGCTGTCAGCTTTCCTTGGCTTGTGGCCACATCCCAACCATTTTTTTTTTGCCTCTGTGATCACACTGTCTTTTCCCTTTTCTGTCTGTGTCTTTTTCTCTTTGGTGTCTCAAATCTCTCTTTTCCTTTTCTTATAAGAATGGTTGTCATGGGATTTAGAATAGACATGGATAATCCAAGATGATCGTCTCCTTTCAAAGTCCTTAAGATCTTTCCCCTGTTTCAAGTTCCAGGTCATTTAAAGAAAAACAAATTAGTCTCATTTTAGGGAAAGACCCCAAGTAGAGACGGGATTGGAAGACTGAGTGCTGGTGTGGGACTAAAGATCAACAATCTTAGATACTTAGAATGTATTCATGAAAATTTAGCAGACTTCTTAATTAAAGTCATTATAAACTGAAATTTCAAGGCGAAGTCAGCCTATCCCACAGCTAATTGAAGAGCAGGGATTTCTTTTTGCTGGGCTTCAAAAAGTGTAGGAAACAGTTTATCGTCTTGACAAAGATAAAGCCTATTTGAGTGGCTGTAGCTAGCCAGGTGGAACAGGAGTGCAGACAGAATGATTTCTTGTGTGTGTTGTGTATTAGGTACTCTGTGTAGTGTTTCAGATGCATTCATTTCTTTCATATTTGCAAGATACTTTTGAGAGTAGGTTCTGTTATTCTTAATTTT
Organism: Alexandromys fortis; assembly: GCF_014885135.2. Classification (NCBI taxonomy): domain Eukaryota; kingdom Metazoa; phylum Chordata; class Mammalia; order Rodentia; family Cricetidae; genus Alexandromys; species Alexandromys fortis. The sequence goes on from NW_026067938.1 coordinate 12,147,978, forward strand.
AAATATAGAGCACCTTAGACAGTCGCGTTAAGTGGTAACTTATTTAACATAAACAGTAAATCCATCATTCTAACAAAGAGCTGAGAAACAAACCCAGAGCCTAGTGCATTCTTGCCACGTCCTTGATCACTGAGCTACATTCCAGGCAGGGTGTCCTTATGTAGCCTAGGCTGCCCTTAAACTCTTTATTCTTTTGCTGCTAAACTGTGAGCGTTTGGAAGGCAGGCTAATACCACCATGGACAGACAATAATCGGATATTCTGGCAAAACCACTTCCCCTATGACCAAGTAGTGCTATATAGATGGGAATATTTGCCTGGAAGATTCTGACAGGCAGTTTGGGTTGCATTCAGCGCCGGGAGACCAAAGCTTGATGTTCCATCCGTCCTTCATCATTTCTGTCAGTCAGATTTCCAAGATGAAATAGTTAGTGTTCTGGAGGAGGGGAAAACGACCATATTGTTCTGCTCTCAAGAATTACATCAAAGAATATCGCACCTCTCAATTTCCAAGGTCCAGTTCTATTCTGATTTACTTCAAAGCTTTGGTAAATTTTAAAGAAATGCAAAAAAGAAAGAGGAATAAAAAAACCCCAGAAAACCCGGAAACACTTAGTGTGAAGGGAGAGTTATGGCTGCCTCGGACCTGGCTTCGCTGACAGGAAACTTTCCCTGACAACACGTCTGTGTTGAGGTGGAAGAGACCCCTTTTCCTTTACTCATATTCCAAATGGGTGTTCTCTTCTGTTCCCCATCAAATTCTTTACACTGCACTTGAAACCTGTCCCCAAAGTTAACAATTGCTGGTCAGTATGTATCTCGGAATGGAAAGTCAACCTATATAACAATGAACAGATTGCCAGTTTACATTTCTGAAGATATTCAAAAGAGGCAACGACTTTAGTACAGTTTTTTTTTTTTTTTTGCCTTTTACTCTTTTGCTCTTGTGGGGTGGCACCTACCCAGCTCCCAAATAAATACACAGAGTCTCATTCTTACTTATGAATGCCTGGCCTTACTTAGCTTGACTTGTTTCTAGCCAGCTTTTCTTAACTTAAATCAACTTTTGCCTCTGTGTTTTTTTCCCCCATTATCTTATTGTGTATACCTTTCTTTACTTCTTACTCCACTGCTGGTTGTGTAGCTGGGTGGCTGTCCCCAATGTCCTCCTCTCCTTCCCCTTTTCTTGCTCTCTGATCTCTTCTTTCCAGCTTTCTCCCCCCATCTACTCTCTCTGCCTGACAGCCCCTCTTCTCTTTTCTCCTGCCTTGCTGTTAGCTGTTGAGCTCTTTATTAGACCAATCAGGTGTTTTAAACAGGCAAAGTATCACAGCTTCACAAATGCAACATAATAAATGCAACTCATCTTTGCATCATTAAACAAATGTTTCACAGTATAAACAAAAGTAACACATCTTCAACTAATATTCCCCAACATTTTAGCAAGAGTAGTAAGTTGTTGGCCAGATAAATTCAGCAGGGTCTATATGAAGTTCTCAGTCTGTGAGTCACAATCCCTTTGGGTGCCAAATATCCCTTTCATGGGGGTTTCCTAAGACCATATGAAAGCACAGATATTTACATTACAATTCATAACAGTAACAAAATTACAGTTATGGAGTAGCAACAAAAGTAAAAAAATAATTATATGGTTGAGGGTCATCACAACATGAAAAACTATGTTAAAGGATCACAGCTTTAGGAAGGTTGAGAACCACTGTTCTATACAGGGCATCTCATATTGTAAGCCTTGGAAGTCAGACTTAAATGTGTGCTGTGTGTGTGTGTGTGTGTGTGTGTGTGTGGTGTACATGTGTTCACAGAGAAGGTTTTTTTCCCCCAAGATGTTTGGCTCCCATAGAAAAGAAAGATTAAAGAAGCATCACTGTCTAAGGACAATAAGGAAATACAGGGTAATATTGTCATTGTTCTTCAGACAAGAAAATTGAGTCTCAAGAGATCAAGCCTCATGTATAACTTCATGCAGATCTCTCCCTATATCTCCCTCACTCCATACTCAGGCATTCTCACTGCTCCTTGCGGCAAAGAGGTCTGGGTAGTAACTTTCTCATTAAAACAAGTGTGTGTTCTTTTTATATTCATCTTACATCTTGATCTTATTAATTTTAATCCTCGTGTGATAATGGTTGAATTGATAGTGCTTTCCGCTGTAGACTGAAAGTCTGTTAGTCTGTATTATGTTATGGAAACTGGGACACATTATGACATGCTTTATGTAGATACTAACTTATGCCTCCTTCATTAAGATGATTGATTAAAAAGTTGTAATAATTTGTAAGTTTGCATGCATCTGGTCAGGGTTCTTTTCCTTTCCATTTTTTCTTTCCTTTCCTTTCCTTAAAGCAGTTTGTGTGTGTGTGTGTGTGTGTGTGATACTCACCTGGACTTGGAAAATATTAAAACCAAAAAGAATCAGCAATAAAATCTCAATGTAGAACATTGTCTAACACTGAACTTGTAAACACTAAATATTGTCCAAGAAATTGTTACTTAGATGTGAGCGTGAGCTTGTAGTTTTGCTCACTCTCTGATAGGACAACAGAGTGGAAAAGACAAAACAATGTTTGTTCTTTTCGTGAGACTGAAATTCTAATAGAAGGTTGGCAAGATAAAGCCAGTGAAGCCAAACTGCCCTACACTTTGATGGCTCCTAATTATTATTTGTGACCCTAATTAGAAGCTATCCCCTTGGGGCTGGAGAGTGGTTAAGTGGCTCAGTGGTTAGGAGCACTGCCTGCTTTTCCAGAGGTTCTCGGCTCAATTCCCAGCACCCACACGACTGCTCACAACCGTCTGTAACTCTAGTTCTAGGTGATCTGACATCTTCATACCAATGCACATAAAGTTAAATAAATCAAAGTTAAAAAAGAAGCCATACGCTTATCGCATTTCACTTGCCTACTTACTGTGAGGTATTTCCACTTAGTGCAAACTATATATTATATATTTTCTTGTCACAAAATGTACTAAAACAAAACAAAACAAAAACAACAACAAAACCCAACCAACCAGCCAACCTGACAGACAAAAAAATTTCTGTGTATGTTAACTTTGATCGGATGCAAACAAATTTCTCAATTATTATATTGCTTATCAGTCATCTTGAAAAATGAGTTGTAAATTACTGTCTTTCTAAAGCATGTCACGTGTCCAGCTCCCATTTCCTAAAAGATTTCTTTGTCAGTGCAGTAAAGATCAGCTGGTTCTGTAAATATTAGCACTTACTAGGTAGTGTATATGAACAACTTTCCTGGCACAGATGTCTCATGCTGTCTTTTCTTGCCTTACTCCCCCACCCCTACTGCATAGCAGACATAACTTAACAGATCTGTATTTTCTATCCCATGTAAAAAGCTGCAACTGCCGGGCGGTGGTGGCACATGCCTTTAATCCCAGCACTTGGGAGGCAGAGGCAGGCGGATCTCTGTGAGTTCGAGACCAGCCTGGTGTACAAGAGCTAGTTCCAGGACAGGCTCCAAAACCACAGAGAAACAGAGAAACCTTGTCTCAAAAACNAAAAAAAAAAAAAAAAAAAAAAAAAAAAAAAGCTGCAACTATTTAGGGTATGTGTGTGTGCTCCTGTGTGTGTACCCATATATATGTTTATAAATTATATATATAACTATAAAATTACATAGATAATTTATTAACATAATTTAATAGTTTGTATGAAAACATGGCCTGGAATTAACTATTAAATTATATTAAGTATTAAAAACATATTAAATGATATTATGAGCACATCATTCTAAAAGACTTCAAGTGTACTTTTGTATGACCTATTAAACAATGAAATAGGAGGTATAAACATTTTGTTTTGATCTTTCTACACACATTTTTTTTTTTACTTTTCCCATGTCTGCCTAAAACATTCTTTTTCTCCTATTGAGCTCTTTGGATCTGTTTTTACACTAGTGTAACGGATAGCTTTTATTTTGAGCAACTGCCAGGCCCTGCACTCTATTCTTTAAGATAAGTGACTAAGGGGTGAGGACCCCCCAGGCTGATTTTTCAGGAACCACTGTTGGTTCTGCATCTTTTGGTGTCTGTTATTTTCCAGAGTGCAAATGGCTCTCCCTCACCCTTAGAACCCTGTCAGGCAAGTTTGTCTTCCCCTTTCCCATCCCCAAGACAAATTAAGAATGTGAAACCTTTCACTCGTAACAAAACAATGATAGTGCAGGTAACAGGATCTCACATTATTCAGGTCTTTCAAAGCTGAGGCCTCAACCTGCAGCCCTTGTCTAGCCTGCTGGTAGGTGCTCTTCCCCCCGCCCCCCAGGCTATCTTTAGGGTCCTCAGCATTCTTTAGTTCTGAAGGACATTCTCCTTGGAAATGGTTCACTTTTCAGACAGTCCCCGTGTTGATCAGTAAGACCAGAGAGCCACCGAGGAAATCTGAACTTCTAATGATCGTCTTTTATATTTCCGTACAATAGACAATGACTCTCACCACGCTTATGGCGTCGGTCTGCAGAGAGGCAGCAGGGGAAAGAGGTGGAGGGTGGAGAAAGAGCAGCCGCTATAGTTTGGTGTGCTGTGTGCCATCTTGGTGGGAAAAAAAAAATCCCTGTTTCTACAGCCAAACTGCTGTAGAAATATTCAGGGTCTCTGCAAGCCGAGACAAGGGAGGATGTGGTACAGGAATCATTTATACCCGGATGAACAAGCCGAGGGTTAGATGATAGTAGAACAAGCTTTTTGTTCTGTTCTACTTTTCCCCAACACTATTAAAGCTATAGAAATCTTTACTCTCAAAGCCTCTGAACTTGCCAGGCCTTCTGACTTAAGGGACCTGTACCGTTTACAGATTTGTTGGAACAAGATCGCCCTCTGCTGATCAACGAAAATATTACCAGATAGAATGCACCCGATTACTAAACTCAGGACTAAACGTTACAGGGAGTCGAGAAATGATGAAACCTTGTGCACGGGGTTCAGTGGAAACATCATATTTCCTCAAAATTCAAGTATAACTTGTATTATTCACAATAATGTTTTATTAATCACCAAGGGTTGATAAGTGTTTTTGTCATGAGTCAGGTAGTCAATAATTTTGGTTTTCTTGGCCCTTGAGTTCTGTTGCAATTCCTCACTCTGTCATGATAGTGAGAAGGTAACTACAGAGGACTTATGGATAATATGAATAAGTGTATGTTTCCGTGCTCCAATAAAGCTTTATTTACAGACACAGCCAACCTGGATTAGGGCTTTAAAGCAGCGAGCTTGTTACTGTGTTGTTGACCTATGAAAACATATGAACGCCAGAAAAATGCTGCATTTTTCAAAAGCAAAGCTGTTCAAGGGGAGGTGACTATAATTTTTGGTTCAAGGCTGCCAACACTTCCGAATATTTTGAGATGATGCTGATGAGGGTTTGATTGATATCTGCCCTCAGCTTGTAAGCATACCTCAGTAAGAGAGAGGTCAGTGACTGTGTGTGTTTCTGCCATTTACAAATGTCAAGACAAAGGCTTGAGCGAGTTCCTCAGAGATAGTTCCTCAGAGTCTCCTTATTTACCGAATCAGCTGTCAATGATCGTGGTAGCTTTGGTAGGACACTGCATGTTGTAATGATTTGAAACAATAAGGAATGAAGTAAAGATCATTACTGGTAATACGTTCAGAAGGGCAAAGAGGAATTTTCAGGATTTCCCTCCCCATGGGGTCAGATCTATATGAATGATAAACCACAATTTCCCACCCCATGGGATCAGATCTACATCAACAATAAAACCACAAGCCAGAAGCATCTTCCTTAAAGAAATCTCACATGTTTTATGGAAAATTAACTTGCACACACTTTAATTACCCTATTTCATAACTTTTACTTTTTTGCTTAGTTTTGTGTTTTTTAGCCCACTGTTAATTTTAGCACTATTCCTACAAGCCAAATGTCTGGAACTGCACATATAAATGAAGAAAATATGGCATATATATTCAGTGGAATACTTCTCAAACTATTTAAAGGTCCTTAGATATCAAGGACCTTGCTCATGTTAAGAGAATCTAGGGACAGACTTTTAGCAAAGAAAACATTTTTTAATTAAAAATTTCCACCTCCTCCCATTTCCCTCCCCCCTCCCCCACTCCCCCTTCCTCTCCATCTCCAGTCCAAAGAGCAGTCAGGGTTCTCTGCCCTGTGGGAAGTCCAAGGTCCTTGCCCCTCCATCCAGGTCTAGGAAGGTGAGCATCCAAACAGACTAGGCTCCCACAAAGCCAGTACATGCAGTAGAATCAAAACCCAGTGCCATTGTCCTTGGCTTCTCAGTCAGCCCTCTTTGTCAGCCACCCTTGTCAGCCACGTTCAGAGAGTCCGGTTTGATCACATGCTCCATCAGTCCCAGTCCAGCTGGCCTTGGTGAGCTCCCATTAGATTAGTCCCACTGTCTCAGTGGGTGGGCGCACCCCTCGTGGTCCTGACTTTCTTGTTCATGTTCTCCCTCCTGCTCCTCATTTGGACCTTGGGAGCTCAGTCCAGTGCTCCAATGTGGATCTCTGTCTCTATCTCCATCCATCGCCAGATGAAGGTTCTATGGTGATATGCAAGATAGTCATCAGTGTGGCTATAGGATAGGGCCAGTTCAGGCACCCTCTCCTCAGCTGCTCAAGGAACAAACTGGGGACATCTCCTTGGACACCTGGGAACCCCTCTAGAGTCAAGTCTCTTGCCAACCCTAAAATGACTCCCTTAATTAAGATATATAGTTTCCTGCTCCCATATCCACCCTTCCTCCATCCCAACCATCCCATTCTCTGAAGCTTTCCCCATCCTCCCCTTCTCACTTCTCTCTCTATTTATTTCAATGCTTTTTGGGTTGTACCAAAGTTGGCTTTAAAAAAAAAAACATTGTTTGAAACAACGTGTTTCTTTGTGGCAGTTCATATAAGCATCTCACGAACTTTGATTTTATCCATTTCCACATTTTATTTTACACTCTTGTGCTCCCTTCTTCTTTCACTTTTTATTCTTTCCAAATAGTATGCTTATACGTTCATCTCTCTCTCACACATGCACACACACACATATGCAGGCACACACACACACACACACCATATGAATTTATGTAATGCATATGAAAGAAAAGACTCAGTATTTGTCTTTCTGTGTCTGCTTACTTTATTTAACATTACAATTTTTGGTCCCACCCATTTTCCCGAAAATGACATAATTTCTTTCTTTTATGGTGTCAACTCTGTCACATGCATATATGATGCGTTCTCCACACATTCATTCATTGGTGGGTATCTTGGCTGACTCTATGACTTGACCATCACGGATTATAGTGGTGGCGAAGTAAATTGTGTCTGCAGAATGCTAACAGATTCCATTAGTTAGGTACTTGGGGGTAGCTCTTTATTAATCTTTGGAGGAAACTTCACGCTGATTTTCTTAACAGCCATATAAAAATTTCTACCGTATCTACTTTGGTGGAACAATTGTGTCAGGAAGGATGTCTGAGGCTGAGTGTGGGGGAATTTGAAGCAACTAAATAGGCTGACTAGGTACAGGGTGGATATTCCTTTCTGAAAACCCCAGGATGTGAAATGTTTCTAGTTTTTGAGCTTTTCCATTTTTTGTTAGACGACTTCTAACCAGACACACTAATTTCACTTCTCACGATGTTTCATTTTTGCATTTGTAGAGCATGAAAAGATTAATGGCTGGGGTGAACATTTCTCATTTGAAATTAGGAACTTAATGATAAGGTTTTAAAGAAGGAAGAATAAAGGCTAATAACAGGGTAGCTTTTTATAGAGCAAAATTCTGCAGATCTCTCTAAAGTAAGGGGTGAGTTAAAAATTGACTGGACAAAGCAAAATACAGTCAAATTTTGAAAATTAGGAAGAGAAAAAAAATCACTGGACTCATTCTTAGTAGCCCTGGGCTACTTATTTATTCTTTAGTCTACATGATTGTTCCTAGGTAAAATAAAATTGAGCGAAGGCAACATTGGAAATACCCATTCTTCAGGAGTGTTTTCTGAATGGAAGATGCTCTTAGGTCTCAGATGACATGGGAAGGGACTCAAGGAGAGGGCACACAGAGGTAAATAATCACTCATACATAATGTGAAAACAATGAAAAGAAATTTAATAAGAACCACGAGAAATTTCTAGGACTATTGGATATGCGAAATAAATGACTTTCATGAAGAGACCTCTCCTATAAAGTATGTCAAATGAACATATAGGCTTAAGAACAGGCAAAAATCACACAATTAGTACTTTCATTGTTTAGAGAAAGGCAAGATACATGAAATAATAAATCATGGATGGAAAGGAACTAAGAGAACAGAGTGGGAACAATGCCCGACAGAATCGAACCTCCTGAGTCGGGTGGATTGCAGCACAGCGCTGGTCTTTTAGGAAGGAGAGGGCATGAAGGCCTACATATTTGGATAATGGATTCCTTTTTGTCATTAGCCAGTCTGTAACTTTATTATGGAGAATGCGAATGCTACAGACCGTAGGCTGTTCCAAGCCCCTTCAATACTTCTTTATATATCAGCATGAAAACTCAAAATACTTACATCATAGCTAATGTGGCACCAGCATTCTTAATTGACATACCTAATAGAACTGATTACTTGGGATTCAAGTTAATGGGTGCTTTGAAGGCCCATGGTACAGTTCTCAGATATGAGTGGCAGACACCATGCCTCTGAACACTAAAGTGAAAAAAACAAGCTGAACTTGTAAGCATGAATATAATTATTCCTTTCCAATCCTCACTGTTGATGTGATGTGACCAGTTGCTTCAAGTTCCTATTGTCTTGACTATTCCTGTGAGCTTGACTTGTAAGCTAAAATAAACCCTTCCTCCCCTATGCTGTGTTTGTCACAGAAACAGAAGAAACTAGGAGACCCCTTAAGTCATGAGTCCATTTAATAAATGTGTTAGTCCTTGACCAAGTCAAATATGTTATGCTTCAATTAATGGCCATAGGTCCCACCTCTGAATCCTGCTGCTTTGGGGATTACCCTTTGACATATGAGCCTTTAGACTATCTATCTGTCTGTCTGTCTACATATCTATGTATCTATATATTTGTCTATGTATGTATCTACATATGTATCTATGCATGCAGTATGTATGTAACTATCCATCCATCTACCCATCTATCTATGATAAACATACAAATAAAAAATATATGGTTTATTATTTTTATTTTTTTTGAGATTACAATATATATAACAGTTCTTCCTTTCTTTACCTCTCTCCAAATCCTCCTATATATCCTTCCTGGCTGGCCTTCAAATTTATGGTCTCTTTTCATTAATTGTTATTNTCCCTAAATATAACCTTTGAAGCCTGTGTAACGTTACTTGTATGTAGCGACAAACCATACAAAAGTACATACTATTAGTTACCCTTGAGTGTGTAAAACTGACCACATCAAAAATTAGAAGTATGTGGTTGGGTGGTGGCGGCTCATGCTTTTAATCCCAGCACTCAGAAAGCAAAGGCAGGTGGATCTGTATAAGTTTAAGGCCAGACTGGTCTACAGAGTTCCAGGACAGGCACCAAAGCTACAGAGAAACCCTGTCTCGAAAAACAAACAAACAAACAACTTTAGAAGGATGTAAACTCTTACCTCTTATCCACTTTTGGATATTCCTAGTGATTCCATTTGGGATGCCTAAAACTTGAAACAACCACAATTTCAATTAATCGTGGAAATCACATTACTTGTTGAATGGGTAGGAGATTGAACAACACTGTAGGAGCTCAGGGTCCCATTCCAATTTGTACATAGTAGGTGAGGTTGAAGTCTCTGAAATATGGAACCAAATGGTCTCCAGCTGTCTCAAAATCTGGAGGTTGGAACTCACATTTTATGTTGACATACAGTTGTCTCATAGTGGGTATACGGAATGCACACACTTCACAATATAGAAGTACCGTATTCCAGGAAATGTCAGTACAACACCGGATAGCTTTAATACTAGGCACTTGGGTAAATAGACAGCTGCCTTCAATGGCAGGTTCAGTGTAAGGTCAAAGAGGAAACGAAAGCAGAGAGCGTTAGCTAAAGCTCAGGACTTCCAATTGCCACTCAAGTACTTGTTCTATCATTACATTCAGAATTTCTTGAAAATTAACAGATAAAATGTAATGTAAAAGAGAATATGCATTTCCTCTTAATGTGCATTTATTTTATAGTGTGTTGACTTCCTGCTTTCATTCAGCAATTAAGAAGAGACTCATCAGACCTACATTCTAACTGTCCACTAGGGGGAGCTCTCGCTCTTCCAGTAAATGAGGATTCCTTAGCTACAGCAAAATTCTCCTGGTCAGAGCTGTCTGTTTAAGTCGTGGTCTTCAGAACCCTGTTTCTTGGCTCCTTTGATGTTGACAATGTAGAATTCACCCAAGGAGGAGAGGCTGTTTATCTGTGCACCTTGTTTCATTCTAGATCCGTCTGGATTCCAGCAATAGTCTCCCAGGAAGCATTGTTTTTCCACAGACACGCCTCTGCTCCGTGTCGTTGTAGAGGCGGCACACTAAAGGATCCTTTGTCACTCAGCCGCCTTGCTCGCTTCTCTTCATCGCTTTACAGTCACACGTGTGTGATGCGAACGCTTTAATGGGTTTCCAGAATATTTCCAAACTCGTTTTTTCACACTCAGGAAAGTTTGTGTTTAAGTTTTCTAGTGCTTATTCATAAGTAAGTGCTTTTAGCAAACGTAGTTCAACTTTGCTTGTCAATTGATACATTACTTTAGTAGCACACAGAATCCGATAATACAGTAAAAGAGAAGTAGTACGTTAAGTGGTTAAAAGTTGGTAAGTTTTTGTGTATAGTTTGGCTAGGGAAGCTAGGCTTGTTCAAAGCCCAGTGGTCACTGGTAATCTACTTCAGAAATCTCACATTAACTAGAATGATGGTGTGACCAATTTGAAAAAAAAATCTCATAATTGTATAAAAGGTTAAACAGGAACATACCATAAGCACAGAAATTCAGTGTTACTTGTCTACCTAAGAGGAATGGAAGACTTGTATGGAAATGTCTGTTAGCTGCAGGAGCCATATTAGCCAGAGAGGAAAGAGCAGACCCACATGTTAACCAATAGTGAAATAAAGAGAAGGCCACAAATCCACAAAGCCCAGGGTCATGCGATAAAAGAAACAGAGGACTAATTCATGCCACAGCATGGATGACCCACCCCACCAATGTCGAAGAAACTAGACACAGATCACAGGTGGGATGAGACAGACAAAAGACAAGTTTGGGGAAGGCAAATGAGAGAGACAGGAAGTAGATGGACAATGACCCGGGAGTTGGATTGGTATTAAGGAATGTCTGCACATGGTGAGGCCTTTATTTTATAGAAGGCGGGAAACGTTGTATAACAGGCTTTGAGGAAGATAACTAGATATTGTATATTGTAAGTCATGAATGGTTAAGTGTGTACATGTAGGTGCCTTAGTGATGTGGTTGGCAGTTTGACACACACACACACACACACACACATTACTATATGGGATTCTGAACTGAAGAGTGATATCTCAGAATTACAGTGGAGAAGATGGCCTGGATGAAATATGTAGAATGAGGAGAGGCGATTACTTCAGGCAAAGCCACAGGAACTTCAGCACGGAGGGGGGAATAGCAGCAGAGTGGTCTGCAGAAGTAAGCTGGGGGATGAGAAATGCAAGCATCACGGGGATGCGATATCAAGACAGGGAGATGCTCACATGGAGGAGGACATCAAATATTGCAGTTTTCCCAAAAATCATCACTGGCGTTCCAGAACAGCGTTACAGCAACAGAGTTTTGGTCAAGAGAAATGAACAGATATATAGGGCTTAAACAAGTGGAGTCGGAAATCCCACCACATCCCAGAGATCTCTGTTAATTATAAAAGAGACAGTAGTAGCTTAGCGTGGACAAATTATTAGTTTGCTTTCTTAGTCAGAATGTTCCATTTTCTAGAATTAAATTGTCCAGTTAACATCACCTGTCCTTCATCACCATCCAAAGCCCAAAGGAAGCGAAGGGTAAGCGTGTTCTAAAGACAACTGGGGGAAAAGCCTGTGGTGTCTGCATGGGGCAAGGCATGAAGACCGTCTGAAAGATGGACATGTTCTGTAGAACTCTCTGTGAGCTTTGTTTTCTTTTTTTTATTTCAGCTTTGATGCAATTATTCATCAGTTGCTTATTTTGAATCTCACTTTGTTTAAAACTCACTTTTCATACTTATAAATACTTGGTTTTATAAAAACATAATTATCAGTAAAAACCCTGATTATTAGCTAATAGAAAACCACACGAATGAAGCACAGACTAGAAATGAATTGTCTGGAAATGGGGAAGAAAAATTTAGATCGTAATGCCAAAGAGACCTGACTGAAAGTAGCCTCACCATCCATAAGTGTAAATGTGGTTGCTATAGTAACCTCGTCAATTTTTCACAAGAATTAAATTTGGATGATGTAAATAAAATATGTAATTGTCTGTCCCACAGTGAGTGTCCAAATAAAATAAAATTGTTTCAGCCCTTTAAAATAATGTCATTTCAAAAGGAGCTTTGTGTGTCTAAGTACAGCGTTCCAGCTTCGGAACTAATGTCAATATCGGGTCATAAGGATGAAGTTGACAGTGTGTTTATCTGCAATATTCATTTGCCTGCTAGATCCCAAAATCAACAGCAATCTTCTGAGTGTCCATCATTCTCCTTTGCTTCTGCCCTGCATTAGCAGGAACTCTGCTGTCCTCTGCTTGAGGGCGCCAACGTAGCTGCCAGCATCTAGCTGCTGCAGAGGAATCATTAAGGTCCTTGAGCATGTCACTTCAATCGTGTAAGGTTTAACAGAATTTACAAAAGAAACTGCAAGCCACCGAGAATGAGCGTAAAACATGCGGTGGTGCCTGTGATGTCCTTGAGTCTGAGTTTACATATGAAATCAGCTCCTGGTATTTTATAAAGACATGACGTTCCTCTCTGCTTATGATAGGGTCACATTCTGACAAATTATACTAAATTAAAAATATTCTAAGTAGAATGGATTTCCTACATTTCACCTAGTGAACCACATGGCTTAGCCATACAGTCAGTTCTCGAGTACGTTGTTTACTCCCATGGACACAAGGGTGACTGGAATGTCAGCTGCACAGCCAGACACCACCAGGAGAGAGACTCGGGAAAGAGCAAGCTTGAAAATTCAAAACCTGATTTCTGCTGAATACATGTTGTCTTGCACCAACAGAACATGACGAAAAATTGTTGGCTACCATATATACATTTGGATGCACACACTGTCTTTAAGGGCTTTCCTATTAGACTTTTATTAGCCACCAACACCAAATGCAAAAAACTGTTAGAGCCTAGAAAGGGAAGAAATATTCTTTCTTAGCTACCATTCAAAGAGAAAATGTGAGGGACAATAAATGTGAAAATCATAGTATATTTTCAGTATGGAATAGATGGCACTTTTCGGAATTGGTTAAAATGAACTCCATCCATGATGAAGGGAGAATTTCTTATTAAGTAGTTGCTAGCCTGATTCTGGTACCCCTGAGTTTTTAATTGCTAGACTACAGACGGGGAAGAGGAGAGAAGCCTGACTCAAGAATGCTGGGGAAATTGAGTGTGAGAAAAAGTAGTAAATGATAAATTATACAGATAAGTTCCAGGACAGGCAGAGACAGCACGGAGTAAGAATTGAAAGGTGTTGTGTGTAGGGATTACTACATCAGATTTAGAAAAATTCAGATACCAGGTCACAAGGTTGGAGTCCCTGGTCCTTTCCACACGTTAAATTCTTGTTCCCTGTAACGTCTACTAAGTTTTGACTTTTAGAGACAGTAGAGGTTACACACAACTTAGCTTCATGAGATCTAAAATTGTCAAAGTAGGCTTTGGGGAATGAGTCTCTTCCCGGTTTACATGGAGGCGACCCCAAATCTGTCTTACTACACAAGTTTTCACACTCATTTAATTGTTTTCCAGTGGGCTATGGATTATCTGGATGCAAAAAACTGTTCATGAGCCCGAGTTTGTGGTACCATTTTCTAACTTCCAACTTTCTACTTCTTAGAGCAGACTTCCCAGAATTACCATATGGGGTAGCTCAGAAACACGCTGTAAAAAATGGTGAATTAAAAAAAAAATCATCAAATGCTCACTTGCATAGTCCTTTGTGGAATTTTTAATAGCAGGAGTCTCTGAGCTCTAGGCCAAACACATGATCAAAGAACCATTATCTCCAACGTAACTTCTAATAATCCTCATCAGGATGGCCCCCAGCTCCAGCTGTTTCTATTCAACTTCAGTCACCCTGAACCCATCACCAAAGTTTCAATAGATCGACTTTTCTTACAGTTTCACTGATGAATGCAGCCTCCTATTTTGGTGGCTGCCTTTGGAAGGATAGCTGCAAGCAAGGCACACTCATTAACTCAGCTGCACTTGAGGGAGGCACTGGAGAGAGGCGAACTTTCCTTACTGATGGGAAGTCATTTTCAGAAGCACGAAAAGCTCCAGAGGAGAGAGTGATTTTTTTAGTGCATCGTCCATGCCTGTAGAGTCTGCTACAAAGCAGCCACTGACCTTTAAAGATACTCTAGAAAAATACAACCAAACACTTCAACTCCAAGGCGGAACATTTACATATTGCCCCCACAGATGCCCAGAAGCTGTTGCTGAGTGTCATTTGAAGTGCCACGGTAGTCATAGTTAACAGCCCGCTTTGGGGCTGTCATGAAACTGGAGAAAACTGACACTTGTTCTCCAGTGTTTCCTCTTGACAGAAGCAACAGAGAGGCGGCAGGAGTATTAGCATGTAGATTCTTCCCCATTCAGTGAGTGGGTGAGTGACTTCGGGCTCCACTGACATATTCTTCTCTCCCTGGCATTTTTGCTGCACTAACACCTGAAGCCATTGTTTCCTTTGTGGTGTTGTTAATAAAACACTTTACTTGAAGTAATAAGGATTACTTGAAGTAATAAGGAAAGAGATCTTCAAGTTGTTCGCCTTTGGATGAGAGTCCTTGTTCTGTAGTGTAGGCTGTGCAATTGATGAGTAGTATTCTGAACACCTGTAATATACCCAGGTGGTCTGGATTGTTGTCCTCATTATTGTAAGCTATGACCATGGCTGGCTTTGGGAAGGTTTATGCATGTATTGTATCTACAAAAGAAAAAAAAAAAGAGGTTCAGGGGATAGAAAAAAGCATTAAAATTTCATAAAACGGTGACAATATTCTTCTCCCCCAAATTCAACTTTTCTAACCTTTATACTGAATTTTAATTTAAAATTTAAAATGAACATAGATAATTTTATTTAATATTCAGTGTTGTACCTTGATCTGTAGAGAACATGGACCACAAAGGGCAAACATTTTGGGAATGGCTATTTAGGACCAGGGTTTCTATGAGTATAGTACTAATTGATTGCCGATACTATATCTATCTGTCTGTATATCTATCTATTCTCTGTCTCTCTCTCCATGGAACCTAGAGCTGTAATTTTGAATACTAAGTTTAATTTAAAAAGAATTTTGGACTCAGGCGTATATCTCTTTGTGTTTAAATTTCTAGAGTGTTTTTTTTTTTTTTTCAAAGACTTGCACCAATCTTTGATAATCCCAGTTTTAGGGCAACTTCTCATTACAATTTTAGAATTGTAGAGTTTCTCTTTATATTTCTTTGCTCTGTGATGGCCTCCAGAGCATTCAGTGTAACATCTAAAAACCTAAAGTCTTATGGATACAGTATTGTGATTGTGGTTTTTCTTGATATTTTATTTCAGTGTCAAATAACTTTCACCGTGGGGAACTTTTTTCCTGCCAAAACTAAATTCCTCCCTTTAAATTTTAGCCTGTATGTCAGAGCCCAGAACCTGGCCACGTCTACCTAGCTTGTATGTAGTTATCATTCCCCTTTTCTCCTGGAGTGAAGAGGTTGAAAAAAGGTGTTTGGTTTCACATACAGGGCCAATTTTTCAACTTGACAAATTTGGAAGATGACTGTATTTGCTGCTGCAGTTCCCCAGCCAATCTTTGAGTCAGCCATCTTTTGAAGATGTTGCTACTTTGGCTGTAAGGAATTAAGAAGCTCTTTAATGCTCCAGGAGCAGCTAGTAGTGGGAAAACAAATTCCATGGGACAATAATTTCATCCAAGAGACTCTAAGGCAAAAGCAGCAAATTTCTAGATTAAATTTCAAAGGACACAGATACCAATTTAGATATAATGGAAGCAAAGATGAAGGTGCTCAGGGCCTTTGTTTAATTCCTTCGACTCTAACTCAGACTTGTTACAGCTAATGTCCAATAATGGGACAACATGCATTATTAGCCTAAAGCCTTTCCCAAATTTCTCCTTTCAATGCAAATCTAATTATCACAAACATATTAAACTATTGGAGATGAATTGAGCGATCAGGAGGCTTTAATTGTTGCCTATTAACCCTGGCTTTCATTTATATAGACAATATGTAGAGACCAAGCTATTTACGGGGGTGATCTTGCTCTTAAAGAACTTATGCTCTACCGGAAACAGAGTTCACACCAAAGGTACAGTTTCAACAAGGTGAGAAGAGAAGAAACTGTTGCAGAATTAACACTGCAATTGATCTAGCCATAAGTCTAGTCACAAGTATCAAGCAAAATGCGGAGCCATGGAGATCAGTTGTATGCAAAACTGATGAAGAAAAGTGATTGCTTGTATTAAGGTCTAACAATGTTCAAACACAGCAGGAGCAGTGAAAATTACTCTTTAAATGACACCGATGAGAAGACGTAGCCAGATTTTTATTAAAATATCCCAAGTGGCCCTGAATTTATAATGCCTAGTTTTATTGCTTCAAGATTTAGGATTACTGACATTGGATAAAATAGAACAAAAGTTTTCAATGTTCCCAGAGAATTGCCTGGAAGGAAGAAAATGCAATAAATTATGATGTCAGATGTGTGAGTCAAGATGGGAAGGGCATTTCTTACTGTTTTAAAATAGAACTGTCTTATATATTCTTTTTGCATTGTTTGAATGTCTTAAAAACAAGCCATGTTGGGGATTATCAGTTGGTATACAACTGAAAGTCAAAATTCTCCCTCTTCTTCAATCTATTGCTAACAGATAACACAACAACTGGGGTAGGGTCCCCAGTGAATTCTCCTTCCATGCCTGACAGTTGAAAGGCCCCTTCTTTTGCCGACCCTGTGCAGGAACTGGAAGCTGCTGTGAGCTCATGTTGATAGGCATGGGAGAGATATAAGAGAGGATTTAGAGAGAAGAAAGTTATAGTGCTGCATTATATACATATCAAATACAAAATTAGTTAATAAAAAAGAAGAAAATAAAGATTAAACACAATTAAAAACATGCTATTTTATTTACTTCTCAACCAAAGAACGAAAGATATTAAGATGTATATTTTCATAAGACATTCATTTTAAAACACTAAGTTTTAATTTTCTCATTTTCAGTGAAATCATGTAAACCTTACATCTAAGGAAAGAGCAGTGCCTCAGTACTGGAAGATGTGCATGAAGGTCCTGCCTCATTATGACCCTGAAGAAGTTTTCCATATCTACTGTGTTTATGCTGTGAGTGTTCACTTAAGACAGGCAACCCAGTGTCTAAATGACATACCTGCATCTTACTTTATTGTCAAGGAATGACCATGATGCAAAGGGTGATGATGGCAATGTATTTATCACACAAGTATGAACCATGAAGAGACCTGTTTTAGGGTTAGGTCCATGACCTCTAATTTTCTTCCTTTTGGTTGCTTGGTATTAACCCTTTACTTTAACAGAAAAATTGTGAAGATGAATGCAAGGTAAAAAACCATTTTTCACCTTAGGGTATAAGTTCAGGGCTGGATTAGGCCAATAAATTCTGATTTCATTTTTTTACACTTTTACCATGATACTGTAATATCTCGTGAGGGATTCTCATCCATTCAAGAAGACAGTAGTCAAAACTTCAGTGGGAAAACGATGAGAAGTAGCACCAACAAGGCACACTTGAGCTCAAGCAGCTCCACAGCCCTACTCAAGAAAGGTATAAAAGACAGAAAACACCTGAAGCAAAGCAATCCACTCTGCTCTGCCCGGGTGGTTGGTTGCCTATAGATCCATTTGTTTGTTCAAATCTTACTGAGTGCCCGCCATATACCAGACAGTGCAGTGGGGATTAAAGTAGGCACGGTCTCTTTAATTTATGTTGTTGACATTTTAGTTAGGATGGGAGAGGTGACAAATAAGTAAATGCGCAGTGGACTAATACGGTATCCTATCTTGAAGAGAGTTACGGTGAAAAGAAGATCTTCAGTGATAGTGAGTGAAGAGAGGCTGAGCTCAATGGGACTTCATCCTTAATAAGTCTTGACTGCTTGGTGAATACTGGTTTAATGTTTATAGGATGCTAGGATGCTTATTCTCTCTTTCATCAAGGCCCTTTTCCTGGCTTCCTGGCTCACTTCAGTTTTTGGGATATTATAGTACCTTTTTGTTCAGGTGAGATCACAGATGATACTCCACGAAGAGCCATTCAAATGAATCTATTGTATATACCAGAAAAGCATCAATGAGCAACACACACACACACACACACACACACACACACACACACACACTTCTAGACTTTAGTCTATTAAAAGACACGTTATAATGATTATTATTCATCTTACTTACTTTTGTAAAAATGGAGCATTTATACAATGGCTGAAGCTGCTTTTTCTTACCTTCTTCTAGTGTGGGTCTAGATACTTGCAAATACTGCTTCGTGTTCTTTTTACTACAAACTCCTAAACCTGTGCAAATGTTTTACTCATTTTTCTGGACTGGCCCCTAAGTGAGGTGAAGCCTCTATTTTGAGTTGATTGTTTGGTAGCTTGTATTCATAGCTTCTGGTTTATTTCAAGATTCCACTTTACAGAAAAAAAATCTGTTTTGAAGTTCTTTACTATACTGCGTGTGGGCACAAAGCTATAATTTCTACATGCCTTATGGTTCAATCCACTACAGTGAAACAGCTGGGCAAGTCTATTCACCACTTCCATTCCTTAATGTATTTCCGCAGACTAAGGAATATTGGCCAAGGATACAGAAACATACATCTTATGAGAAAAATGGGTCGGCATACCATCTTCTCCTTTGAGATGGGCATTCTGCCAAACACACTCACAGCAACAAAATTATTCCCCACCTTACAGTGATTAATGAGAAAAAGGGTCCTCTTGACTGCTGCTGAGTTCTACAGATGACAGAACAAAGAGGGGGGAGGGAATGAAAGTTCCTCCTAGTTTTTTCCCCGACCCATGCAGAAGTCAGAGTAATGCGCCTCTGTGTACTGTTTTTGCTTAGCTTATCTAGCATAACAAGTACATACAAGCATTTTTTCAACTTCCAGGTAGTGTAAGCCTAGTGCCACCACTAGACTAGAAACTGCATGTAGACAAACCAACAGCACCCAAAATGTTGAGACATATGATATTCACCTTGGGAGGACATGGCATTTATTTTTAAATACTTTTCAGTAATTGGAGCTCATGGTTTTTGTCATGGCAGGGACTTTAGAATGGAAGAAAACCAACATCATGTTTGAGAATTCACCTGGAAAGTGCTTTTGTCTCTTAATTGTAAGGGCACACGTGGTTTCAATATTGAAAACTAAATGTGATGAGAACCATATCATATCCAATACAGTAACTAAAACAGAGAAAGATGAAACATGACCAGAAGAAAATCACTCAGTTCATGTGTGTTTTCCTATCATTCTAAGCAAAGTCAGCTAAGAACTGTTGTGGATTTCTCTCTAATCACGTTTTCTTTAAGAAGTTGGTGGTACTCATGGTTCTATCTCATGGATAAAGATCCTTTTAGGAAATGGTTGTGTGAGCAGGCACTCTTGGAGACTGATGGTGAGGCTGTATTGCCTGGAGACACAGTGAGTTGGAGCCAGACAATAAAAAGCCCCAATTGAAAAGGGCCAGGCAGAAACGACCTAACTAGGGAAAAGATAAACCAAAAAATAACTCCAGCAGTAATCTTTTGCTTTCGACAGTAGTATCATCTTTATAGTAAGTGTGTGTACATATGTGTGTGATGGTGTGGGTAATGTCATTTTCTAACTTATGTGATCAAACTTAGCTTATCTAGAACAACCGATACATAAAGGTTTTTTCCATATACCTCTGTATCAGCCATCTAATGTTTCTTTCTTTTTTTAAATTTTTTAAATTAGACTTTTTTAAAAAAAGTATCAATCCAAATTCCCATTCCCTCCCCTCCCCGCCATTCACGCCACATACCCTGCCACCCCACCCCCATCTAATCCTCAGAGAGGGTAAGGCATCTTGCTTTGTGGAAGGTTCCAAGGCCCTCCCTACTACATCTAGGCTGAGCAAGGTATGCATCCAAAGAGAATAAGATCCCAAAAGCCAGTACATGCAGTAAAGATAAATGCCAGTGCCACTGCTAGTGGCCCCTCAGTCTGCCCCAGCCATACAACTGTCAACCACATTCAGAGGGACTAGTTTGGCCCTATGCTTGTTCTGTCCCAGTCCAGCTGGAGTTGGTGAGCTCTCATTAGCTCAAGTAAGCTGTTTCAGTGCATGAACCCTTTATGGTCTTGACCTCTAGGCTCAGATCCTCATTCCTTCCACTCTTCAACTGGACCTTGGGAGCTCAGTCCAGTGCTTGGATGTTGGACTCTGCCTCTGTTTCCATCTGTTGTTGGACGAAGGTTCCATGGTAATGTTTAAGATAATCATCATCTGAACACAGAGCAAGGTAAGTTCAGGCACCCTCTCCTTTATTGCTTAGGGTCTTAGCTGGGATCATCATTGTGGATTCCTGGGAATTTTTCTAGAGTCAAATTTCTTGCTATCTCAGCGGTAAAAAAAAATGACATCCTGAATTTTGCATGCAAATGGATGGAATTAAAAAACACTATCCTGAGTGAGATAACACAGACCCCCCCCAAAATGAATATGGTATGTACTCACTCATAAGTGAATACTAGCTATAAACAAAAGATATTTGAGCCAGCCTATAGTTGGTGATCCTAGAGAAGGTAAGTAATAAGGTGAACCCCAAGAAAAACATATATAGACCCACCTAATGTTTCTATAAGGAACAAGCAATGAGCTTCCAATGGGTAGACATAACTACAAACATTGTGTCTCGGCTTCTACAGTGTTCGTTTTGCTATTTCTTTTGTGGCGGTAGCCATATTGAGAAGAGCTGGTCACACCCAAGGATGGAGTTGTTTCTGTGTAAGTTGTAAATTAATCAAACCAAAGTTCTGCGAAATTGAATACAGAAACCATTGACTTTAAATATGAACCTTGACCATTTTCTTTTCTAGGGGCTCTGGATCTTTCATACTCAAGGACAATAATTAGCTCTTGAAGATAATTAGAAGCAGAGAAGTAAATTTGCTCCTTAACCCATATCCCCAAGAGAGGACTTTGAACCCCCTTTGCCATCTAGTTGAATAGAGGCTAGATTACAAAGAGAAACATCTGGGCTTCTGGGGGACTGGGGAGTATGTGGGAAATTTTATTTGTAACACTAACATGGGGCTTGTAAAGATTTCTGATATACCAAGGTCAAGGGAAACTGTAAACAAAGGGAAGGAATCAATTGAGGGCTGTACGAATCCTATTTCTCCCATCGACACACACAATGCGTGGGAATTAGTATGTTAAGCATGACTTGATAAATGTTTCCTCCATAACTCACTGTTAAAATTATGAGATAAAAATGTGGCATATTTCCTTAAGGGTATTGGGTTCTGTATTTTAAGATGGATGTGTCCTGAGTATCGTAACAGGTTCAGGGAAATGACAGTCATCTCCCCTCCGCTGCTTTTCTCTATTTTACAGTTATAGTATAATAGAGTTAAACTGCCTTGGTCAGTGCGATCCAAGAAAATGTTTGCAATGGTGGAAATGATTGATGTCGGTTTTGTTCAACATAGCAGCCACTAATCATCTGTGGCAAATGATCACTATGAAATACTCTCTGGGTGGCTAGGAAATGAAGTTTTAATTTCATTTAATTTGAGTCAATTTGGACTTAAATAACACCATGTGACTAGTATTTTTTTTCTCCAGAGGCAGGAATAAAACCATAGGTGAGATGGTTATGTACACCAAGATGTTAGGATTGGAATTATTAAAAGATTACATAATGGCATCCCTTCCCCAAGATGAATTTCCTTTAGTTCTTAAAGCAAGGAGAGAGCATATATTTTTTTTTTTTCAGGTAAGGTAAACAGTTGAGTGGATCTGCTTTTAGGGGCAATTGAACTTGTCTGGTTGATGTAGGAAATTGATCTCTGAGTCATGTAACGGGAAGCAAGTACCTGCTGGAGATGATATATCATCACATTCAGTAGCAATTGAACATGAATTGTTGGAAATGTGCACTATCCCAGTTTTGTTCAGGATTAGACGTGCTGATTTTAACAGACCAGGAGAACCATCAAAGTGAATGGCAAGGACCATTGCGGCATGGTCTCAAGGGTGGCAGACTTCTTACATTACAGTTACAGTTACAAAAGAATCAAACAGTTCAGTATTTTTCATTGATTATTCATTACAACATTGATACCACCCATGGTAGTAAATGGCCCCTCTTAATCTAATAAAAGATTCTCATATTTTTCATGCTATATAATTTTTGCAGTGTCAAAATGCTTAAAATGAGTTTCTGTTCCTATGAGCTTCTTTAATTATGTAGAAAGCATTCTTTTCATAGATAGTCACAGTATGACAGCATTTTCTAGGGGTTAATGATTTTATTGCTTAAGCTGTGAAAGTGGCATTTATGTAAGTATTGTGGCAAAATGTTAATCACAAGCGATGTGGTGGCTCATAATTTGGCCTCTCATCCCCATCTTTATTGCCGACAGCGTTCCTTCTGCCTGCAAATAAGATGCTGTGGCAATGTGTAAAGGCACTAGTGAGGTTATCCTGAGCTGATCATGCATAACTTGTCTCAGTTCCATGAGCAATGGTATCATGTTGGGAGCGTGAAATTGGCCTTGTTGAGAGAAATCACAGCAAGAAATTGTCAAACACTACCAATAAGGGTTGCTTGACTTTGGGAGAGCTGGCTATAAAACATTTATCAGTATACCACTGGGCATTGGGATGACTAGCTTGATGGAAAGGGTGGAAAGAAGTGAGGACAGAAAATTATAGAACTTCTTTCTTTTCTAAGCCTGTCTCTTCATTCCTACGGACAATTTCCCACATGCTGTGCAGCGGGGAATGATGAGTAATTCAAAGTGCCGGAGTTACCAGTACAGCCTTTGTAATCATGTGGATAATTATTTGTAAACCTTTTATGTAACCGGAACTGCCCATATGTAGAGTTGGAAGGAATCAGGGGTGAAGTTGGATGATTTCAAAACTGTAGATAAGCTTTGCTAAGTAATTCACCTTATTTCACATCGTCTAGTATGTGCAACAGTTGACAGATCCTTTCACATTCATGAAGAATATTCCATGAGTAAGTCAAACATGGCTGCGCAGTCGATTGATACTCTTGGGAGTTTATGGTGGGTTGCTAACCTGTAGAAACAAATATACCACTTCTGTGGTCCAAAAAGTTAGAGGAAGATTGTCATGTGATACCCAGGGCTGACTGATTCTTTATGAGTACCAGGAATGCCTCTTTAACTCTCCCCCTATATTGTTAGCTGTATCTTTGGATACCTTGCCCATCAACTATCATATGTGATCTCTCTTCCTGAAATGTGTTCGATCTCGGGAAAACAGAGGCTCTAGGAAGGTGAATGAAAAAATATAAATATCTATGAAAAATTTCATGCCGTCTCTTCCATTTACCCCTTGTCATCTTCCTTCTTCAAAAACTTCACTAAGGTAAAGGGGCTAGTCACCTTGGATATATGATATACATAAAATGCCAGCCTAAAGAATTGGTCACTTGTAACATTACTTTTAGAAATGTTTTCAGGAAATTGCACTGAAAAAATCTATTAAAGGTAAGTTGTTGAAGCAATAAGTTTTACAAAAGGGAATTGACCACTGTTCTTTTCCCATTTCCATTTGGAACTTGGTACCATTTATTCAACACTCCTATGTTTTTGTAAGTAATTCTAAGGCTCCTTTTCCTAATTTTGCACAACTATGTCAAACCCCAAATTCTTCAGAACGTCTGGAGTTAGGATGTGTGATTGACTCACCTTACTTGGATTCGATTCAGAAAACCCCATTCCTATGCTGTCCGTAGAGAATGCATTTTCCTAATACATTTCACCATCACTGTTACAAACCCTACACTTTGGGAAAGTCTTTCAATCACAGATTTGAGGGCCAAAGAGTCTATTCAGGGAGATGCACCGCCAAGTTTTGAAAGCAGTTTGCTTGATTAGAAAGACTGGAGTTTTGGCAGCATCTAAGCAAAACTCTGTCTGGGAAGGTTTCTCCTTATAGCAACAACCCTGCTTCAAGTAGAGATCAGCACTCTATAGTCAAGACTATATAATAGTCTTGGAATCCTGTTGCTCTTATATGAGTATGTAGGTTAGATAAAAACATTCAACTTTCTTTCCTCACGTGGAAGTTCATACATTTCAGAAAACATATACCTTTTGGGGAACATGGCAAGAAGACAACAGGCTTGCTTCAAGTAACACCTGGACAATAATGCACCATCTTGTATCATTTTCCCTTCTGAGCATGCCCACAGCACTAAAGGAAGGCAGAAAGAAAATAAAAAAATAAAATCAAAACTGGCAACTAACATGACCTAAATGAAACAAAACATGAGATGCGACCCATAGCAAATTCACAGCAGTTGCTCATAGAACACGTTATGGTGTTGCATTGGATTCTAGACAGGCTGACAGGGAAAGTATTGAAGTAAATGTGAATTGCTCTCACCACCACAATTTATATTCTAATATCCATATGATAGTCACTCTTTGAACACTGACTTTACTGAGGTAAGTTTAAAATTCTATTAGACACATTTTCTAAGTACAAAATGAAAGGAAGCATGATTTTTCTTTTACAGATGTGTGGCTGCCATTATGGTTTATTCTCATTGTTGCTTTCAAGACATGTTGCAATTTTGTTTATTTATTTCTCTATCTGCTGCAGTCAGTCTAACCCAGCTGCCCTTTATCTCCCGTTGGGAATGTTAATGGTGCTCCTCTTTCCCTTCTTCTTTTTTTTTCTTTTTCCCACTCTATCACACAGAAACTCAAGTAATTAAAGAAAAAGATTAAACAACCTCATACAACTCTTAGCATTTTTCTTTTGCTCTTTGAGTGAGATCTAAATTCTGTTTGAGCCATCAGTTTAATTGGCTTCAGATTCTCTGGATATATTATATTCTTTGATATATTAACCCCCTTTTCCTGGACTATCCACACCCTGTGACCCATTCTTATATGGGTAGCTCACTGTCACCCTTTATGCATCTTCATGATTGATCTACATACAAACATTTCTTACTCCTTTATGTTAGCTTCCAAAAATGGCAACCTAATCATCATATCTATTCTTTTCCCCAATATAAATTGGGCATATATAAAAAATAAAATTTTATTTGTTTCTTGCTTGTGTTTCTCCAAGACTTGTTAGTAAAATGAGCTTTACTGAAGTAGGTAAATATGGCCCTCCTGTTTCTTATCAAGGGTCCAGAAATCATTCATGAAATATAATTTTTTGCTCACTATCACTGCTAGATTCATTGAGATCTAAATTTGTTATAGACATTCTTGCAGGGACTTTACATCCAAATCAGTAATTTCTTATTGTGTATGATTACATACATTTAATCTTATTTTACACATGAGAATTTAGCTAAAATCTCCAAAGTCATGTAGTTGAAAATGGTAAGCCATTGGAGAATATCTGTGGACTCATTTTCAAATCCTCCTTAAAAATTAACAAATATGTGACTATTTAGTGTATATCTTCTCGAAAATATAAATAAGTGTTTATTAATGATGTTATTCTTCATATTGGAATATTTTATTATACTAATAACTGATTTTGCCCAGGTATTTGTAAAAGTTACGGGAGGGCCTGAGGAAAGTGGCGTTTATTTGTAGAGCTCCTGCCCAGCATCACTGAGGACCCACCTTCAATCTGTCGACCAAAATTCAAAAGTGTTTGAGAGCAGAGTGGGCTGCCGGGTCAGCTAGGAAAGCTCTCAGATTACTTTCTATCTACAGACATTCTGTGCAGCCATACCTAGCGCCCAATCAGGTGAGGTGCCCCAGGCCATCTCAAACATTCTCATGGACCGCAAATCCTCATTTTAAATGGGAGAATCCAATGCTATGCCATGTTGCACAGATTTTACTTATGATTGGTGTTACAGTTCTTTGGAAGCTATAAAATCTTTCTCTGTGGTTGGGAGCCATTCAATACATTATCTAAGTTTTACTGCTTTTAAATTGAGTTCTGAATAATTGTAGCGACTGAGCAGCTGAGAAGAAACTCCTGGCCAGTTTCTCATTGAATCCCTCCCACAACCTTTGTTGGTTTTTTACTTACAATTTAATCTGACCTTTGACAATTGTTTAAATGAATAAAAGGGGATGAATATTCTAGCGTGTGTGTGTCCATGCATGCTTGTCTTCAAATGCACCCAAGGCACAGTATGTGTGTGGAAGTGAAAGGGAGACTTTTAGGAGTCAGTTTCTGTTCCAGTCTGTGGGTCTCAGGATAGATCTGATTTCTTCAGTCTTGGCAGCAGGTATCTTTACTTGCTGACTCATCTTTCTGGCCTTACCTTATTCTTCTGAAATTTTTGATTATTTGCTGGTTTGCTTTTTTATCTTTTGTTTTTAAATCCCAATCAAAGCTTCCCTTTTCCTCTTCCCAGTTCCTTCCCCTCTCCCCTTTCCCCTTCCCCATCTGCTTCTCTTTCCTTGTTATTCTTCAGATACAGGTGGGCCTCCCATACATGTCAGTCAGCCATGGTATATCAAGTTGCAGTGAAACTAGGCACCTCCTCTTCTATTAAGAGTGGATGAGGCAATCTGGTAGGTGTGGATCCCAAAAGTAGGCAACAGATTCAGAGACAGCCCCTACTCTCAGTGTTAGGAGTCTCACAGGAAGACAAAGTTACACAACTGTAACATATATGCAGAAGACGGAGGTCAGTCCCATTCAGGCTCCCTGGTTGTTGGTTGAGTCTTTGTGAGTCTGTATGAGCCCAGGTTAGTGGGTTCTGTGGGTTTTCTTGTAGTGCTTTCCACACCACAATCCTTATAATCCTTCTCCTCTTTCTACTTTAGGATTCCCCAAGCTCCACCTCATGTTTAGCTGTAGGTCTCTGCATAGTTTTCTAAATTTTAAGTTGCTCAACTAATCTGGGCAAACAACATCCACTTCTCAAGTCTAATTAATGTAAAACTTAAAGTGTTTTAGGAAATAATTTATTCACAGTAGGTTTCTTATGTTCTCATCTCAAAGTTAGTATGCAGATTAAAATAACGATATATGTGAAACACGTGTGCACTGTCTTAGAGAAACAGAGGCTTAGCAGTCACTTTTTTAGATAACTGGAACCAGAGTGTTTTAGATTTTGGAGTTTTCATGTCTTTGGAATGTTTGTATATATATATAATGAAATATCCTGGGTACAGGACACAAGTACAATCACGAATCATCTATACGAATCTATGAAACCACAGATCAGCTCTATACAAGTCGAAATTTACCTAACATAATATTTTTAGTCTGCTAGTGGTTTGACTTTGACATATCGTGTGTTATAAATAACTCGAGGGCTTTGTTTGAAATTTCAGATTCCCTAGAGATCTGCAGGAAACACATTCCTTCAGAGTGAGGATGACTCACGCCTCTGCATTTTGACAGAACATGATGCACAAAATACAGAACGATTATGAAAGTATAGAAATCTATGTGACTTGGATGGAGAGATACAGTGTTTCATTGTTATAAATATTTATGGATCTGATGATGCTGTTTCATCTCCTGACTGAAGAAGGAACCTACAAAGCATGTTTAGAAGCACCTTTTGATTTTATCTTTTGTTTTCCATGCAGTATAGTCCTGGCCAAGTGACCTGTGTGTATTAACCCTTTCACTGATGAGCATGACGTGAGCGCTTTAGCTTGACTCAATGCTGTCTGATTAGCCTGATTATGGGATATTCAGAGATGTCCACTTTCTCCCCTTGTTTCTCATGCTTTCCAGTCACAAGAAGGAACTGAATAGTTTTGTTAATGTTAACTTTCATCTGTTTCCTGGATTTCACACCTCATTCTAAACGGTGTATCCTTTATAAAATGCTAACCTTGGACCATCCAAATGGCTCAGTAGATCTCAGTGCCTGCCACCAGATACGATGGAGTGAGTGACTTCAATCTTAGCACCCACATGGGAGAAAGAGAGACCTGACTCTTGTAAGTTATCCTCTGACCTTTACATGTGTTCTATGGCACATGTGTTTCTTCCCAGTGCACACAAAATAAAATAAAATAAAATTAGAAGAATTGAGAATGTTGGCCATCATATGGGCAGTTAATGGCAATACTTTTGGAACTATCTGCAGACTTTCTTTTTCCTTGCATTTTCATTTCTCTAGTCAAACATCCTGTTCAGTCTCTTTTGAGTCAAAAGTAATGCAGGAAGTAGAAAAAAGTAACAAGAGAAAAAGAGCCTTTCTAGGTTTAGTTCCCAAAGGCTATGCCCTTTACAGAGTTTAGAATGGATAGATCTGAGGAAAATCTCAAAACTGAGAAAATAATTGCAGGAGAAACATCTGGTTGGAGAGTCCTTGGAGGAATAGATTAATGAAGACAGACAGAGAGGGTAAAAAATAGGCTTTTGGGTTTGAGGAGAAAGGGCAATTAGAGAGTGACTTTTAAATTTTCCAGACAGAAAAGGTGCTTGGGTGTTCCTCTGTGGAGAGGGGCACACGGCCAAAGAAAAGGAAAAGGAAAACTTCTGAGTTAAATAAATGTAAAGAAACAAACTAGTCATACACGGCGAGGAAAACATCGGCCTGAGGTTTCATAAGCAAGGAGAGAAGATTGTACAAAGAAGCCACCAAGAAGCACAGGGTGGATGGGGCTTGAAGATCTGATCCTGAACCTGCCATCTCTCCTCACTTATCTCAGATGAGTCAGCACAGTGGGAAGATAATTATAGAGGAATGATTTTATTATACGCCTCATTACTCGTGCAAAGTTTAACTCTAAAATGTTCAGTTCTATGAAGAGCCCACTATGACCATCTCTCAAGGACCCGCCAGTTTAGATTTTCTTCTACTAGAATGTGACACCAATGGGCTGCATTTGACAGCTTTGTCGCTTCTGTTTTGAGTGAACATCTATTTGAACTACCTCAGGTTGGCAGCTACGAGGTAAAATGCTAACTAAATCTTCTATTGTCAGTGCCGGTATCATTTAAGCAACTCTTGGGAACTACTTTTTAGCAATTATATAACACTCTCCCCGTGGTTCGAAAAAGAGTTAATTTATGCTTTTAAAATGTTTTTCTTGTCAAATGTTTAACAATATTATGAATAATTTGAGCCACAGCTTATGTATAGATCTTTCCAAATATATCTGCATATACTTAGAAAACAGATTGTGAGTGATTACTTTTTTTCCTTGATAACTTGTATAGCGCTTCCTAATCGTATGGGAGCTAGTCTTCAGGGAGGTGTCTTCTAGGTCAATTCTACTTTATTTAGGCAGGGTCACTTTTGTTCTTTCTGCCACACTGCATACACCAGATTAGCTGGTCTGATAAATAAATTTTAGCCTAGTCATAAAGCAGACATTCTGCTTAAGCAAGTATTTTTAAACATAGTTATATCAGCAACTTGGAAGGAAATTTATGATAAATGCCAGAGCTTTTTAAAAGTAACGTTGACAAAAATCAAATTTTAAAAAGTCACATGTGTGTATGTGTGTGTATCTGTGTCCAATTATATTCACATATATTTAATAGCAAATAAAAATTCAGAAATATGCCAAAGAAGCACCCAAAATACCTATTTTGTAGGAAATTAAAGAAGAAAATCCATATGTACTACCACAGTATTCTCTCATTTAAAAAAAATTACAGTCCTTTTACTGTTTGTGAATTATAGTCAAACAAAATAATGAGAAAACAATGAATTTTAAATATAATGAATAATAAAGAAGAATTAATATGGAATTGAGCATTACTCAAAGGACAGGACAAAATAAAATCTCCATAGTGAGTCATTTGTACATCAAACTCACAAACAATGTAAACTCTATCAAAAAAGACACTTAGTATGAAAAGGTAAGACAACAGAATAAAGGAATATACACAGTGAAAAACTATCACTACTACAGAAGGAGTAAATAAGTTGAAAAAGAAGAACACAGACCACATGAGGTCAAAACTGAATTAGAGTCCAAATGACTGCAGAAAAGGAAGACAGAAATTATGAATCTCTTAGAGGAGACAATAGATACAGCAGACAGAAAGCAGTGATCCAGCTGAAGAAAATCAATTGTTTTACTTCTAGGGAAATTGTGCTCTCTGTCCTGTAATGGGATGAGGGAAAAGCATTCATTTTTCTATATTATGAGAACTTCTCCGGGAAAGAATATGGATCTTCCAATTCAATGAGCCTATGGTGTTTGAGGAGATATAAACAAAGTATTAAACAAATCATCAAAAGTAAGAGATGTTCTGGAAATGTTTCTGAAGTTTACAAGTGGAGACTCAGCTCAATGGGAATTTAGCCAGGAAAAAAAAAGAATGAGTGAAGGGAGGGAGAAGGAAGGAGGGAAAGAGGAAGGGAAAAGTTATCCATCAGTGCAGCTATTATACCTAAGAGGAAGTTAGACTAGAAACGTGGGTAGTTTGCATCCTTACTGTTAACGTTTTTTAACCCTCCCATGAAGATAGGCAGTTGCAAAACTTACGGATATTGCCTGAAAATATTAGTTAGATGGAATACAGGTATTTACATTTTACCAGTGAATAGAGCTTCACATGGAGGAAAAACAACAGGCAAAATTTCAGACAATTAAAGGCTAGTAGAGAAGCTATTTCCACATCCAGAGAAACCTAAAATTATACCATGCAGATCGCTAATACTAATGCCTAGCAGAAGATGACTTCGTACATCTTCTGTTTGCTGGCAGATGGGGTAGTTCACCCTTGTAATCCCAGCACCTGTGAGGCCAAAACAGGACTGGGAGTTGAATGTCAGCCTGGGCTACACCTGACTTCATCTGAAAACCCAGGTGATGTCTGTCTATGGAGAGATAGAAATGGAGATGGAGAGAGACAGGCAGACAGACGTAAGGTTGTTTTTCAAAAGAAGGTACGCTCATTTCTTTGTGGGATGGAGCATGTTTCTGCTTTCTTAGATCAGATACGGATGTCAGGCCACAACATTGCAAAGACATTGGCAGCTCTGAGTAGTGTTCAACAGATCTTCCTATCCTTAGAACTGAGTATCGTCTCAAAATAAAAACGAAATATCCTTGCGATTCCTAATTTTTCACCAAGTTCTGTATAACTCCTTGACTTCCCTATTAGAGCATTTGTCGGCAGTCTGTCTCAACATCACACAATAGCATAAGCGAATATCAGTGCCCTGTTGACCATCACTGCTAAGTGTAATACTGGTCCCTAAACCAGAAAGGGAGTTAAACCCAGATTTAGAAATTGTCCTAAAACAAAGAAACAAGTACAATTAAGGAGAGATGTTGTCTAAATCTATATAGTAAACAAGTTCTGAGAAGAATGCGAGGGAGTGCCCAAAACATGTACAACAGCCATATGCTACTTGGATGCTTTTCAGCAATGCGGCAGGAAAATAAACAGATTAAGTTTTTAAGAATTAAATGTGATTGGCAAAAAGTTACAGAGAACTAAATCTAATATTGTCTTAAACACGATTCTATGATGGGACAATAAAAGTACCACAAACATATTTCATTAGAATGAAAATATTTTGAAGTGATATTAAATGTCATTGGTATACATTAAAACTTGACACCTTTATAGCAAATGAGGTACCCTCAGCGTTTCAGTCAATCCAGCATCACCAAGCAAGACGTAATGGAAAGCCATTGACCTGAACAAGCTAATGATTTTCTAGATCAGTGCACAACTACTTAAATGCAATGAAAATAATTTCAGGTCATGTACTGAACCTATAAAAATTTGTTGTCTGTGATATTGGATTTTGCATTTGACTCTGAGAGGTCAGAGAAATAAGAAGAAAGCTACAGTTGTGGTTTACCCATAAATCAATTTATATTCACAAAGGCATTGCTTCATTGACAAGGGTATTGCCTAAAACCAGACTGAAAAGGTCAATGAATTGAGTTGGCTCCAGATAGGCAGTTACCTGATATCTGAACAGTGATCAAGTTTGAAAAAAATACATATATATGTATATATTATATAAAATATAAATAAATATTAATATATCTCATATACATAACATTATATATCAGTAGCAAATAAAATAGTTTTCAAAGTTTACATCTAGATACTTTCATTTGCCATGGATTGATTTATGGCATTAAACTCAAAAAGTCATTACAATGTAATCAAAATCACATTATAATAAAGATGAAGTGGAATCATGACTGTACTTTTAAATCATGTACTAAACTTGAAAGATTTTGTGTAGTTTGAATACTGTATGACACAATGAACACTCTTCTTTCTTTACACAGAGTTTATGAAGCATGCAAGTGGACCTCTTCAGAGTTCATGATAGACTCTGGTGACTGCAATAATAGCACTGGCTTTCTAACCTTAATATCAAGATTCCCTATGCTGACTAATAACACAAGGTTCTCTCTCTCTCTCTCTCTCTCTCTCTCTCTCTCTCTCTCTCTCTCTCTCTCTCAATTCAATTATCCTTAGATTTTACCTAACTCTACAATGTATGATGGCCATCATTTTGAATACCTTACATCCTACTCCGCTCCTCTCAAAATTGAAATTTTACCATCACTCATCCTAATCACAATATTAACTAATCTCGAGCATTCCTCTGCCATCCGACTTCTTCTGGAAAACCAAACTAGCAGTTAAATTCATCTCTTTGCTACTCTCTCATCTTCCCTGGAGTATGTGAACCCACCCAAATGAGGAAATCTCCACAATCAGGAAGACTACTCATGGATTTATGTTTATTGGACATTAACCAAGGCTATAAGCTTTGTGGAAATGTTATTTTTTCCTTATTCTATTTAAAGTATACTTTTTTATTTCTTTCTTCTCATAAATATGAACTTCATTCCATCTTCCTTGTTTTCACTTCCTATAGATAATTTGGTTTCTTGTTACTAAAGTCACAAGCAAAAATGACTATTTAACATAATAGAAAATAGAGATAATATGGATAACTAATGCATGATGAATGATAAAATAGCAAGAATTCAAAGAAAATCAATACTTTTTTAGCTTGACCAGAAAACTGGGGAAGAAAAGTCAGTAACTTATTGGGAAGTAACTTCCTATCATGTAACCTCCCAAAAAGGAAAAATTTGTCATAATCAGACCAATTAACATAAAGAGACATGAAAAATTATCATTTAAAAAAATGCTTCCTATGGTGACACATACCCATAATCTAAACCCTTGAAAGCTGACATGGGATCACAAGTTCAAGGCCAGCCATGGCGAATACCAAGAATGTCTAAATAAATGAATAAAACTTTTAGATCAAATGGTCCCTACTTGGTCTAAATGACCCGGCCCCTACCAGAAGCAATTCGTTTCCGAAATGAAATTTGACAATGCCTGTGCTACAATGTCAATTCTGTCAAGGTTCAAATGCCCTTGTCCATACAGTTCATGGTGAATAATGCTGCAACTTTTTAAATCTGAGCACTGCACTTGGCTGAGTAAAGGAAGTGCGTCCCGGTGCCTCTTTATCTGACACGACTAACCAAACATAAAAATTAAGCCATGCGACAAGCAGAATACCACATTTTCAAAGGTGCATGGTAGTCCTTATGATCCTGGAGCAATAACTGAAAGCTACATGATGATCTGCAGTCACAGAGAGATAGAGATTAGATAGATAGATAGATAGATAGATAGATAGATAGATAGATAGATAGAGAAATGGGTCTGGAATGGGCTTTGGAAACCTCAAACCCAGTGACACAATTCCTCCAACAAGAGCAAATAGTGTCACTCTCTGATGACTAAGCACACACACACGCACACACATCTATCTATCTATCTATCTATCTATCTATCTATCTATCTATCTATCTATCTATCTATATGATTATTGGGACTATTCTTATTCAAACTACTGCATTCCACTTCCTAATCCCCATAAGCTTGTAGCCTTATCAAAATGCAAGTTCAAAAGACCCCATAATCTATTACAGCCTCCACATTGTTTTAAAGTTCAAAATGCAAAATCTCTTCTGAGAATCACGACAGCCTCCTCATGGTAACCCCCTGTAAAATCAAAATAAAAAAATCAGATCTCATACTTTCAACATACAGTGGCACAGAATATACATTACTCTTTCATCAGGAAGGAAAGATTGAGGAAATATTGGACCAAAACCCTAAAACCAGCAGGGAAACCTCCAACCACCTTTTTGTGAGAATCAGATAGAATTCCATGGGAAAACGAACACATATTTTAGTAGTGTGTGCTAAAAAGATATTTAAAAAGATTATTTAAAAGATAATCATGGTCTAAAAAATTACAATATAACTACCGATAAAATGACTAAATTGCAAATAAAAAGGACACCGGGACAAAGCTACAGAGACCTACAGGCTCATTCATGGCTCTATTCGAATTTAAGTGACTAAGCAAAAAGCTAATTGCAGAAAATAATGTGAATATAGTGTTCAATTTCATAAACATAATTTCATTGCTGCATGTGGTGAAAGAGCAAAAGGAAGTTTACTCAGTGAAGGTGAAATGACCGTCCTGTGTTAAAGCTCAGTAGGAGTTTGTTGATCTCGACTATTAACATGTAGTTCCGTTTATCTAACAGCCCTTTCCTACTTAAATGCTTACAGTAGGTAGTTGGGCACGAGAAACCCATGATACCTAAGATTTTAAAGCATTTATCTGAATGTGCTGATAACTTTGCGCTTATCTGTGTCTCTCCTTAGCCTTCAAAATAAATTATTAGTGAACCACTGGGGCATCCTAGAGAGTTGGGATCAAAATATTATTCTTACTTTGTAGATTGCTTTAGGCACAGACCAGATAACTGTCTTATCTGAGAATGCTGGTGAGCCAAGGGCAGAATAGGAATTAGAATGTCAAACTCTGGGTGCTTTATCTTGGGTCAAGACAAGGGATTCTTACTAACTCCTGGGCAGACCCTGGCCACGGGGAAGCAGCGGTGGAGTTTAGAGACAGTATTAGCTGCGTATGCTGGAGGCTGGCACCGTGAGTCTGTGTGTCTGCAGGGTGTCAAGAACTCAAGAGCTCATAAACCAACCCCCTGAAATAACAAAAATATTCCATTTTTTTTCGATTTCATATGCTTTGAGCTGACAGCCTCATCTCTGCAGTTCACTGCCAAAGGCAAGTGCTGTACAGAGTTCTTCCATGAAAATCTTCACTAAAGAAAACCAGCTAGGAAAACATGAACACTTTTCTGTTTTCAGTTAAATCTACAACCATTGCTTACTCTAGAAAAGTGCAGGAGTCGTGAAAAAATTCTGTGATTCTGACTATATCCTGTGAAATCCAGGTACCTATCCAAAAAAAAAATATCATTTCGTTAAGTCAAGGTCAATGGGAGTAGAATGCAAAGTAAAGGGGATAAATGATTAGATGGATGTCTATAATTGTCATTTATTTATAGCTTTACATTAAAAGCAGAAGTACTAGGGGATAGGCTTGACTATTACAACAATTTTCAGATGATTAAGTTTTGTGGCATTTAGAGAAAGTAATAAAATATTCCCGGGATTTCTTGTCAAATTTGACAAATAAATATTGTCAGGTGCAATAAAGGGCATCAGAATGTAACCATCATGGCAGTCTGTAGTCTTCTTTGTCCTCTGATGTGTGATTAATCCTTTGAATGGTTAGCATTTGATGTTTAAATTTTCCCTCCTCAAGACACGATTGACATAGATCTTAGTTTCTTTTCTCTTGCTGTGCTACGTTGACCCGACAAAAGTCACTTAAGAGGGAGGGGGAAGGGATTCCTTGGTTCATAGGTCTATGCTATTTTCATCACCATTGGACAAGGAAGCTGGTGGGAACTTCAAACAGCTGAACACACCACATCCACAGGAAAAGAGGAGAGAATAATGAGTTAATGCCTGCATACCAGCGCTCAGCTCTCTTCCTCCTTTTCATTCAGTTCACGACAAGGGCCTGTCCACATTCACGGTGAGTTTCCTAACCTCAATAAACCCAGTTAAGAGAATCCCTCACAGGCCAACCTAATACAGATAATTCCACACTGAGACCACCCCTCTTCCCAGGTGATTCTAAGTTGTATCAAACAGCAATTGGAACCACCACAACATTTACTTAAAATTTTCAATATCTACCTTCTTTGTGTGTGGATTTCTTGGTTTATAACTTTTGCCCTCTAAAGCTGTGTGAGTGGATACTGGTCTTTCACTTTTTGATATTTTTGAGTACATATCTCAAGTCAGTCTGATTTTCTTTCGTTGTAAGTAAACTTTCTTGCCAAGTTAGCAACTAAACCTATGTTTTGTTCCGTAGCGATGAATTTATGAATTTTACCAGAATCAATGCGAAGTGCTGTTCTCATTAATGTTGCTGGTTAATCCAATAGTAGACTCAAGAATTTCTTTTGCACAGGAGTGTATTGTTCTAACTCAGATGTATTTAACTCTACTGCAGTGGTTTCTTGTTCAAGAATAGAAATGATGCATATCAGTTCTGTCTGCGACATCTTTTTCTTCTTTCATTATTTTTACTGTCTTCATTTCTTTTACATCATATACAGCTGTTCAAATTAGCTGTAGTATCACTAATCTGTCTTTGTCGGTGTTAGCTTTACTCTCTATCTGATCGTGAGCAATTCTAAACTCACAAAGATATTAACTTTACTATCTTATTTAAATGCAGCTCCTTTTCACTTCTGTTCACAATCCTAGCCAAATTTCCTTTCTTATCAGTATTTTATCTTACTTCATCTCCTAGCCATTTATTCATAGTTCTACATCTTGAATTCTATTGAATAGAGAATTCAGTGTTTCTAACTTCTCGCTCCCTCCCCTGTTAAGAAAATGTCCTCTTAAAGCTACATCTTTTGTGCTAAATTTGTTTTGAATTAACAACCCCTTATTGCATTTTTAAATTCATTCTCTGAACATGAATTCAGCCAGACCGATCATACAATTGCTCTCAGTTCAGGTAAGAGAGTAGCATTGTAGCCTCATCTAACAGAGAGTGCCCTCTCTACCAGCAAATGCATAGAGCGAAGGGCTTCAGAGATGGTGCCACAGGCCAATGAAGTCTCAGAGGATTCATTCTTCTTCCATCATTTGAACCTCTGACCCTGAATGACTTTTGTGCACATGGTGCCAAAATGGATGCATTAGCACCAAGTATCGCATTATATTTATGCTGTATATAAGAGGGGGAAACATGGAGGAAAAGTAAGGTACACATTTTTATTAGGAAAACAATATTTATGAAAGTTTCATAAAACATACTGCATAGTCACCCCAAGTACTGATGACATGATATTTTTAGATGTATTTATTCACAGGTACTCAAAACATTGGGCTTATCCAATAAAGAAGTAAGAGGAAACTAAATATTGTGAGTCATGTGATATAGGGACTTAAATAATTTGGGAAATTGGGGAATTTTCTTTTGGATTTTGCATTGTAAGTTTCCTCATTTAAATTTTTTATTAATATATTATTGATAGGAAGGAAAGACATATTTTGCTATAGTCTGAGAAAACTTACTTCTGGAAAATTTGAGACAATATAGCTATATTTTTATCAATTATAATAAATTAAAATATATGACCAATTATAATAAATGAAAACCCGTAATGTTTTTAGGATGTATGGCTACAGTATAATGGTTACCATTGTCTTTTACACTAGGGCTATAGTCTCAACATTTATTGGCACAAAAGACTTGCTGCTTTGAATTCTCAGAAGTCCATGTAAAATCTCTGTATAGAGGATGTCTGTCACCTGTCTATGGTTGGGACATTTATGTTCCCTTAAAATTCACATGCTGACCTGTTAGCTGCCAAGTTGAGATTTTTTAGGAGAGATGGTTAGATCTTACGGACCAGGAACTTGTGGGTGGAATTGGTGTATTTGTAAGAGGCACAATTCATTCAACCCTTCACCATGAAAGAGCACAGTGTCATCAGTGAGAAAGTCCTTATCAGCAAGATTTCCAATGGTGGGATTGGGATACCAGTCACATGACCTTTTACGTATAATCTGTCCTACCTATGGGATATGCTGGGATAAGAGTGGTACAATGATCGTGGGATTGGTTAACCAATGACTGGTCCATCCTGAGTCCCATGCCACAAGAATGAGCCCACCCTTGACACTTGAATCAGGACCCAGAGGCTGTATGGCTCAGAGACCTAGGATAGAACCAAACATGACCAGCAAAAAAATGTCAATGTAATGATGCCTAATGATATTCTGTAATACTCAAAGATTGGTGACTATCCCAATTATCCTCAGAGAGGCATCATTTGGCAACTAATGATAACAGATGCAGGCCTATAGCTAAACACTAAGGCAAGCTCAGGGAATCCTGCTGAAGAGAGGGAGGAAGGATTGTAGGAGCCAGAGGAGTCAAGGACACCAAAGAAAACCCACAGAATCAACTCACCTTGGCTCATAGGAACTCACAGAGACTGAACTGACAACCATGGAGCCTGCCTGGAACTAATCTAGGCCCTTTGTATATATGTGATAGTTGTATGCTTGATCCTCTTGTGGGACTTCTAACATTGGGAACAGGGGCTGTCTCTGACTTTTTTGTTTGCTTTAGGGATTCTATTCTTTATTTTGAATTTCCTTGGCTAGTTTTAACACATGGGGAGGTGCTTCATCTTACTGTAATTTGATATGCCATGATTTATTGATATGAGAGTGTTGGAGGAGGCTCTGCTTGTTGGTTCCATCAATGGTTCAGAATTGAGAAACAAATTTCTTGCATTCATAAGCTCCTAGATTATGGTATTTTGTCATATAGAATGTATGAAGAAAATGGACATTTTGTTCCTTAGAAATCAGACCCAGTACTTCTTTGAGAAAGAGGACAGATGCCTAAGATGGTAACTCATTTCAGTTTTTAAAGTTTTATCAGCAGACAACTTTTCTAGGTTTTATAAGAAGGCTGTCACTTTTTGGCTGGTGGAGGCTTTCTCTTCATGGATGTTCTTCAGGGAATATGTATGAGACCCAGTCAGGAATTACACTACTAATTTAGGTACAATCAGAGGAAAGACTACTGTTGTGTAGCCTGGGGATCTGCTTAGGTTAGTGTGCTCTAAGGAATTTGAAAGAAAATTGTACTGGTAGAACTGAAAGTAATGTCTGTTTATTGGGAAGTACTGGAGAATATACAGAAGTTCATTTATTGACTCAACTATTTATACTACCACACAAGACAAATTAAGATAGAAATATAAAGAATTCTGGGCTGTAAATCCCAAGAACACATCACGTATTTTGGTTATATATCTTTTTGCTGCTTCTAAATTTGATCATTGTTGTTTATCGCTGTATTTTTTCTTTTCCTTTTCTTTCTTTCTTTTTTTGTGTTTGTGATATTGCATTATTCTCTAGTATGTGGAATTTAGATTTAAGAAAATGTAGTTATCGGTGTTTTCACACATTTATTAAAGGTATATATGGAAGGGGACCAATGGGAGCAAAGGTGCATAATGGAGGGGAAAATATGAACACATTGTGTTAATGTACATTCTTGAAAATGGCACAATAAAACCCTTTATTATGTAGTTTTAAAATGAAAGGAAAACATCTGTTATAAACAGATTAGGGTTGATAGGTTCAATTACAGAAGCACAATTGGGCTAGTGTCCTTACCGTGCCATCTCCTCTTCCTTTTCCACTGGGTGAGCACATGGTTTATTAGCTCTCTTGCATTCCTTGTGGACAGACAGAGTATCTTTATGATTCTAGCCATATCTGTGTTGAGATAAGAACCTAGAACACTTTGTTACTTATTGGGAAAATGATTAGGTTCTAATCTGTTTTTATTGCAGCTGACATTCTTCATAAATCAAACTTGTCATCTTATCCACTACATAAAAGTGCATTTTTTTTAAAAAAAAGTCTCCTGCTTAATTTTAAACAGCATTTATTGGGTGAGGATGCACGCATGTGAAGGTCAGAGGATAACTTGAAAGGGTGTATTTTCTCCTCCTATAATGTGGTCTTGGAATCTACTCACATTTAAGTGCTAACATCTTCACTTCCTTCATTGTTCTTTCTCATTCAGGTTTATGTTGCTAAATTCATAACATATTTAGAAAAATTGAATTATGTTTTGAAATTCTAATTATTTTCCTCTACTTCTGATAATCTAATAATGACAGAATTGTGGTCTAATTAATTGATTTGCTTATATTAGTTTGTTTCCACTGGCAAAAATGTATGACACTCTTGGATGTAAACATGGTTACATTATTTGATGTGGCCATAAATTGCCAAATCTCTTAAATTTACTGACAACTTTATTGAAACACCTTGCTATTACCTGGTAAATATCAGTAATAAAGCATAAAAATAATGGTTTTAATCTTGTATGGTAGGATATTTGTTTAGCTGCATTGTAGTGGAATAATTTTTGCATGTAGCATAAACTTCATGAATTTGTAGTTATTGCCATTTGAGATCAAACACTGAGTATATTTAGCATAGTGACTGTCCACCAGTGCCAGTTGTGGCTGTATTTATAAAGGATAACTCAGGGGGTGGCCTTCATCTCTCAGAGATTAGGGAAAACTGAGTAGAATTTTGTAATATTTGACCACTTGAATTTTTTTCATGCCATCTTAAAAGAAAGGTCCTTGTCTGGGTATATTTTAAAACAATTCTAATTCTAGGAAAAACTAAAGACTTAATATATAGTTATTAGAATTTTTTATTTCAAGAAAGTAAGTATAGAGTGTCATTTTCCCCCAGAGTTAAATCAGAATATAAAAACAGATTATTTGGTGTCTTTTCATGAGCCTGGCATTCCTCTGGGACATTTTTTTCCCCATTTGTTTTCTTGTTTCCAGAATGTGAAGGCTTGCATTCCAGTTGGGGCACAAACTTTGTGAAATACTCAGTATCAGGTATCCAGTAATCAATAATGCACAAATTACACACACACACACACATACACACACATTAGATGTTTCATTTAGTTTGTGATATACTATTTGCAATATTTAAAATTCATATTTTGGCATATATTGATACAACCTGGGAATTACGTGAAGGGTGTCTCACAGATTTACAGATGAAGGACTGTCTACATCAGAATGGCAAGTAGTCATGTTTGCTGGGATTGTCTTAATTGTTAAGGGAAGACCCAGCTTTAGTATGGTGTTACTATTCCTGGCATTGGGGTCCTGGATGTATAAGAGTAGATAAAGTTATGTGAGATTAAGCATATATTGTATCATTTCTCTGTTCTTGATTATGGGTGTGATATGAATAACTGTTTCAAGTTCCTGCGGGCTTAACTTGCCCGCAATGATGGACTGTGACTTGAAATTGTAGCCAAATGAAACCTTTCTCTTTAAAGCCGCTTTTAAACAGCAGAAATGGTAGTAAAATTATATTTCCATATGTATATGTTTAAAGCATGGCCTTGGAGTCTTGATCCTTCTGCCTCCATATCCCAAGTGTTGGAATTATAGACATGTGTTCCTGTATCTGGATCTCAAATTCACATCTTACACTGTAGTTTAAAATGTCTAAAACAAAAATATTTAAGGCTCACTATTTTAAGCTAATATTAAATATAGAATATTTGTAATGATGTCCTATTTAAACATATATAGTAACATAGACCATACAGACTTCCTTGTTTTACTTCAATGACAAATGAAGTAGTTAGTCTTTAATTGCTTTGTTCAGTATTGGAACATAGCTTTTATACTGATATAAGATATAAACTTTTCTCTTTTAATTTTCTCTAGTGGGATTAGAAAACAACCTTATTTCCCTAGACAAAAAGAGAATAACAATAAGAGAACAATTTAAAAAGTGTCTTTCAGTATCAAAATTCAGGGGTGCAAGTCCATTTCTTGCTTTTCTACAGACTAGTTATATAATATTGAGCAAGACTTTTAACCTAACAAAGGCCCACCACATTGAGCTACAAAATGACATACTATCATTGTATACATAAGAAGTTACTAAGGATAAAATGAAATGGAAGGTTGTCAGTGTGAGGCTCTGGAAGTTTTCAGTATGTTCATTATGAGGGAAGTGGAAGCTAGACTTTTGATAGTGTAACAACTAACCTCTTCCATCATTTCTTTTTCACCAAAGGGTGGTAATTTAAAATTAGTGTGCTTGAATGTGTTTGTGTGTATGTGGATGCATATATCTGTGCATGTGTCTGTATATGTTCTGATGTTTGCATGGTTGTGTTTGTGATTCACCATGACCAAGGCAATTAACAGAGGGAGGAGTTTCTTTTGGCTCACGGTTCTAGTGGGATGAGAGTTGATAATATCAATGAGGCATGGCGCAAGCACCACAGTAGCAGGAACAGCTCAACCTCAGCCACAAAAACAGAGCAAAGAGTGGAACGTGACATGAGGCATTTTACCTCTCAAAGTCCTCTCTAGTGACATACTTCCTCCATCAAGGCGGTACCTCCCAAACCTCCCGATAAAGTGCTACTGAGAACCAAGTATTCAAATGTCTAAGATTAAGGGGGACATTTCTCATTCAAACCATTACAGTGTGTGTGTGTGTGTGTGTGTGTGTGTGTGTGTATGTATGTGTTTGTGTGTCTGAAAGTGAGTGACACAGAGAGAGACACAGAGAAAGACAGAGACAGAGACAGAGACAGAGACAGAGACAGAGAGGCTTTATCACTGGAGTATTTCAATACCTATCTGAGAACAGATTTTTAATCTCTGGTCAATTTCTCTGTTAATTGAGAGCTTAGGTGGCAAGAACAAACATAACCTTAAATAAATGATTTCTTCCTTAACCCATGTCCTGTGTCAAATCTCCCAAGAAAATGGGGCAGTGGATTGATAGGTTTGTTCATGTTCAGACCCTAATGGTAGATATGTCTTCCTAAAGTAAGTGCTGAGATTTTAATTGGTTTTAGAACAATTTAATCAGACCGTGTTTATGTTCTGGCCATAAAGAACAAACTGTGATGGGCTTGCCATCTGTTCAAGATAGAAATGAAATCCACTTTGAAGAAGTGGGCAGTTCACAGAAATATTTTAATGAATGCTTAACATTCTTATGTCTGTGTGAATTGCTTCATCTGACAGTAACATAAATGTATCAGCCTGAGGGTTCAATCTTAGTGCTTCATTACTTATTATGTTTGTTGGGGGGCTATATTTTGAATTTTCAAGTTGGATTCCAACGCGAGAAAGGAGGGCTTTAGTGTAGGGCAGTGTTTACTGCAGTGTAGCTGTGTTCTCAGTCTCTTCCCATTCCTATCCAGCTATGGATGTGTAACAGTGAGTGTCTCAGCCCCAGAGTGACTTTCAGCAACCAACCTTTATCAAATATTGACTTGTCTTAATAATGCTTTCAGAACCTCAGATGGTATTTCATACATTCTGATTCGAAATTGTGTTATCTATTTTGGTGTGTAGTTGCTTCCTGACTGACATTCTAACAGTTCCATGTGTGAATGACCTTGCAGTCTCCTTCCTGACGATTTGTTTACCAATCACGGAACCTTTATAGTATTCCACACATCCTCTTTGACCACGGTTACCTCTTCAAATTGAAGTACACAGACCTAGAGAGCTCCGCGAGAGGTCTAGCCGGGGAACAATTTTCTAATTTAAGACTGTCATTGCATATTGTTGAGTTTCTCCTTGGTTTTCTGACTGAGGCCACTCCAAGGGTGTTGCATAAA
Organism: Alexandromys fortis; assembly: GCF_014885135.2. Lineage (NCBI taxonomy): Eukaryota > Metazoa > Chordata > Mammalia > Rodentia > Cricetidae > Alexandromys > Alexandromys fortis. The sequence continues at coordinate 12,192,047 of NW_026067938.1, forward strand.
AGGGAGGAAGAAAGCTTCCCCCAAGATGTGATGTCGTGAAGTATATAAACCTGACCCTGCAGTGTGAAAATCTAGTGTATTTTGTTCAATGTAAAATGCTTATTTGACACAGTGTATGTTTCAAGGTGTCATTTTGCTACAGAATAGTTGCCTATTTGTCAGAAGCGATTTGTCACTTTTTCCAGTGTCTGCAGGTGGTAAATGTGCTTCAGAATTCAGAGCAGCAAAATTGTGTGCTCACAGGGATTCTTGTAAGTGCCTGGCCAAAAAAAAAAAAAAAAAAAAAAAAATAAGGCCTTACTTCTAAATACTTTTGTAAACCGGAGGTGCATAACCAAGATACTCACTCTCTCTTTCTGTTAGGGTGAGCTGAATACAACTTAATGGTGATGATGGTCATAATTACTAATTGAGCATCAAAATGTCAAACAATTTGCCTTATATTCCAACTATGATCCATTTAAATGATTACGACACATATGTAAAAGAATATGAAGAGAACTAGGTGGAGCAACTGTGTTATGGTAGATGTGAGAAAATAGTGACTTGCATATATTATTTCACTGCATTTGGGGATTATAGAGTGAATCAAGAAAGGTAAAGAAACTAGGATCCTTTTGGTTTTATGCAGTTTGACACAATATTGTTGCAACATTGCTAATGCAGTCTTATGATTTCATATTGACAGGTCTTTGGAGTTGGTTTAACACTCACCAATATCAGAGCTTTACTTTTTTTTTTTTGTTTTGGATAAGCTATTCTGGAAGGCCTCAGACGACCAACCCTTATATACCTCAGTGCTAAGAATTAAATACAGTGCCTGACAAGGGTCCAGGGGAAGAGAGAATGGAATTGTGGTAGTTTAGACAAAACTTGATTAATTCCCTGGAGCTGGGTATCTGCCCTGACCATGTTGGAGTTCTGTTAACAAGGAAAAGAGGGACAGGTAGAAGTGCCTGCTGGGTATAACAGTGTTTGCTACACAAACCAATGAAAAATGTGGGTGGAAATAGCAGACCCTCATGTCTAATCAGTTTATTTGCTGTGAAAAAGTCTAAAGACATATATAGTTAATAAACTGAGATTTCCATTTGAATAGGGGTGACTTTAAATAAGTATGCTCTGTCAGATTTGTGATAAATATTGTGCCTCCTACCTTTTATTTTTATTTTTATGCATTATATGGTTCCCTCTCCAACTCCACCCAGAATTTTTATACTTCCTCTTCCACCCAAATCCATACGTTCTCTCTCTCTCTTTAGAATACAGACACCTAAAACAATAATAAAGTAAAATCATATAGAATCAAACAAAGATATGGAACCAAAGAACCAATGAAAAGCTCAAGAAATACACATAGATGCAGAGACACACACGTTAACACAGAAATCCCATAAAAAACAAGCCTTAATATATATGCAAAAATCTGTAGGCCTTAAAAAGCCCCAACAAAGCATTATTAGATGAATAATTTGTAAAAAGTGTTGCTCAGTTTGTTTTGTCTTGTTGATCTACTGTTGGGCATGGGGTCTGGCTTTAAGAGTGGTTGATATACCCAGTGAGAGACATGGTTATAATTTTTCAATTGTGACTAGTTATTCATGAAGATAGCTTCTGGTTTAGGGATAGGGCATGTATCCACTTTCTTTTTCATGTCAGAGACCCTGTCTGTCCCAAACTTGTGTAGACCCTGTGCATGCTGCCATTGTCTTTGTGAGTTCATATGTGTATCAATCCTGTTGTGTTTAGAAGGACTTCTTGTTCTTGGTATCCTCCATCTCCTCTGATTCTTACCATCTTTCTGCCTCCTATTCTCCAGTGTGTCCTGAGCCCCTGAAGTGGGGTTTGATGGAGACAGCCCACGTAGGAGTGAGGTCTTCACTCTCTGTACATTGTTCACCTGTGGGTCTCAGGATTTGTTCCCATTCCCTGCAGGGAGATGCTTCTCTGATGATGGCAAGCAAGACAATACTATGAGATCATCTCTATTTATGCCTATATATCTACAGATATCTCTATAAGTATAAATATACATATATATTATATATATTTTATATTAAGTGAAATTTGACACCTTTTTAAAAAGAAAGACAGTCTTTATTGAAAATACAATTAGTGTGATCACTTATTGAATTCTTGTGTTAAATTGGAGGAGGCATGGCTGGCTTCCGCTTTCCACAGTTTTTATTTGCAAACTACTTATATTACACTTTTGTTAATTAAATTTAATCTTTGAGAATTTAATACATGTATACTATGCATTCTAATTACTCTCATTAGGGAGGTGGGGAAGTTGACAGGAGTGGGAAATTTGACTCCTTAGATAAGAAGTATGGAAGAATTATGTAATATGGTTCAGTTATAAAAATGCCCTAAATCTCATGTGTTAAAGACTTGGTCCCCAGTTGATGGCATAGTGAGAGAAGATTAATTCATAAGGGCATTCACCTCATCAATGGATCAATATAGCTATGAGTTCATAGCTGAATGGATTCCAAGGAAGTGAGGTCTAGTTGGAAGACTGAACCAGCCCAACTGGTGTAACTGTAAATGATTTCTCTTCTTGCTGAGCCTTTTCTGTCTTGAAATGTACAGCTTTCTTCTGCCACGTTCTTTGGCCGTGATGTTTTTGACTTGTCACATGTCTAAAGTCAATGGATTCATGTGATCATGGGCTCAAGATTCTAAACTATGAGTCAAAGCAACTTGTGCCTCCCTTGAATCATATTAAAGTTGTTTTGTCACAGAAAGAAAAGCTGTGTGACACATGGAAGTGCAATGCTTCATAACGGAGTGGAATGAATATGCTAAAATATCAACAATGTTTTGGTATCCCTTATGTAATGATACAAGCCAACACCAATTTATCTTTGATGCTTTTATTGTCTTAGTTTGAGGGAATTTATGAAAATGTTTATGAAGTCTATCTGCTGGATACATTCTCAGTACTGCTTTTGGGGGCTATGGAGACAGTTCAGTTAGTGAAATATCTAGTATGCCAATGTAAGAACCTAAGTGCAGATTGAGTGAGAGACATCTATCAAAAATTAGTTGCATCTGCTCTAGTCACTTCCCCCTCTGCTCAGGAAGAAGCTAATCAAACTTAGTGACACACACATAAAAAAAAAAGTGGTGGACATAGGAGGGGTACTTGTTAAGACAATGGACCCAAGTGGGAGAGGGAGGGAGATAAGTAAAGGGAATTCATAAACATCATTGCACACAAGAGAAATACACAAGGGCATACGCATACACACATAAATACAAACACTTGCATATACACACCTCTACAAGCATATGCACACTTACACATGCATACAGAGACAAAGATATTACATTTTACCAGAGAAGCTCTGTTATACTGTGAGATATTACATCTAGTTTTTTTAATTTGACAAAGAATAGATGTTTATATATTATATAAATGTGTAACATAATATAAACATCTATTCTTTATATATATACACATTTATATATTTATATATTTATATATATACACATTTATATAAATGTGTAACATTTATATAATAGATATTGACTTGACGTTCTGAAATCTTGGAAGTCCAAGAGAATTGCCATGGAATCTAATTGGTGTCTGGTAAATGCTTCCTAAAGCATAATATCACAGCCAAAAAGAGCATGAGAGCTAGGTCAGGTCACTGCCTCTTATAAAGCCACTAGTGCAACCATGGAACTTACCCATTTAATCTAAGCCTATTTACTCTTCTTTCTGTATTTAATTAGTCTATAACTACATAATTTCCATTCTTTTTCCTCTCTTTATCAATCATATGTACCCCAGGCCCCAAATCCATGTCCTTCTTTCTTCAAATCATTGTTGCTACATATAAACAAGTAAACATATAAATGCAACCTGCTGAGTATGTCTAGTGTTGTCTGTATGTGTATGTTTCTAGAGCTGTGACCACTTGGTATTGGATAACCAATCAAGGGGCAACCCCTGGGGGAGACTGATTCTCCCTCTCTCAGTACTTTAATTTTATCATCTAGGAATAGATTACTGTAAGATTGCCCTCACCTATGTTGAGATTGTCTAGATATGTTAAAATTATCTAGACCTTGCTTTTATATTTAAAATATCATACACAGGGGCAGTATTTCATAGTAGCTATGGGCAGAGTATTTAAGGTTGACTGGATTTGAATCCTAGCTCAGTTATAACAATTTGTTCATATTGAGGTTCAAGAAGATACACACCTCAGCTGTCTCAACCAAGCAAACAGGAACACTTATTTACTCCCTGGGGTTATTTTGAAAGTTCAGTGTTTTGTCTTTATGTTTTTTTTCAGATGTCATCTTTTTACATAGTTTGTCTGAAATTATGGGTATATATTCCAAATTGAATATATTAGTTGAGTCATGCCTTTTTCATTTTCAGGAAAAAGTCAGTGTTTAAAGAAAATGTTCCTATGACATGTATCTATTCTTTCATTAATATATAAGTACATGGATAAAAATTTTAAATAACTAAGGGCAATAAAAATCTAACTTCCTTTCTCCCCTTCTCTTGCTTTCCTCCACCTCCACCAAATCTAACCTCCATTCACTCCTCAGGATGGGTAAGTCCTCACACTGGGAGTCAGCAAAGCCTGGCACATTAAGTTGAAGCAGAACCAAATCCCTCCTGCCTACATCAAGCCTGAACAAGGCATTCCACCATAGGAAATGGGCTCCAAAAAGCCATCTAATGTAACATTAGATACATCCTGTTCCCACTGCTAGGGGCCCCTCAAACACATCAAGCTACTCACCTGTCATCCACATGGACAGGGCCTAGTTCAGTCACATGCAGTCTCCCCAGCTGTTGGGCCAGAGTTCCTGAGCTCCTACTACATCAGGTCAACTGGCTCTGTGGATTTCCCCATCACAATCTTGATAAGAACATGAGGGAACAGGAAGATCAAGTTGGGGGAGGGGTGGAGTGGGAGAGCAATGAAGGAGAAATATTGATATAGGGGAGACTTTATGGGGTTAAAGAGGGCATAGTCTTGTGGAATGTTGGGAAGAGCTCATGGATGGAGAGTTACTGCATGGTTTTAATCCTGAAATGTTCCTAAGGCACTCTTCTCTTGCTATGAAGAGACACCATGGCCAAGGCAACACTTATGAAGGAAAGCATTTAACACCGGGCTGTTTATGGTTTCAGAGGTTTAGTTGATAATCATCATGGTGGGAGCATAATGGCATGCATGACACTGGAGCTGTAGCTGAAAGCTACATTCTAATTCACAGGCAGTGGGCATAGAGGGAGACACTGGTCTTGGAGTGAACTTTTGAAACCTCAAAGACTGCTCTCAGTGGCACATTTCCTCTAACAAGTCCACACACCCTAATCCTTCTAATCTTTTCAAGTAGATATATCTTTTTGCATTCTTTAATGAAGCATTCCTTCAAAACCATGGTATATTTATAATAGTGGAACCTACTAAATTATTATGTATTTGAAAAAAAATTACAAGTTTTCTCTTGACATAATAAAACCACAATGTCCTTTTTACTTTTCCATACACAGTTACATAAAATTTAAAAAGAGAATTAGAGACTTAACTTATCAGGGAAGAAATGCTTAAGAGTGCCAACTAAATGAAATGTTGGGAACAAAAGTGTGACAGAAAGTCAATTTCATTTAGAAGAGTTTTTATCAAACTTTGGTTTGACTCCAACAGTAGTGAGAACAAACAGAAACAGGATCAGGTGTGAGAGCCATTTCACCAGATAACAATATAAACTTTTCTTGCTCTAAACCGAAAGAGAAAATTCCCTCCTGGGTTTTCATGAAAGAGCTATGTTGATTGTGTTGGACAGTATAATCAATAACACCCTTTTGATAACCAACAGGAGTTTCTCTAACTTCTTCTTGCTATTTCTCTCCATTTGAGACCACAATATCATAGAGAAATTTCTTTAAATATTTCTCTAAAGAACCAAATCAGGTTTATTATTATCTGTGTAGATCCAGAATAACACAGAGTGTCTGAAATTTTTCTTATCTGCTACATTTCTATTTCATTTATCAGTATGTCCAAATATTGGGTTTGTTTATATATTTATTCATGGTAATGGAGACAATGTGGATATTTAATAAAGATAACTCTTTGGATTTTTGTGTTTTGTTAAAAGGAAAAGGAAGGGTGGTAGATCACTCACAATAGGATATTTCTATTTCTCACAAGGGGAATGGTGGTCTTGTGTGTGTAGTATAGTGAAATCATAAAAAAAATCCTTGAACTCACTGAGACCAGTTACATTATTCAAAACACACTTCCTCACATCCTCTGGACCTTTACTAAGAGCAGAAAAATTTTGGGGCCATGTAGAGGAAGAAAATTAAAGGTGTTATCTATTCAGCCATTGAATTGCATTTTGATGTTCAGTGGGGTTTTGAAAGACTGAGTCTCCACATTCATCTGGCAAAAAAAAAAAAAAAGACTGAGCCATACTACTACCACACAACTACATATGAATTTTGCATTACCTTTTGCCTTTGAACTGCTCCTGGGTTAGAGAAAGAAAAAAAATACCAGAAGACTTAGCTATAGTTTGACTTTCAAAGGCTAACTGTTAACAAATCTAACTTGCAAGATAACTCATGATTTTACTCTCATAACTAGAGTGATTTCAATTAAAATAACTTCAAGAAGTAATAGGTATTTAACAAGTGAAGGCATTGAATTAAATCAGCACAATAGAATGATGTCCAGTGTGTTTAGGTAAAATGTGCACTATTAAATAGATGATCAAAGAAATTAAGAGTTTGCCTTTTAGTTTTTAAGCAGTAGTAGAATGCCAACACTATTATTTAATAGCACACATTTAACTAAAATAGCACTGCAAGTTTGTTCACTGCCTATGGATGGTGCCTTTCATGCTTCAAGTGTGCACTGCATATATGTGTGTCTATGTTCATATGTATGTGTATATGTATATATGTATATGTGTATGCATGTGTGTACACATATATTATAGACCTGATGCATTCTGCAGAGAGTGAAGACTCACCTTCTGAGAAGCGCTGTTAATGTCTTTCCCTGTCTGAGGAGTGCATGGTCGCTGGGGTGGGAGGAGGGAGGGAGTGGGAACTTGGATTGATATGTATAATGAAAAAAGATAGTTTGCTTTCTTTTTTTTTAAAAAAAAAGAAAAAAAGAAAAGTGACATTGTTAGTTCAGACTTAATGATTTCAGCATATGTGGCTGCATGAAGTTTTCATCTGCATGACACTTCACAGCTCACGCTCTGTCTCCATGAAAGACCTGCACTGTTCAGACAGCCGTGATTTTGTTCAAGACGCTAGAACCACTGTTTAATGAGAACACACGACTGGTGCTATATCAACTTGTTTCGTCTGTTTGTGTTTGTAACATCGTATGTGTTTATATATCTCTATCACAGCCACAGATATTTACATTGTGTTTTCTCTTACAGGGCATCATGGCACCTCCTCCAAGCATTTTATCCTCTGCGGATGTTCATTATCCTACTTGCAGCTGGAGCTGTGTATAAGCTCTGAGGTGATTATCAGTTTAATCCCACTCCAGTGGGGTGATTAGAAGCACTGTCCTAACACACAGTGTGAAAGTGGCTGGGCTGTATACTGTAGTCTTTGCCAAGTTCCAATTGCAAACAATTGGGCAATACTAATACTGCTTTAATGTAGCACCAACTTTGGAAGCATATTTCATTCCACTTAGCAATTCTCAAGGAATTACATCAGAGTCTTCGCCGATTAGTTCCTGTCATCTAATTTGATTAGTGAAAAGAACTCATAACAACAGAGATGAAGTTTTTATAATGTAAATCTGATTTTTATAAATATTATTTCTTTTATTAGATACTTGCAATCTCAGTGAATGCCACTGTTAAGTAATGACATCCTTAAACTCTTCTGCTGGAGAAACCATCTTTATTTTTAGGAAAATATCTTTCCCATCTTAGAGTGAAACTGAAGTAAGACCACATCCGAATACACAGCTGATAAATGTTTTACTAAAACACCTCTGTGTTTCCTAAGGTCCATGGCTTAGGATGATACAATATTTAGAGACAATGTGGAAAAATAATTTTGAAACTGTTCCTTTATAATAACATATTTTTCAACAAACTTTTAAATGACTAAAACACCCTTTATCTTAGAGTCGATTTACATTTTCAGCTAAACTGTGCAGAATCTACTGAGATTTCTTTTATACCAAACATCCCCACAAATGTATAGCTTCCTTTGTTATCAAAATCTCCATCAAGGGGGGTAGTGCATGTCTTTATAACCAAGGGCACATTAATGTCATCCAAGGTCCATGGTGTACAGTAGGGTTCACTTTTGGTTCTATACATTTATTGGATTAACAAGGATGTGTATCATGAATTTACCTTTGTAGGTATCATACACAGTGGCTTCATTTGCCTGAATTTCCCACATATTCTTCCTTTCTGTATCTTTTCACAAACTCTTGGTAAACTCTGGCCTTTCTATGGTTGGCATAGTTTTGTCTTTTCCAGAGTGTCATCTTATGGAAATCATATAGCATAGAGCCATTTTTACACTTACTTTTTTTTCTCATTTAGTAATGTGCATTTAGACTTCTTTTATGTCTTTTCATGGTTTCACACAACTTGCTTTTTTAAGTGTTAAATCTTATGACTTATTCTGGATGTCACATATTTTGTTTATTCATTTTTTTGTTTTATAAAATAAAAATATAAGCATCACTGAAAAGAAATCCGAATATCTCTCTTTGCTACTCTGGCCTCCGGCCCTAGCAAGGAATAGGTACCATTTTTTTCCTGATTAAGTTGGAAATTAAACGTGGTGTGGGAAGGTTGCAGAAAGGGAGGGAAATCAAAGCTGTTTCTGTAGGTGTTCATTGATTTGGGAGCTGCAGAAGGAGAAGGTGGTGCGCTGCAATTTAGCTAACACCTTGACTGCAAAGAGCACGCTACACTTCTGTTTTGTGAATGACAGAAACATTTGAAGCCCAGAGAGGATAGTTCATCTTTATCAAATTTGTAATTCTTGGATACCATATAAATTCTGAGCACATATTAATAGCCCCCATTACTAATAAGATTATGTTTATTCATCCATTATGTAAATATTGTCCCAGAAATGGAAAGTCAACAACCATTTGCTGAACCACTATAGTGTCTTGAGGGCAATGTTGAAACAAGATATGCTTGTAGCAGTTCTTATCAGGAGTCTAAAGATGGTCAGACATAAGAAATCCAGAGATTGGAGCAGCCTGTTGTTAAACTTAATGTGGTTTAAAAGCATGCTGGCTTCCTTTCTTGTACTGTTTAAGGATCATGCCCTACCAAAACAAAGCTAAAAGCAGAAACTGTAGGATTTATTGACCAAGTTTTCTTCAGGAAATACCTTTAGTCAAGGATGTAGAACATGGAAGAAGGAAGAGGGAAGTTGGAGGAGTCTGGCATGGGATGGGGATGTTTTCTAGTGGACTTTGGTGGTGTAGGTGGGAAGCTTGGTGAATGGATAAGTCTGGATGGAGTAGTCACTCCCCAAAACGCAAGGGGTTGTTCTGTTTTTCTCTCAAGTCATCAAATCATTACCTAGGTTTGTGACCAGAGAGAATCTGCACAGAAGAGCGATAACTGTCACAGGAAATTTAGGGAGAAATGGTTGTCAGTGCGTTAAGTGATCTACGCTATACTGAGGATAACGCTAAAATGAAATTCTTTGGGCTAGAAATGGTCTTTGAAAATACCTGGTCCAAAACAATTTGCCAAAATGCTGTTAAAAGAACAGAAATGATAACAGCAGACCTGAACTTTGCTTCTTTTGACAAGGGCTGTATTTTTCACAAGACAATAAAGTTATAAATTACTTAATTGGATAGAGATGGAATTTCTCTATTGATTTATATCAAAACGTATGGCACCTCATACTTTACCTCTAGCTCCTTTAGCTCTGATTATAGCTTCTGTCGGGCCCCTGCTCACTGTGTGCCTGAGGTTGGAATGCTTGGAATTGACAGTACAAAGAGAAGAACTTGTCCTAATTCAAAAGCAGGGTCAAGTTCGATCTCTCTGACAATGGGTTCTTGAAATGCTCAGATGAGCAGGAGTTTCAGGCTATTTCCTTGTGGATGCTCTTAGTAGGGGATGCTACATGTAATGAAATTCCCTAGATAGATAGTTTTCAAGTACATTGAAATAACTTGTAGTATTTGGTGTCTCTAGGAAGAATGCAGCCAGAAAAAAAAATGTTCCATTGGAAGCCATTGCAATTTTAAATCTCTAAATCTATTTTCTCTTAATGATCCAAAGATTTAAAATCCTTTTAATGTGAATCTTAATTCATTGGCCATCTTATAATCAGTTTAAAGCAGCATAAATTTAATCCCATTATGGAATATACATCATGAATGTCACAGTATGCATGTATTGCACAAAGAGTAGATATCAGCTATATTTAAAGTGATTTATGAATATTACCATAATATTGATTGTATAGACCTTAGAGAAAATTCCAGTCATCATCATGATCTAACTCTCTATCACTGGTTGTCATTTTGCCCCATCAAGCTGATTTCATTTCTTACAGTTGTAAACAGAATTTGTCCAACAATATAACCTGGTCAAAGCACTTATATCAATCACACACATGATCCATGTCCTATATTATTTACAACTGTGTCTGTGAATGTACTGTCCACAGAGACTAGAAGAAAATTTAGGTGTTGGAGTTATAGGTGACTGACTATGTGCTGCCTGATTTGGCTGCTGGGAAGTAAACTCAGGACCCCTGAAAGAGGAATAGAATTCATAACCTCTGTGTCATCTCTCCAGCCCTTCTCTCTTTAAAGTAATTTATTCTTTAATAATATCATATAT
>NW_026067938.1:12202949-12342970 GCF_014885135.2 Alexandromys fortis
AATGCATTCTAGTCACATTGACACCCAAATCTTTCCAGCTTCTACTGGACACCATTTCAGAGCAGCATCCCCTCCTTGCCGGCTCTTACAATCTTTCTGTCCTCCTTTGATGATGTCCACTGGGCCCTGCCTGGAGGATTAGGTGTGATGTATGTAGGACTGAACACTAAGTAGACACTTATTTACTGCAGCTTGAGTCACTGCCAAAAGAAGCTTCTTTGATAAGAGTTGAAAGCAAGAAGGCAGATTCATACTATGTCCTTTAGCAAAGAAAATAGTTGTAGATTCTTGCCTCAGGCCTATCTTATGGCCTCTCCAGGCAATCCCCTGCCCCCAGTCTCACAGGTACCAGGCATATTTTTGCTGCTGTGGAGTGGGTCTTAAATTGGACCAAAAAGTCATTGGTTCCTATGGGGAGCAAATCTGACCATGACTTTTTCAGAGGCCCTGATGAAAGGACAAAAGAAACAATTCAGTGTCCTTGTTCAGAATTAGACCTGGCAAGGCCTTCCTGATGCTGGAGTCAGTGCTGTGGGAGTCAAAATTGTGCCTTCTTGGGACCCAGCTCTTTCCCTCTGGATTGTGGTTATCAGTCCTTAGACAGCTATGTTTGATGTATCCCATGTTCTCTTTGACAACATCGCCTAACTTAGCTCTCTGATGACCTTGGCTATTTTCCCCTTATAAAAAGAACATATGTTTTTGTACTTCTCACCTGCCATAAAAGTCATCAGTTTATTCTAGGCCTTCTGGGCACCTCTATTGTTTTATCTTATTTATTTCTTATTCCCAGCCCTCCCACTTGACACTGCTGTCCAGGAACCTCATTCCTGAGGGTTCAGGTTGGGCTAGCCCCATAACAGTCAGACTACTGCTGTGCCATTATTACTACTATCTATTTCTCTTCTGTAGCTTCCCCTTTGTCCCTGACTACAAAAGGAAATAGTATGGCTATTCTGTGAAAATTTTCTAGTATAAGATTGATACTTGGATTTCCATTTGTTATAACTCAAATCAAGATGACAAAAGTTAGAATTTTAGAAAACTTTTACATGTTCACATGACCTTTTTGGTTTTGAGCGATCACATATATCTTATTTTTGTTTTTCTATCTCTGAATAATAAAACCCAAAAAGTCAAAACAAACATGACAAAAATCAATAAGACATAAACAAAATGTTTAAGCAAAATAAAACAAAAACCCATTCAAAAATAAGACCATGGGGTTCATTTTGTGTTGGCAACTACTACTTGGTATGAGTTCATCTGAGGAGAATGATTGATTTACTCTCATATGCCCAGTAATATTTCATTGGAGAAATCTGATTTTACCTTTGTCAGTAGGTATCAATTACAAATAGCTTCTTTGTTAGGAACGGGACAACCCGCGTCCTCTCTCTGCTCTCAGTTTTGAGATGCTGTCTAGTTTGAACCTGTGCCAGCCTTGTGTGTATTGCCAGTCTCAGAGAATTAATACGCACACCAGTCCTGCCGTGTCGGGAAGACATTATTTCCTTGGAGTCATTTATCACCTCTTACTCTTAAAACCTTCCCCTCTCTTCTTCCACATAAATCTGTGAGCCTTGAGGAAAGAGTTTTGATGAAAAAATCCGATTTAAGACCAGTGCTCCAAAGTCTCTCACTCTCTGTATATTGTCCAGTTGAAGGTTCCTACAAAGTTCCTATCTACTGCAAGAAGAATCTTCTCTGATGAAGGCTGATTTCTTCTCCATTTAGTTTTCTTTGGCCATTTCGATAAGGAGTTAAGGGAAATAGTGAACAGATGGAACATCAATGCTGTTTGTTAGAAGGACCCTGTCATTTTAAATATCACTATCATGTTATCATTTGGAGGTTTTTTATTTCTGTATATTTTGTTTAGTTCAATTTAATTTCTATTAGTATAAATTATTTACTTGTAAAATTTTGACACAGCATTTGTAGTTTTCCAACAAATGGGCTATTTTTTCTTTGTTAAGTTTCTCGGTAGTTGTCATTGTGAGCGCCCCACAATTGCTTGTTTCTAGGAATTTTCTTGAAAACTGTTTGATAAATGAGACTTGTGGTCTGTTAGTCCATCCTCAATCACCCCCCTAAGGACAAAGCGTGTATATTAAGACAAGGGGTCAGTTGGCTGGAGTTGCTATCCAGATGCAAATTAACTCACCAGGGTTCTGAGAAATGGAAAGTTTTGTCACAGGGTATGGTCTTGATATATAGTGCACAAGTTCATTGACTCTCCTCTGCCCTTTCCAACTGGGAGCTCTTTCTTATCCCCAGGCTGTTGGAGGAGAAACATAATGTATCAGTATTTTTAAAAGCCCGGGGATAGGTCACATATAAGAGGAAACATTGATCCTTCACCTGCAGAGCTTGTTACAAAAAGGTAACACAGGCAAAACTATTCTCCCTCTTGATTCAAACATGTGCAGTTTCAGTGGTTCAACAAAAAATGCAGTATTTTGCAGAAAAGACTCTGACCTCCCTTGTTAACCAACTTTGCATGAAAGCATATAAAATGTGGATTCCTTAAATTCCTCAGTGCTTGTAACTGTTACTTTTCTAAAAACTCTTAATTCTCCAGTGCTCTTAAGCTATGCACAATATTCCCATTTTCAAACTTTTCAGGGACTTGTGCCATCTTTTCTCACATCCCAAGGCATGTGGTATCATGCGACATGGGCCACTTCTTCGTTTGATGTATTACCTTCTGTAGATAGTAGCATATGCTCCCTATGTTTAATATCAGCATGACAAGATGAGAGAGGATGGAGGTTTTCCCACTGGTTTCCTTTTGTTCACAAATTGTTGTTTATACTATAACTGTTCAATTGTTTTCCTTATTCTGTGTTAATGGACTTAGTTACTGAAAAGGAACTAAAGAAAAGCCTATAGGCATGTATGGTGGTACATGCCTTTAATCTTAGCTCTCAGAAAGCAAAGGTTGGTGGATCTCTGAGTTTGAGGCCAGACTGGTCTACAGAGCAAGTTCAAGGACAGCAAAGCTTAGGCAGTGAAAAAACCATGGAAAACAGAAAGCTGGTAAAGATGTAATTGAGGAGGGGGCCATGTTCTAGCTTTAGCAAGCAGTAGAACATGGCAGTTTTGGCCATGTGGTTCTAGCTTGGAGTTAAGGATAGAGAAAAGGGGTTATGGAATTTACTTCCATGACTAAAGAAAGGCACTAAGGCCAGGCAGGTGGCAAGGTGGTACTCTCATGGAGGCGTAGAGAAACCATTCTGTAAAGCTGTGAAGCTGAAGCTTGGATCGCTGTGGACACCCCAAGATGTTGGGAGATGCCAGAGTGATGAAATACTCGCTGAGGGAATCTACGAACAGAAAGTGGAACCAGCCTAAGAAAAAGAAATATGTTGGAATCATCAAAACTGAAAGGCCTGTTTTGACATCAGACATGGAGATGTAGCGTTTAGAGTTTGCCAAGTTGGTTTTCCATCTTGCTTTGGTTCAGTATTTCCTCACTTGCTTCCTTCTCTACATTTTGGAATGGTAATGTATATCCTGTATCATTGTATGTTGGAAGTATGTGATCTGCATTTGGATTTTAATTTTACAGGGTTAAGGGACCATATGATTCTCAGAAAAGATTTTGAACTTTAGAATTTTACAGAAGTTTGAGACTGTTATAGACAAAGGGGACTTTTCAAGTTGGACTGAATGCATTTTTGCATTATGATATGACTAGTTTAGTAACAGAAAAATACCTTTATGTATCATTAAATCACCTAGATTTCTAACAGGCACCTGCTTCAATCATAGGTACTGGAATAACAGTACATATACCCTTGCTACTTATAGTTCTCAGTAGCTGGAATGACATGGAAATCTAGCCTCTCATTTTCAAAGAGGGCTTTGTAACCAGAAAAATGGGCCTGTCTCTAAAGCTACATTTTCTGAGTAAGATATCAGATACTGGAAATTTATTTTTGATCAAAATTCTTTTTGTTTCTGGGTTATATATTGACATTAAAGGTCCATTTGTTACACTGATGTAGTTGAAACTTTATTGGCGTCAGCTTGTTGCTTGGAGCATGGTCTAGTCTTGGTCTCTGTACCCCCATCATTCTTTGCTTGCCTACATTCAGAGAAACAGCGTCATTACTCATTGGACAGATCAAGAAAAATGTGACTTTGCCCTTTAGAAATGGCATCCTTCCAAGCCTATGGAAATTTAAAATGATTTAATGCAAACACATGGGTCTTCTAATTTCAGGAAGTATTTATTTGGCTTCATTCCTGGAGATACTAAACCATGAAGGTACAGCAAGGTCAAGAAGAGGGTAATGGGCAATTATAAGTGTGTTCATAGCAACACTATTCATTATAGTCCTAAGCTGGAAATGACTCAAATGTCCAGGAGAATGGATGCATTTTATACATTCAAACAATGAACCATAATTCAGGGACAGAAATGAAAAAAATAGCTGGAACTGAACAAATATGTTGGCTAAAAAGATCCATATACAGGGACATGTTTCAGCGTTGGTGTAGAAAGTGAGTGAAGTTTGAGACAATGGTACCCATTAGCTATTTTTGAATATACTGGTGGCTTTGACAATGGATGATACTGTTTCAGAGGCTTCCTTTGTTGATATATTCATATTTTGAAAACCCACCAAGCTTAGGCAACTTCTTTCCTTTGTTACACTCCAGAGAAAATTCTTATTACAAATAAAAGAAAAAGGCTGACTAAGTTATGGTTAGATAAGAGATGTACATTTAGATGCTCTGTTGTATAGCGGGATGACTACAGATTGTTATCATGTACTGTGTCTTTCACAAAAGCTACAAGAAAGGGCTTTGATGTTTTTTTCCCCAAAGGAATCATAAATTTTGAAGAGGTAGATGGGCTACCCGTTTTTGAACTTCACACTGTATACATGAAATGAACCATCACCTAGTTCTACAATATGCCCACAATATTAACTCTGTAAACATAAAACAGATAAACAAAGTTTTAAATTTTTTTAAGGAAAAGCATGAAAGGAGGCAGGATAGGAAGTAGTGAAGGAAAAATAGAAAGCAAGGAAAGAGGGAGGGAAGAAGGAGATTAATGGTAGGAATCAATTACTAGATTAGCAATGCTACTGGTCAATTCAGTATAGATTGTATGAATAATCCCTGGTTTTTGTCACTAACTAAATTACTGTACCCAAGTATAACAGCACATGTATTCGTTGACAGCTTGCATGCAAGAAGGACAGAGAATACCCGCAGGAATACATGTAGTTTTCTTCTCTTTTAACCTGTCTCTTTCTGATTCATGATCCTCTATGGGATACCATGTTATACTTAGCTGTCATATAGCTGGGGTTCTCTTGGCTATGCTGATTTCTCAGATAGTCCTCATTTTGGTGACACTGACAATTTTGAGAAATAGCAATCAAATACTTTGTAGGATTCCCAATATTGAGTGTTATCTGTTTTCTTAGGCTAAGACTTAGCTTTTAATTATTGGGAGGAAGACCACGGATGTGGGTGGGTTATTGTCACTCATCCTGTGAACTCGGGTGCATGCTGTGCACATGATTTATGCCTGTCAAATTTGTCTTTTATTTTTTAACACAGAAGAATGCTTGATAGTGAGTATTTTAATTTATTTAAAATAAAATTTCCTTTTCATTTCAAATGTACAAAATGTACTCACATAGTAAAATATTTAAAATATATAATAATTCCCAGTAGTTTACAAATAATCTCTTAAGGAAACATAACTGATAAATTGATACGAATGTTCAGAATAAAGTTAAGTACTAAAGGCTAACATAATCCAACACATTCTAAATTGATTGGTAAATAAATGGCTAATGAAATGATCTTTTACTTCTGCTAATAACATACTGCACTCATATTATTTTAACAAGGATTATAGTTATGTTGGGGTAGCAAGGATTGATTCTCTAATTTTTATCAATAGAATGAAGATCAATTTATTACTTGGCAGCAGTCTTGCTTGCACAAGCAGAGAGGCCAGACCTATGCACGCCCTACTTGCAGTTACCCAGTTAAAACACTTCCAGGTGAAAAAGTGTTGGCTAAGTGAGTCCTTGTCAGTGTTTTGATTGTTGGTCACTTCAGCCAAGCAGACAGAGTCTGTGGCCAGAGATGGCTCAGGTTTCTGCATAACTGAAGAAAATGGGAAGAAAGAATATTGGAAGAGACCTTTAGAAATAAGGACACTGCTGCACTATGAGTAGAGAAGAATGTGGTGGGAAGAGGAATGCAAATGCCTGTATACCACAGTGGAAAGGATGACTGAGGATTCAAATCAACACACAGTAGGTCTTTTTGCCTTTTGCTTTCTAAGGATGTAAAATGAGTCAAAGCTGTGATCCTGGCTCACTTCGGGCCTTTGAAAGGAGCTAAAGAAAGAAAAAGCAAAAGGCACAAAGCAAGGTATTTGAACTAATTTAGATTTAGGACTTTCACATGAATGTTTTACCCGTAGCTCTGGGGCAATGAGGATGTCATTCAATTCTTCTGTTTGCCATGCGCTCATTTCTTGAAAATGAGTTTGAGGCCAGATAAAATTCCCCAGTAAGCAGTTCTTATAGTTTGCTCACCGTGCATAAGCATTTCTACATTCAATCCCATTTAACCATTGCGGTTTTCTATATACGATCAAACAGGCTGACCAAACCTGAGGAATTCGCTTAAGTTCACTTGAATTGGATGTGACTGCATTTAGGAAATAAATGAAAAGTAGATTATTTTACTCAAAGGCGGAATTGAGATTTGGTTACAGTTTCAATAGAATAACTGATGGAGCAATGTGTTCTTTGTTGATTTTTCCCCTCCAAATATGTATTGAAGTCCTAACCTCAATTCCTATGAACATTTGAATATGACCTTCATTGGAAAACCAATCTTAGTGGCTACAGCTGAGTTCATATGAGCCATACCAGATTAAATTTGGGTCCTAAGTCCAGTAGGAAGGTCATGTGGAGACAGAGGCACATAGGGAGTGGATCATAAGACTACAGTACAACAATGGACCTGCAAGACAAGGGGCCCCAAAGATCTCACAAACCTCCAAACCAAGAGAAAGGAATTTTCCTGGAGCCTAGAAATAGAACTAACTGTGCTCATGCCTTGATTCTGGGCTTTTGACCTCTAAATTCTGAGAAACAACATTCCCATCGTTTAAAGTTATTTAGTTGTGGTACATAGCCATGGCTGACACGAGAAAGTGATACAGGTGCACATACCATTTAAACTTTGAAAATCGCTGTTGTAGATGAGCTTAGGAAGGGCTGTGCTGGCAGCAGGGAGGTGGCAGGCCACAGGCGACCTGTTTCCCTTTTGCACAATATTTCTAGTTGATGTTGGGCTGTCGTAATGCTGACCAGTTTCTGGTGGTAGGCATGCTTACAAGGTAGGAAGAGTAAATAAAGGAACTATCTTTTAAAGTTGTAGGCTAAGGAGGGACAGACTGCTGTTACTCTGTTCCAGGGGGTCTGTGAGTGACTGGATAGCCCATATTTTTGTTCCAGGCTCTCAACAGTTTCTAATGAGAAAGTGTGCTGGTTTGGGAAATGAGCGGCGTTAATTTACCTTCTCTGTGTTTGGTTTGGATAGAGCAGTAAGGAGACAAGGCATTTGTCTCTCCTACCTGAACCAAAAATGAATGGATTCTCACAGGGATGCTGGGAACTAAATGTGGGTCTTCGGGGAGAGAAGCA
This sequence comes from Alexandromys fortis, assembly GCF_014885135.2. Taxonomy (NCBI): domain Eukaryota; kingdom Metazoa; phylum Chordata; class Mammalia; order Rodentia; family Cricetidae; genus Alexandromys; species Alexandromys fortis. The sequence continues at coordinate 12,210,650 of NW_026067938.1, forward strand.
AGAGCTCTTAATTGCTTAGCCCTCTCTTCAGGCAAGCTAATTCTTGTGCAGAACTAGTCAGTCTTCAGTTGGTCTTGATGACTTCTGCCATTTGTTTTAAATGGTGACATCATCATTCAGATTTGGAAATGCAGCAAATAATTGTGACAAACCTATTGGCTTGAATGTGGCCTAGGCACCTGGGTCCTGTCAATCTTTGAGGAAAATTGTGCTTTATGTCTCGTACATTAAAAACCATTTATATCTCAAATACGTTAAACACTGTTCACGTATAACCAATAAGTAAATTGAACTGCCATTCACATGGTGGCATGATGCTTTGACTGCAGAAATAGGACAGCTAATTTTTTCTAAATTTTGAGATATTTTGAGTCATCCACTCCCCATGTGGCACATATTTTTCATCACCATAAAATAGAAAATTTTTAGATCTTGGATCAAGGGGGCTTAATCATAAAGCAATTACAGGATCCTTAAAATATCTCTGGAACTTGGTCTAATACATTTGCTCATATTTTCCCAACCCATTTGCTTGCTTGTCATTCTAATAAAAAATTATTAGATTTTTGAGTCTGGTACTGCAGTGCTAGAAGCTGCACAGAGTTTGAGAAACAGTTTTATTTCCAGCCCCCTGTGACTAAAGGTCAACCATCAGGCATTTGAACAGAATGACTAACTCGACCTACCTGAAATAGCTGTAAGGAAAACTTAGGTCGGAGCTTTGTGTAGCGCACCAACTTTGTTCAAATTATTAGTTCAAGCAGGAGTCAGTGTATTTGCACAAACACTGCCCCCGAGTGCACTACACAGATCTTCTGCTTGGCATACGTTGTTTCAAGAATACAAGGGAACATTTATTTCCACCACTGAATGTCATTTATATCAGTGTGATTGCTGATTGCTCCCATGTACCTGATAGGGTGGTGCAGAACCAAAAGCATCTCGTGGTGCAGCTGGGTGACTTTATGGGTATTTCTCTGAACACTGCACTTCTCTCCTCCTCACGCTCAATTCTGAAAAGTTGTACTGTGAACAAAAAACGTACTTCCCAGCAATAAACTGATAAATTGAAAGGGCGCTCTTTGCCTTGAGCATCTTTGCGGATCTGAATGTGAAGCTGGATGCTGAAGGAAATGCATTGAAGGACAGATATTCAGCCCTTCAAGATACTCTCTCTCTCTCTCTCTCTCTCTCTCTCTCTCTCTCTCTCTCTCTCTCTCTCTTTCTCTCTTTCACACACACACACACACCTCACATCTTGCTGCTATATAGTCCTTATTACTCAAGGTGATAAAATGTCTTATTATTGTACTTTCCACTGACCACCTACGTCAATTCTGGATCTCATGTCCCCTCTGCCCTCTGCGTTATTGGATTCCGCAAAGTTATCAAGTGTTCCACAGTAGATCCGCTGAGAGTAAAGACTCAGAACTCTTCTGATGATATCAACATATAAGCAATTTGTTTTCTTGTGCTGTAATAAAGGAGGATGTAACTTTCTTTTATTACTGAAAGCCGCTCAGGAAACTTAGAGCTGATGCTATCAGTGTTGTTGGTGTGATATGGTAGCATGATGTCTGGTTAAAATTGCAGAGACTGGAGCCAGGTTGCCTATGTTTGAGCTCCTACTTTTCCTCTTAGAGCTGAAAAGACCTGGGGAAGTAGATATACTCCCTCTGCCACAGACCCCTCACCTGTAAGCTGAAATGGATAATACCTGACAGGTGACTACCGGAACCCAATAGTTTATTGAGAGCTAATCACTGATAGCAAACAGACAACAAAATCAGTAAATGTTAAGCATCACTATTCTTAGATGACTTCAAGCACATATTTCATGTTTCCTAAAGAGCAATCTCTCTTGTAATTTTATTTCCAAGGTTTCAGCTAGTAGAACTGGAATTTCTAATCATTCCATTTTTTCCAAGAATCAGGATAAATGTAAAAATATTAATTTCTCATCCCTTGAATTCAAAGAGAATATGGCAATTATGCTGTCATAAAAAATCAATTAAAATATATATGTTTGGTTTAACTTGAGGCCCACCCCATGAGCCCATGCCTTATACTGCCTGGATGGCCAGAAACCCAGGATAGAATCAGACACAACTGGTAAAAATAAATAAACAAATTAAAAATAAAATAAAAAACTAAAATCGATGAAATAATTCCTAATGATGTGCTATACTTTCAGGTTGGTGCCTTCAGAGCTCCAGCTGTCATCAGAGAAGCTTCCTCCTGGTAGCAAAGGGGAGCAGGTGCAGAGAGCCACAGCCAGATTATGCAGAAAGAGTCTACATTGGAGGTCTCTATTGGGTCCCTCACCTCAGAGATCAGGGAACCCTGCGGAACAGTGGGAGGAAAGATTGGAGGAGTCAGAGGGCGTGGAGGACACCAGGAGAACACAGCCTACCAGATCGACTAAGCAGAGCTCACATGGGCTCACAGAAACTGAAGAAAGTGTGGGGCCTGCAGGAGTCTGTGCCAAGTTTTTGGAGTGTTATGAAGTTATTTTATGTCTATTCACTTGTTGTTTTTTGTGGGACTCTGATAATGGGAATAAGTGTGTCTCTGACTGTTTTGCCTGCTCTTGAGACTTTCCCCCTCCTTTTGGATTTCCTTGTCCATCATTCATATGAGGGTTTTGCCTTGTGTTACTGTAACTTGTTTTGTCCTGTCTGGCTGTTGTATCTTGGAGACCTGCTCTTACCTGAAAAGGAAATTGGAACAGGAGTGTGTTAGGGGAGAGGGGAAGAATGGGGAAGCTAGGAGGAGTGGAGGGAGAGGAAACTGTGGTTTGGATGTATTATATTATATTGTAATATATGAGAGAAGACTCTATTTTTACTAAAAATAATAATAATAACAATAACAACAATAATAATAATCCACACTGTGGATAAAGTACACTTGGTAAAGTATTTCCTAAATATCCACAAAAGCCCAGGTTCAGAGTACCACAGACATTAGATTTGTTGGCAAAGACCCTTTATGTCAGGATTTTTGAGGTAGATTCAGAAGAATAAGTTTGCTCAGCTTTGATTTGGAGTGAAGGATGTAGTCCTGCCTCAAATTACTATGTCAGACTTTGTTGACTCCTTAAGGAAGGCCTTACCCACTCTGAAGAGTGGATGCGGGGTGAGAGAAGGGGAGAGAGGGTTAACTGGGGTTGGTATGTAAAATGAAAAGTAAATTTTTCTAATAAAAGAAAAGAAATTCAAAGTCATTTCAGACTATATAGTAAGTTCCAGGCCAGCAAGGATTACATGAAACTGTTTCAAATAGCGGACAAGGAGGACTACTGAGAACTCAAGAACAATGGCAATGGGTTTTTGATCCTACTGCACCTATTGGTTTTGTGGGAGCCTAGGCAGTTTGGATGCTCACCTTACTAGACCTGGATGGAGGTGGGTGGTCCTTGGACTTCCCACAGGGCAGGGAACCCTGAATGCTCTTTGGGCTGAAGAGGGAGGGGGACTTGATTGGGGGAGGGGGAGGGAAATGGGAGGCGGTGGCGGGGAAGAGACAGAAATCTTTAATAAACGAATAATAAAATAAAATAAAAACAAGGGCTGAAAAAATAAACTCATAAAAAGAAAATATAAATTGAGATAAATTAAAATGTACTCAGAAAGAAAGAGAAATAGAACAAAACATTAACAAGTTAATATTGGGAGTTAGAGACGGAGAAAATAAAGAGTTCTGACCACGAGTTTTCAGACCGTCTTCTGAGAAGTACAATAGTAATCTAAATAGTTTTGATGACCACATCAAAGATTTCCTTATTTACTGAAAGAACGCAATGTATTTTATACAGCGTGAAAACCCAAAATTTCATAAAGCCACAGTTGTATTTGATTTATGGATTTTTTTCATTATGGAATTAAGGAAAAAGATATTTATAGTCCAAACTGTCTAGAACTTGAATTTCTTGGAGTTCATTTCATCCTCCAAAATTATATTTTTTTTGCCAACTGAAATTATTTTTTATTGGTTTATTGTTAGACCCATTATGATTTAAACGCGCACACACAAACACACGCACAACTCTCAGTGTGTATGTATATATAGTGCTTTAGTTGGGAGTCTAATAAAATTCTTTGCAACTTTTAACCCCCCCCATATCTAGTTCTTAACATTTTTGTTCATTGACTTCACTTGTGATTTTTGCTGCTTAGCTGTAGCCACCGCAGGAAGGCGAAAGCCTCAGTCAGCAGTGCTGTTTATTTTGCTTTGCTTATTTTGAATTTCTTTTCCTGGGATGTTCTGAGTGTAAGGTGAAGACTGGGCATCAGCTCTGAGATGTTCCTGGCTGGCTAGAGAGGACCTGCCTTCAGCAATGCTGGACTCAGCCTGCTCTGCGGGGAATCTGCACCTGCTCCACAGAGTGGTGATTCTTCACAATTTTTTTGGCTTCCTAACAACTCTAGCGGTAGCACATGGCTTCACTTATCTCAGTATTTATTTCTTTATTTTAAAACGCCTGTGGCCATAGTGGAGACTTAGAATGATTGTTAGAGGCTTTGCTTGTGTACACCTTCGATCAGAACTTATTTCTGCGTTTAACTTTTCAAAATTACTGAGACCAGCATTTGGATAAAGAGTCAATGTGAATTTTATGCCAAGTACCTAATTTCCCCTACAAATTCCCTGGTGACTTATCCATTTTGGATTGATTGATAATTTTTCTTGTATCATACACCTATTATTGCTCAGTAGTAATAACTAATTCAGCATCATGGGCGGTAAGGTTCTAGTGCCCAGGACATGTCTGAAACCACATGTATTACTAAAATCTATAAAATAGTGCATTATGTCCCCCTGCAAGTAAGATGACAATCTTTTAAAAATATAAATAAACTGAAGAGAAAGAGTTTATTTCTGTAACTGCCATTCAACAGCATTTGCTGTACCATTAGCGCCAACGTCCTCATAGGGCAGAGGACTGGCGACTCAGGGGATGGGTTTGCTTGAGTGCACTGATTGTCTCTGGTATCTCTTCCAGGCTTCTAGAAACTCCCATAACTGTGCCGCTTATAACCTTCACGATGAGAAGATAACAGTGCATGTTACTGGCTCTCAGGAATGGATTTGCCAAAGGGGTGTTCATTATTTTCAAGGGAACACATTTTGACTTGGGCAACAGTGCTCAGAGCAGAGCTGCCGTTTACCGCTCTTTTCAGATTAGACACAGGCTCCCACGGTTCTACTCTGCTGTTCCCAGCAGATGCGCGCGTTACAGCACATCCTTTCCAGCACTCCTAGCAGAGGTGTTTTCACAGCGCTGAAAATTTAAATGTCTGCTCTATAAATGTAGGGCGTTATCTAAAATTGTTACCACTGGTGCTACACAAATGATACCTGCACAGCATCAAACTCGTTCTCGCTTGCTGTTCCTGGGGTCATAATGGCATTCTGAAACTCTGTGTAGGTAATGATTGTTAGAGAATAAAATCAGTATCACTACACTTTCACCCATCTTTTAAAGGAGGCCACGATGAAAGAGGGTGAGATTTATAAAGTTTATAAATTTAAACTTACAGGTTTTAGAAGCTTGACAATAAGCTATTATTATTCCACAAAAATTACATTAGTTTCCAACCAGTTAATGACTAAAGAATGGCACATTTCACTAACTGCACTGATGATTCATTATTGGTCTTTGCTTAAGGAATATTCCTTGTGTTTTGCTTATATTTGTGTGTATGAAAGTCTATATGACACATGTTTTATTGAGTATAACATGAACATAATGTGTCACAGCTTAATCTCAGGATGTATTTTTCCTACTTCCTCTGAAAGTCATTTTTCTATGCTAATTTATCATAAAAATTAGAGTTGATAAATAGAATAATTTACAGATATGTGTGTATGTATGTGTATTTGGAAAAATTTGTAAAATGTACAAGTTCTTAATTATATAAAAATGTTATTTTTATAGAAAGCCCATGGTCTGATAGCTCAGAATTCTTATGGCATCTTGAACATTCTGCAAGGATAAGAGTCTTCATAACCAATTGGCGGTACAAATGTGATAATGCTAGCAACCCCAAATATTGCAATTTTATCTGGTCTGCAATGCCATACTACAGAAAAAAAAGACAGGCCTGTATGTGCATTTAGGTGTCCTGTGCTATTTTACCTACACTGGATGAACTTAATTTACTCATTCACTAATTTGCTTACTGCTTTACATCATGATCTTCCATTTTATTTGACTTCTTTAAATCTCTTTATGAATTATACTTTAATTTTTATATTTTCCCTTTTCACAATCCAACAATGAGCATTGGACTTTTGCTTAGAGTTTTTTATTTTTTATTTTCTTTATTTTTTATTTTTTTGGTTTTTCGAGACAGGGTTTCTATGTGGTTTTGGAGCCTGTCCTGGAACTAGCTTTTGTAGACCAGGCTGGCCTCGAACTCACAGAGATCCGCTTGCCTCTGCCTCCCTAGTACTGGGATTAAAGGCGTGCGCCACCACCGCCCGGCTTCTTGCTTAGAGTTTTATGCAATTACTCTGTGGTTGTTTGAATGAGAATAGCCCTAATAGACTCTTATGTTTGAATACTTAGTGCCCAATTGATGGAACTATTTGGGAAGGATTAGGTGGCGTGTATTTGTTGGAGTAGGTGTGGACCTGGAGTCTTTTAGGTTTCAAAAAACTTACGCCATTCTCCTTATCTCACGCTGTTGAGTCTGTGATCTCAGTTGCATCTGTCACCTGGTCTTCATTCTCCCATTGTGGACTCTAATCTTCTGCAACTGAAGGCCCAATTAAATGCTTTCTTCTAAGTTGCCTTGGTCATGACCATTTTATTCCAGTAAAAAAGTAGCTAGTTACACTCTACACATTATTTTTTCATCGCTGAATAACAAGTTGCTGTAAATGAAGTGTCTTAAAATAATATTCACTTAATATTTTAAATTTTCTGTAAGTAAAAAATGTAGTTTAGGGTCTCACAAGATTGAAAATTTAAGTGTTTTTTTGGAATGAGTTTTCATTTGGAAGCTTGACTGGGGAAAATCCTCTTTGTTAATCACTTTTGAAGATACCATAGCATTACAAACTATAGCTGTAATGTTGATAGTAGGTTCTGGGAATGTGTTGTCAAATATGTTTTGGAAAAAAAAAGCATCAGATGTTGGAAGAGGTTTATTCATTCCGGTAAAGACTGATGGTGACATTCAGTAAGGTACAGCTGTCTTTAAAGATTGGACACACGTGTAGGTAAATCAACAAAGTACATTAAAAAAAAAAAGATTGGAGAGAAGCAAACAGTCAGGAAAAGGCTTTGAGATGGGAAGTCAGGACTGTGTCCATTTTGGGCGATCAGGGGTATCACTGATGTTATTTGTCAGAGAAGAAACTATAAGAAAAGACATTCAGGAAATACGATGAAACCATTTGTTTTTCAGACACAGGGAAAGCATATTACCAAATCAAAAAACAAATTATCTCCTCAGTCACTAACCTGTTACATGTCTTTTAAAGGGGAAATGTTTGTGTCTGCATCCTGTCAGAAAATCTGAGCTGAATCGCATCACCGACATTTACATTGTCTTTGTTCATTCAACAGCACCACACTAAGCAATGTGAGGAAAGAGAATTACCCAAGGAATTTTCGATAATTTTTTTCTCTAGAAGAATAAGTTTCTAGGGTCTCAAATGTTGGATACTCTTTGTCTTTTCCATTTGTGAGAACAATAAAAACAAAAACCCTGCAAAATATTCTGGTTTACATGCTAATCTCTTTAACAGGTAGCTGCCATACATCACAGTTTAACTGTTTTCATGATACATACATGTAAAAACAATTTATTATATAGTTAAATGACTTAAGGAAAACAACCCACACTCTCTGTATATCTCTTTGTAGGCAGACACTTGCATTATTCTGCTTCTAACATTGCACTTGGATATAATGCTAATGTATGTGTGTAGGTATGTCATATGGCAAGCTACTGCTATCCTGGGAAAATATATTAAAATTATTTTGTGAGGATTGTCATGTATTAAAATTGTTGTGCCATTATATCTGAAAAAAATAATTCTGTGTTGAACTATGAGTTGAAGCTATCGGTCTTTACTGCTGCAAATATATGGGTATATAAAAGCAGAAGCAACCAATACACACACACACACACACACACACACACACACACCCCTCAACCTCAGTCTGAAATAGCTATCCTGCCTCCAGAAATCTCAAAACGAGACTGTGTGTTGAGAGCTGTTTCATCCCATTTTATAATCCTCTGTAGGGCTGGGATTAAAGACAGACACTATCATCATTAAAGGCCTTGCCTGGTTCCAGAAGATGGTGTGTTCAGGCTCTGTATCCCCCTATATTAGGAATCTTATCCAGGGCCTTCTATGTTGACTCCAGGGAGTTTACATTGCACTAGTGCAAGGCAGCTATAATTTGTCCTCCCTGCAAGATGTGTCAGGAGAAGGGTGGTGCAGAACTTGTGGGAGTGGCCAACCTATGACTAGTCCAACCTGAGGCCAATACAATAAGGCAGAGCCCACACCTGACACTTCTGGAGGACCAGGAACCAGACGCTCGGTAGCCCAGAAATCTAGGCTAGAGACAAACATGACTGGGAAAAAAAGAGTCAATGGAATGATTCCTAATCACATTCTGCTATACCCATAGACTGATGTCTAGTTCAATGGTCATCAGAGAGGCTTCATGCAGCAACTGATGGAAGCAGATGCAGAAGAGACCCACAGTCAAACAAACAAGTGTTAAATCTCACCTTTGGTGCAATGCATAATGCCAGCAGACACAGATACTGCTCTTTCAAGGGCTTGCGTGATCTTAAGTGGCATTTTATAAGTCTTGGCATTTCTGTACTGAATTAGGCCACTTGAAGCCTGGTGGGTGTAGTCTTAGAGAATACTTGTGTCTTACAATATGGCTCTGGAACTGTAAAGCTTAATTTTAAAGTCCCTGAAAATGATGGATATTTTCCATGTTGCGATGTAAAGGTAAGTTCCAGGCTTACAGTTTAACCTTGTCTGTGGCTAAATGCTGAATAGGAAGCTAGGCATTGCACAGGCTTAAAACATGGTTCCTTATGCAGGGAGAAGATTAGAGTGTGAGCCAGGAGGCTAAAGTTTTTCCTTATCAACGAGCAACTTCCAGTATTGCTCTGGGCAAGTGCTTTAATCTCTATGATACAAAATCAGAACACTATGAATAAAAATACATGCCCCTTTGCCCTTTTTAATGTTGAGATTTTTCAACACTGCCAGGAAATAGCTTTAGGAACTTTATCTAAGCTATGTGACAAAGCACTGTAGCTAAAGCTATTTCTCAAAACCTTTTGAGAAGTGCGATTTTTATTTTACTCTGGGAATTTTAAAGTGGATACCATATTAATATTGCATCATGAGTTCTACTAAATTATTGGTTGAATTGTTTCCCACATTGAAAACTGAAATTTGTGAAGACTATAAAGATCTCTATTATACTGTAGTTTTCCTGTAATTATGAAAACCATGTCTTACATTGTTGAAAAAAATAGAAATACAAGAAAAACATAACTGTGTAAAAAAATCAATAAAAATAATGCGTGACTTTGGAGTCTGTGATCTTGAGATTCTGCTAATAATTTTCCTTTTAATGTAAAAATTTTGGTTATGTACATATATCTATTTACATTAATATGTTTGCAGTATAATTTCCTATTTAACATTACATCATAAATACATCTTGTTTCTTGCTATTTTTCTTACAATTAATTTTTAGTCATTTCAGGATATTTACAACTTTCAGAAAAAAATTTAGTTTTTGTTAATAGTTTTTCTTTTATGAGCTTTAACAAATAATACTCTTTTAAATGACCTCCTTTTAAATCTTTATTTGAATATTCTGTTTTCTGTGGGAGAAGCTTGTGACTATCCTTAAACAATATTTACGATGAATCATCTCATGCCAGTAGAAAGATAAATGAGCAGATTGTAAAAATTTGGATTATTCAGAAGTAAGCTACTCCTTCCACATGAAATCCACACATCTTTATAGAAACCATTAGTTCTCTTACCTTCCTGTTTTAGAATTTCGAATGTGTACTATTTCCTTTAAATTAATTCAGTACAAGATACTACACTACATTAGGGCATGAAAAATCCAAGCTCACTCACTCAAGAGCCTGAGGTATTGTGACGGTTGAGAGTAAGGACCATGCTGCTCTCTATGAAGTCAGAAGAAGCAGAGTTAGAAGAGAAGAGGTGGCATCATGTGAAGAGGTAGGGCCGAACTGTGTGCTTCATGGCTTAAGCTAGGAAGGGGCAAAATCACTAATTCAGAAGAGATTTTGAACAAAGATTCTTACAGCATGTTACTAATGCTCAAATCTAGGAAATAATCAACTTAAAAATTAATTATACTTTTAAAATCTCCCCTATTCTCCTTTCTCCTCCCATGTCTCCCCTTTCTACTACCACAAAAATTCATTGCCTTCCCTTCTCTACCTGCTGATATTACATATATATGAGTAGGTAAATATGCATATTTTTAAACACATAAATACAGCCTACTGAGTCTGTTCAGCATTGCCCGTGTGTATGTCCTAAGACTTACCACTTGATTCTAGATAACTAATTAGGGGCTCAGTCCTGACGAATCCATTTCCCCACTCTCAGCAGGTGGTAATTGCCTAGCCATCTTCACCTAGGGGTGGGGTCCCAACAGATTTTCCCCATTTATGTTGGAATTTCAACAGTTGTTAGAAATGTTCAAGTCTTGTTTAGGCAGTCATGTTGCTGAGATTTCATGTCTGTAGTTTTTGTCATAGTTAGAAGACCATCTCATAGCGAACTTTGTGGTCCTCTGGTTCTTACAATCTTTCCAACTGATCCCCATTTCGGATGTTCCTTAGGTTCAGGGTTGTGTTGTAGATGTCCCAACTGGGGCCTGGCATCCAACACGCAAATGTTTTCTGCACTTTGACTACAAGTAGGTTTCTGTAATGGTTCCCTACTACAAAAAGAAGCATTTTTTTAAAATATTTATTATGTACACAATATTCTGTCTGCATGTATGCCAGAAGAGGGCACCAGGAGAAGCATTTTTAAGGAAGGGAAAGATCTATACTTGCCCGTGGGCACAAGGAAGGGCATTTAGAATACAGTTAGGAATTATACTTATTTAGGAAAGTGTCAGCAGTACCTTCTTCACTAAGATCTACAGCCTCAATAGCTATATTTACCTGGGTAGATTTACAGTACGAAGCAAGATTGTCCTCCTCTAAGTTGAGCTCTGAGATCAATCAGACAGCGGTTGGGTACTGTCAAGAAATACAAACTTTACACAAGGAATCAGAAGCTGAACACTTGCACTGCCTAGCAGGCTCTGAAAGCTGTTGGGGATATCTCCTGTGGTCAGTTGATTGTAATTGACTCCCATAATCTCAAAGGGAGTGGTACTCTTAGGAAATGTGACCTTATTGGAGGAGGTGTGGTCTTGTTGGGGGAAGTGTGTCACTGTGAGGCTTTGAGGCCTTTTTTACTCCAGCCTCATTTGTCCACTCTGAAGATACAAAGAAAGACAGAGTTAAAGCAAGGGAGAAGCTAATTCTGAGTTCAGAGACACATAGCACGTTCACGTCTAGTTTACAGACCAGATCAAGTCACAAGCAAGAGTGTGGAACTCAGCCCTGAGCTGCCCCTACCCTTTAGTAATCTTGAAGTGGTTGTTCTATGACTGATCACTCATGGCCAGTTGCAGCAGAATATTCCTTTTCAAGGATGAATTACCAAACCCAGACAGACATTTACAAATTTTCTTTATGCCCACACTCACTTTGGGCCTTTATGTTCTATATATATCTATCGGGATAATAGAATTTTAGGGTCAGCTAGAGTAGATACAGTTATTTTTGATGTATAAGCCAATTAGTTGTTTGAAATAGTTTCACCACATAAAGCAAAGTCAATGTAGTCTTTCTTTTAGTAGCTGTATTTTAAGTCAAAATAATAAATTTTGTGGCTTATGAAGTACAGTGAATTTAGTAAAAATTTAATAAAATCCTCTAGCCAACTCAAGAAAATATTGACGAGGAGTCAGCAAATATCAATTGTCAGGATTTTGACCTATGAATAGGTGGTTCTTATTGTTGATATTTTGGATTTTGTTTGTATTTATGGGTATAGATGTATTTGTGTGTGGGAATGTGTACCTGTGAGTGTATATAACTCTGGATTCCAGAGAGAACATTGAGTCTGTAGGTACGGGAGGTGGAGGGGGTGAGTCACTTATCACAGTTGCTTGGAGCCAAAATTGGGTCCTCTACAAAAGCAGGAAGTGTTTTTTAAACACTGAGACATGTCTGAAGCCCCATTTATTGACAAATATTGGCCTACACATTTCATGGTATGGTGTAACTAACTCTGTGGATTGTGACAAAGCACTTAAAGCAGAATAATTTAAATAGTTTCCTGTTATTGTTTGTATGGCCATCCCTACATATTTAATTGTAATATTTGTTCCTATCAACCCCATTGTTGTCCAGCAGATCAGATGCTAATGCTCTGTTCTTCTGACTGAATTCTTCTGCCATTATTGCCTTATTTGTCATCCCTAGAGTATCTCTAGCTGGTTAATGGCACGCATTTTCTCTCATTTCAGGATTATTTTAGTGAACTTATAGTCAAGGTACTATCCTATTGTTCAGTTTCAGGAAAAGACCCGTACTCAGTCACAGATACATGTATCTGCTCTCACACAAGGACAGGCTGGCAGACACAAAACTATGTCATAAACAGCCAAGTGAAATCTTATTTCATTTATGTAAGAATGAATTCCATTTCCAGTAGACATGACTCAAAAATTTTGCAATTATGTTTTTCAGCATCCTGATAATTTTACTTGGTATTGCTTGGTAAGAAAATAATCAGATCTTAAATACTTGTTTCCATTTATGTTCAAACAGGCTGTAAAAATTACAAATTATGATCCTTCTATATGGGAATTAATTTTACCTTATAGACTCTTATTTATTAATTTCATAGGAAAATGAAATAGTGGTAGGTCAGATGAAGAAATATAAATTGAACTATACTGTGTATGTCATTCTCTGAACTACTTAAGGCTTTTCTTTGTGTTTATAAGTTGAAATATTGTGATAAACTTAAAGGTTTGCTGTATCTGTTTTATACTCAAACTGGTGCTCACATTAAATAGTTTATGGAATTTAAAAAGCAGTGTTTAAGAAATGGCAACATTTTTTCCATGGGCAACTAATTTGTTTAGCACTACTGAATTATTTGAGAAAGAAAAATGGATATTTCATACTTTCTTGAATTTTGCTTGTGTAGATGTTCTAAGTTAATTTAAATTAGTTGCCGATTAATTATTTACAAAATCTGTTAGCAGATCAGACTAAACACCAAAGGCTAATAATTTACTCATTAGGTACATTGGCCAGAGTTGTATAGAGGCACAAATTCAATATACTAGATTCATATTTAAAGGAGCATTATTTGATTACCTTACACAATATAGGCCAGATTGTCTGAAAATGGCTCTCTGGAAAAACTGAGAACCTACTTCATTCATGAGGTTGGATACCTTCGCCATCTAATTTGACAATTGGAAGGGTGGAGAAATTGTTTCCTAAAGTCAGTGAAGGACGACAGAAGCAGCAGCAACAGTAGCAACTCAGTAGATGCTCTCAGGAACAAGAGGCAGATGTGAACAGGCAAAATGCAACAGCTGTGCCCTTGAAAACCCTTATATTTGGGTTGCAGCTGGAAGATGCTTCCCACAGATGAGTCTATTCCACTGAGGAGATCATTCCAGGTAACTCCTCATAGACTTGGCCAGAGGATTGTCTTTCAAATCCCATAAAGCTGACAACTCTCCGTAGCGGGTAAAAATCTACTGGACAAATGCTCATACAGTTTTGGTTTTTCTCTATAAGAACTTGCAGTGGTTGGCAGATCTCCTGAGAAATCAACAACTTCTTTGAAATTATATTCAGTATCATAAAAGGCAGAAAAGTAGAGCGCTATGTCAGGAATGCCATTGATCCAATAAAGTTAAAAAAGAAACAATTGATACAAAACCAAGATGGGATTTGAGGCAATATCTTCATCTGCCTTGTAACACAGAATGCAATCAACAGTAAGTATGCTTCATTTCTAAAGTTATGTTGACATTGCCTATGTTTTATGGACAAGAAACCAAGTAGGAATGATCTATTGTGGATGTTAAAAGGGATCAGTTAGAAACCTGAGAATGGAGCAAAAATAAATGTTTTGTAATTGAGAATGCAGATAAGTTTATGGAAATTATGTTGATTTAACTGACTCAGACATCCACGTCAGACATCCAAGTAAAACAAGCAGCATAGGTAGAGTGAACATCAAAACATGCTTTAGACAGACTATAACATGAGAGAGAAAGGTGAGGTCCCTGTATGTGAATTTCATTTTCCGCGTCTGTATTTCCTTGTCATTTCATTACTTTGTTTTCTGAGAAATGGATTCATTCATTTCACAATGAGATATAGGATTATTTAAGTGCTCAAAATTAAGTACACAAAATCATGCAAGACAGGGTTTGTTAAATATTTTCTTCTTGTGAATTTCTTTTTACCAAGAAACTTATCTGTAGCACCAGGTTTATAGCTATGTAAAATAAATATGTAAATAGAATGTTTATTGCTAATAAATAATAAGATATCTTTCCTTAGGGGAAGTGAAAAATTTTAAAAACAGGACTTCATATGAATCTAATATTTGTTATATAGCCCACATAACTTAGTCCACATAACATAATATTAACTGTAACTCAAACTTCAAAAAATGTAAAAGAATGTGCAAACTACATTGTTATATTCTAAATGGATCAAACTAGAGTAAAACAGCAGATGCATATTTAGAATAATTATCAAATACTTTTGTTGAAAAATAGGCACACTGCAATTTATGAGTCAAAAAGAAACCCAAAGGAAGCATTTAAAAATATTTGAATGGAAAATTTAAAATCTATCTAATCTATCTTATTCTATCTATCTATCTATCTATCTATCTATCTATCTATCTATCCATCCATCCTTCTGTCATCTATCCATTATTTTGTGTTTGTGTCATATTTTTAATGTACAAGTAAACCAAAATTAAAAGGATTGTTTAACATTATGCTAGAAAAAGAAATGTATTGGATTAATGACCCAAACTTTCCACATATGAAACTTGACTAAAAGGAAATGAAACCCAGGGAGAGGAGTTGACTAACAAAGATAATTATCAGAAATCAATTAAATTGAATAGCAGAGCAAGTCAGTTAATATCTAAAACAAAGACAAAAGAAAACACAAGAAGCATTAAGCGAGGAATTAAAGAGAACATAGTATTGTGACCATGACACGCATTAAAGGGAAAATATGGCATTCCAGGTAAATATTTCCTTCCAATTAAGAGGTATAGTTTTATTTACTCAATGCTGTTGTTTATTTATATTTTTCAATTCATTGGAAATAGATTCCTTTTCCTCACATCATATATCCTGATTACTGTTTCCCCTTTCTCTACCCTTTCAGCTCCTCTCTATATCCCTTCCCATCTGGGTCCACTACCTTACTCCCTCTCATTAGAAAACAAATAGGCTTCTTATGGATAATAATAAAATCTAAAAAATAATATGTAAGAATAAAGAAAACAGATCAGATGAGAGTTTTACCAGAAAAAGAGCACAAAACTCACAGCAATCAAAGTCCCATTGGTTCACCTACCCACCAACCCACTCACTCACCCACTCACTCATATTTGCCCTAAAAAATGGGAGCCTGCTACTTCTGTATAGTCTGATGTGATTCTATACTTTGTTCATTATTTTATTTTCATTGTCATTATATAAAATATATTTAGTAACTAGTTTGTTTTGTGAAGACTTTCTAGATAAAAGAAGAGAGCTTAGTTAAGACAATATATGCCTGTTTCTAGTGCATCCAATTCAGACAAGTTAAAATCTGGTGTTTTTTTTTTTTTTTTTTTTTTTAAGAAACAGAAATGCTATTGAAGTGCCAATGTGTCTGTGATATCCCCAGGGATATTTCTCTCAGCTGAGAAGTAGCTTGCACAAGGATACTTTTAAAGCCATTTAATGGCTTGCTTTTGGTTAATGGACTTTACTGGAAATAAAACCAACTGCATGAGGCAAAACAGTAACAAAATTCATGTTCAAAGATGTCCAGCTATCGCTGGGCAGTGGTGGCGCACGCCTTTAATCCCAGCACTCGGGAGGCAGAGGCAGGCAGATCTCTGTGAGTTCGAGACCAACCTGGTCTACAAGAGCTAGTTCCAGGACAGGGACCAAATGCTATGGAGAAACCCTGTCTCAAAAATCCAAAAAAAAAAAAAAAAAAGATGTCCAGCTGTCTAAAGTGGAAATAGTAAAGCAAATATGAAGAATGTATCAGAATTTATTAGAAATTGGATTTGTATGTGTGCCTTGTGTATGCACAGTGAACCCCCAAAGTGAGCTCATCCCCAGACCAGTCATTGAAAATGTTTGCATTTCACTTGACATAGGAAAGAAGATAATTTCTTCTTATGGGATATACTTTCATTCATACAGCCATTTAAGGAGGCAGTTTACAAACTGTCACAACACTCCTCAATGACAAACAATAGGAAGTAGTGCAGAAGAAACTGATCAATATTTGGAGAGAATTGTCAGGATTATTCCAGAATGTTGCAATAGCTAATTTTAAATATAATCCAATACTCCTTTTATATCACAGGATAAAATACTAACAAATTATTAGATTAATTTATAACAGAATGATCTTTCTTTTTTCTTTTTGATTTCTCTCTCATACAATACGTCTTGACCAAAACCTCCCCTTTCTCCACACTTCCTACTCTGTGCCCCATCTCTCTTCTCCCCAAGATTACTGCCTCTTTACTCTCATTCAATCAAGAGCAGTGCTTCCAGGGATATCAACTGAACATAGCATTACAAGATGCAACAAGGCTAGGCACAAACTCTTATATCAAGGCTGGATGAGGCAATCCAGTAGGAGGAAAGGAGTCCCTAGAGCAGAGAAAAGAGTCAGGGACACATCTACTGTTTGGAGCACCTCGAAAACTCCAGACTTCACAACCACAGTACATATGCAGAGGCCTTACTGCAGACCCATGCAGGCTCTGTGGTTGCTTCTTTAGTCTCTGTGTGTCCCCTTTGTGTCCTACTTAGTTGATAATGTGGGATGTGTTCTCCTGCTGTCATCGATTCTAATAGTAAAGATACAGTCTAGTTAAAATAGTTAAAAAGAATAATTGAGCTTCAGCACCCAACTACATCAATTTAGACAGGCTATTTTATTCCAGTGTCTAGTCAAATAAACAGCAAACTTCTGACCGTCAAGTGTATTTAGCTAGATAAAAGTCATAAAGAGTAAAAAGGTGTTCTGAGCAGAATAACTCAGTCTTAGCATTGTTTGGCTTAAACTAATACTTTATATTTTCATGTATATAATGCATGGATTACATCTCATTTATTTATTATATTGATCAGAAATGTAAATCGTCTTAGGAAGTAAAAATTATAAGAGAGCCAACAAAGTTTTTAATATGGCATCCTTGAATACAGAGTGTCCTTGTTTTCAAACATGGACATTACTATAAAAGACTAAGATCTGTTCTGGGGCCTCTCTGCCTGGGATGCTTTTAAAGACGCGTTATTTTGTACATTTCTAAGTCTAAGGGAGTCAGGCTCCCATTTTTCCCACTAATTGGGCATTTACTGAAATTTTCCGATAGTCACAATGTCAAAACAAAAACAAAAAGAGTTTTCAGAGAGGAGTAAGTAAGATAATTTCTCTTTCAACAAAACAAACAGAAGAGAACAAAAATCTCTGAGGAATGTTTTTCATGGAAAACTCCATTCTACTCAGTAGAGTATTGGTCAGCTGGGAAATGGATCCCGGATTATAGGAATTTTACCCTCTGCTAAGCAACAAAACCATTCAAGTTCAGAGAATACATTTGTAGATAAGCATGCCCTTGATCACATCTTCACAAATCTTCCTATCATTAGAAATATTTGGTCTGGAATTGGAAGCCTATTTTGGTCAGTTCTGTTGACTGTGAGTTCTGGAAAAGGCAGAGTGCCGAACTACAGTTGTTGATAGGTACTCTGTGCCTGTTGACACAGAGTAATTCACAAATTTCCCTCATTTTACATTTCCTGTGGATATTTCAGAGAAGGTATTAATTAAAATATATGAAATACCTTGCTGGAGTTAAAGAAGTGTGATCCTCACCCCAACCAACACCGCAGTGAGAACTTACCAGTTTCAAGGACATTGCTGCTAAATGAACTTGGCATGTGTTTTTCTCCCCATGGGCTGGCTGTAGTACTTGGTTTTATTATTAGAAGATGATTTTTAAAAGGGCAGCACAAATTTGTCTTCTAATACGATAAGCAGAAATAGGGCAAGAAGTTACTGCCAAAGAGATTGTTTGCAGCGGACTGAAGGCAGGCTTCCCATTTCAAATGGCATCCAGGGAAATTTCTATTTAACACCAATGCCAAGAGGAAATTGGTGGGTCAGAAGAACTCCACCAACATGGCTCTGGAGATGGCTTAGTGATTAAAGTACTTTCTCTACAAAAATGAAAACTTGGATTCTAGTCCCTGCAACCCACACAAAAGCTCTGTAGCTATGGTAGCTCACCAGAAATCACAGAGTCAGGGAAGGAATGGAGATGGGATCCTCAGAACAATGCTGTTTCAATGACAGGCCAATGTATGACTAGAGAAGGTGACCAAATATAAAACAGAACATCTTATTTTTTTTGTTTGAAGTATATCAACCTTAAATTCATCAGTTTCTCCAAATACTGATGAATTTACCACTTAAAAACAGTTAGGAGCCACATCTAGACATTTATCCTTTGCCTTAAAAATTTCTAAAGGATAGATGGGCAGTGCTGGTTCACACCTGAATCTCAGCACTTGGGAGGCAGAGGCAGGAGGATCTCTGTGAGTTTGAGGCCAACCTGGTCTACAGAGCAAGTTCCAAGACAGCCAGGACTGTTACAAAGAGAAACCCTGTCTTGAACAACCAAAATGGATGAAGGAATGAATAAATTTAAAACATCCCTAAAAGAACTTAACGTAATAAAACTTATAGATGAGTATGTGAATTGTGCTTCATCATATTTCCTATGAAAAATTATAAGTTAATGGATTTTAAACTGATAAAAATCAATGACTTGTATGGTTGTGAGAAAAACTAATTGGTTTTACTTTCTCTCCCCAGACATTGTGTCATGTCCTGGGCAGTGCAACAATGTAGATGTATCCAGGGCGACAGTTAACTCATTGTGGATGTGGCTACAAAATGATAATTATAACAAGGGAAACTGAGAGAGTCTAATGAATTTATGACCTGATTATATTAGCGTCACAATATGATTACTAGAGTGCACTACAATTTTGACTTCTAACAAGGTATAATAGAGCGATCTCCAGAACTTGGTATGTATTTAGGAAGGCAGAACTTCACAATCAGTTCTGAATGGCTCTCACCTTGCAGCAAGGGAATTGGGATCAATGAGGATGTTCCCGCAGTTTCAGAGTGAAATCAATGTGATGAAAACTTAGCATTATAAATATCTGCTAGCAATGACAAGTATCTACATGTATAAAATGCCATTGTTTGCGCTTAAATTACTCCAGTGCTATTCTGCAGACACAGATGAATGATTAATTGTAAACTGAAAATAGAGAAGGAAAAGCTAAGCCTGTGAGCACTACACTGAAAAAAAAGAACCCAAAAGTAAAAAAAAAAAAAGCAAGAGCTGAAGCTTTGAAAACAGAATCATCTGTTTAATAATTTTGACTTAAAATTTGCAAGCAAACTCAAATTCTGAAGATAGGAGAGCTTACTCAAGGAACAGGTGCTGTTTCCATTTTAGGAAATATTTAGATATGCACTTCTTTATTAGGACATTTTCCTCTGCGCATGCTGTGCATGTATGCTGGACTTGAATGTAATTATATTGTTTAGGGATTTGTCTTTGACAACATTACCAGTTTAGATAATGGCTAGCAGCCAGGTACAGTTTTTTTTCTTTTTGCTATACAATCATTTCCGTCAATTATAGCACCCACTTCATCTTCCCATTCTTAAAAACATAACCATTAAAATGTACATACAGGGAAATTCTTGACAATCTTCTCATGCACTAACCAGATAGTGAATGCAAGCCGTTATGTTGATTACATATGTCTTAGGTTGTTTCTAAAAGTAGGATCTGCTATTTGTTCTTCAGAAACATTCTGCAATGAGACAACACGTACTGTCAAAGTGTTTAATTAGGCATTTTTCTTTTTTATGCTTGTACTGATTGTGTTGTGGATACACATAAAAATAGTGTTTACTGAATACAGATTTTTTTGCTGTATGAAATTAGATAGTTGCATTAATTGGAATGGTGGAAAATCTTAGCTGTCTCTCCAGATGAAGCTGCTTCAACAGACATGAAGGGTATGCTTTGTCGAATAATTTCAGTTTTCCGATTGTTCCAGGCAAAGACCCTTTCCTGTTGGTTGATGTTATTTCATTGTTAGTGTAAGGTTGACAGGAAGGAAAGACAGACAAGAGAGTGAGCAAACTGACCACAGTCCAGGTTTTTATTCAGGACAAACAACTGCAGAAGAGATCTTCAGCGGTATCACCTTGTTTTGTTCTCTTTTTGTTGCGGTGGTGGTGTTAAACACCATAACCAAAAGCAAAGTGGGGATAAAGTGTTTAAAGTTTTATACTTCCAGGTGAAAATCCTTCCTTGAAGTAAACCCAGGGCAGGAACTGAAGCAGTAACAGAGGTGGAAACCACAGACGGATGCTGCTTACTGACTTAGTCCCTCTGACTTGCTCCAGTACCTTTTTTGTAAAGCTCAAACTCATTTGGCCAGGGTGGACTGAATCCTCTTACATCAACTAGCAATTAAGAAACAAATGGATAGAGTTAACCTGATTAGGCAATTCTTAACCTGAGGTTCCTTCTTCTCAGATTACCCAAATATATGTCAAGTTTAAAGCTGAAGCTATCTAAGATATGTTACCCCTTGCCAACTTGACACAAAACATACTATTTTAAACCATGGTTTTTCATTTCTTATTTGTCCGCAGGATCTCATGTTACTATTATAATACAAAATCTAATGCAACTTTAACATTTCTAATATTTAAAAATTCAGTTCTTAAAAGATCTGGGTCTCTTTAAAAATCCAAAGTCTTTTTAGTGTGACATCCTACAAAATCAAGAATATGCTACATACTTTCTTATTCTAAGATGGTAAAGCTAGGGCATACTTACCATCAGACCAAAGTAAAACCCAAATCAAATGATATTAAAAGCTAAATGTTAGACCTCTTGGACTCATGACTTTTTGGTTTCTAGAGTCTTGAAAGTTAGGTAGTTCCGTGGCTCTGCCACTTGGGTCACATATATCTTGTTTCACAGTCTCAGGCTGGTCTTACTTGTGCTTGCTGCTGTTCTTAGTGGGCATTCCACAGTCCTGGCCTCTTCACTCTTTTGGTGTCTCTGCAGAAACTGATGCTAACCCTCCGTACTAATGACTTTTCCTAGGCTCTTCTCATGACTCCAATCCTGTCATGTGGGGGCTTCCATCTCTCTATAGGCCCTTGAATCCTTCATCTTTCATATCAC
This sequence comes from Alexandromys fortis, assembly GCF_014885135.2. NCBI lineage: Eukaryota > Metazoa > Chordata > Mammalia > Rodentia > Cricetidae > Alexandromys > Alexandromys fortis. The sequence continues at coordinate 12,232,349 of NW_026067938.1, forward strand.
TAAAACAGTATAATCGGAGACTCCTACATGTTGACAAGTTTGGCTGCCATCTTGAGATGCAGAGTTGGTCTCCAGGATACAGCTTCTGTGTCTTGCCTGACCCTATGGAAATACTTCCAGAAGATTTTATTTCAGTGATTTTAGTCTCTTAGTAATTGCATATGATTCTTCAGGTTCATCTTACCCATGTCCATTGTTCTGTTAAAGAAAAGATTTTATGTTTACAGATTTTTTTAATACATAATTTCACATGGAAAGCCCAAATAGAGCTATTTCTTCCTTTTGAAACTGTACAAGTTAGGTTTCCACTATCTATATTACTCTCAGAATTTTCTTTTAAATGCCTATAACAACTCCTTGGGCTCTGAGTACTTAATAACTTTTGTAGGCCACAGCTTCCAAATCTTACATATTCCTGAAACAAAATAGTCTAAGGCATAAAAGCTTCATGTTTGCATTGAGATATGATGCCTGTTTTGTTGCATTTTAATGAAACTGCCTAAATGATGTATTTAGAAACTTTTATACAAAAATAAATCTTCTAATCCTTTGTTATCTGTTTCTCAGCTCTCTAGCATCAACCAGAGTGTCAGAATATCAATTAAAGTTACATTGAACGAGATGGATCACACATATATTACATGTATGTTGCATAGTATGTGGCGATGTGATTGAAATGTAATAGACCCTTAGCATGCACCAGTGAATTCAGAAAAGAGAGCAAGAAAATTGGAATTTTAGAGTGGAAACAATTTGAAAAGAAAGGGAGAAAACAAAAGGAAATGAAATTCAAAATTTATCCCAGATCATGTCAATATAAATGACTCCTATAGGAAATTCTGCATATTGAGTGCAATTACCAAATTGGACGATGATTTCTTATCCTTTATTATGCATGCCATAGATAAAAACATTTCCTAAATATCAGATGACTTGTCTTAAATTATAGTGAACTGAAAAAAATATTCTGTTTTAAAGACAATTTAGAGTCCCCATGGTACAAGAAGTAAAAGTATATCCAGTAACTACAAGGATTCCATATTTTTCATTTTCACAGAAATTCATCTTTTTATATTGAACATATCTACGATCTATAGGATGTTTCTTGGAACCAATTAACAGTATGTAAGAGTTCATTTGTTTGGAAGCTCTTGAGGTCACCGCCGCTGGTGTGGCAGCACAGAACTAATGGCACCTTAGCCATGATAGAGTAGGGTGTTCTATTAGTGGGCCTCTTTTTTAGTTAGTGATTCTATTTCTTACACTGTTTCTTTTCCTAATGATAGTTGCCTGGGGATCTACTTCAATTTGGGTTTTCAGGGTTCGAAGCTGAACTCATTAGCCAACATAAGTGTGTATCTGTCTCATTCATTACACGGCGTTCACAGCATGAGAAGGCAAAAATCTCCTCCAGGCTAGCTAACGAATTTGAGCTAGTCATTCTCAACAAATCTCATGTAAGATGTTTGTTTCACAAAACTTAAAATCACCAGCTACTTCAAGTTTTGTGTGGTAAAGTTCAGTTCATTTAAAGACATCTTTATAGCTTATTCTTTTAGTTTAAGCTTATTAAAAAAAAGAATGCCTTAAACTCTTCTGTTACCATCCCCCTTTGGCCCAAGAGACTTATGTTCCTCTCCAGAACATAGGGCTTCTCCAGTACATAGGTATGCAAATTAAACCTCTAGTGATATTAAAAAATAAATTCATTAAAAAAACAATTTCTTTGTATACATGTAAGTCTACCATTTATTAAAGATGAAAAGAAGTTGCACACATTTGAGATGAATGTGTTAAATGGTCATGGGTTTATTGTACCAATAGTAACTCTGATTAGAACAGATATTGATACCAGGATAGTGGAATATTTCACTCTCTTGTTATAAATATCCTCATATTTTATAAATGTACTTATAATACAATTTAAATGAATAATATCAATGGACAGCTTCTCACTTGTGTCATTGTTCTGTTTGTAGAAGGAAATTTTCCCACTCCACTGGTTGGGGAATTGTAGTTTATCTTTTTCTAGATGAAAGAAAATGATCCGAGCCAGTCGATTTCGCTGCTTTCTAAAAGAAGGAAAATTCAGTTAATCACTCGAGTGGTCCTCATGGTAGCGACATTTTATTCCACTGTCAGTTTTCTTCGTGTTACTAAAACACATTATAGCTCAGAAAATTTTCTTGACCACAATGTAAATTATATTGGAAATTAACTTGTTTTCAGTCGACAGTGATATGGTCTGCAATAAAGAAAAAATGTGAGTGTTTTTGTTATTTGTGTATTTTTCTGGATTTGATCCATTACCTGTAAGAACCCATTATAGCTGAGGAAACTCTACATGTCCTGTTTACACTAGAAGGAAAGCGGTTGCACTTTCTGCTTAAAAAAAAAAAAAACCCTTTTTATTTCTACTTTTCTTTTGTATTCTCCCTAAAAAATGGGTTGGAAGTGGGCTAAGATATAATAAAGAAAGGAAGAAGATTAATCTTGTAAACTTTGTGTAGTTAGAGTTAAATTGCAGATAAGAAAACTTCCGATACCTGCCGCTTTCTTACAATGTTGTATACAACGCTTTACATCACATTAATATTCTCTGCTAAAGGTTCATTTCTCATTTAATATCCAAATGAGCCATTTTCCTGTCCGGTATTGGTCCAATGTTGAGAAATTAAACATCTGGGGCTGAGAACTTAAGTAATCTGTTCAAACTCACACAACCGTTGTTAGAATAAGTGTTTACAATGGCGTCTAGGCACGTCTGACTGAATGGAAGCATGAGGTTCATAACTGTGCTGCAAGAGAAAACCCACAAAGCTATTGGCATGTTTTAATTAAGTTTATATATGATTTTGTGCTCTACCACAATTAAAACATTTTTGTGGGATGTATACAGCCTACAGACACTGCAGGTTGGTCAATAAAATTGCTCCTTTGTTTGTATTACTTTATTATTATAATTTTAAGCCTATGTAGCAAATTAAGTGAAAAGTTTAAACATGAAGACAACAGTATCTGAATTTCTTGTGAGACCATCACTCTGGAGATGATATAGAAACAGGTTTGACACGGACAATTGTAATAAGGCACAAAGCCTATAAAACAGGCAAGGGAATGAGTGCAGTAGGGTAACTAATCCTAGCTAATCACTCCAGTGGTCCTTATGGTAATGACATTTTATCCTCTAGTGATTAACTAAAGGAGTAACGTGGTGGTTTGCAAGCAAATGACTCCCATAGGCTCCTGCATTAAAATGATTGGTCCTTAGATGATCAAGTGGTTGGGAAGGATTAGGAGGTGTCTCACTGGAAGCATGATTGATTTGAGGTTTCAAAAGCCAAAGCCAGGTTTTGTCTCACTCTTTCTGCCTCAATTTATTAGGTAAGATGCAAACTCTCAGCTACTGCACCAGAGCGATGCCTGCCTGCCCGCTGCCATGCTTCCCACCATAAAGGTCATGGATTCAGCCTCTGAAACTGCCAACAGGCCCCCAGGTAAATGTTTTCCATTAAAAGCTTTCTTGGTCTCTTCACAGCAATAGAACAGCAATTAAGAAAAGTAGTTATGAAACTGTTGCTATATGTCTAGCTAGTATTAATATTACAAATGTTATTTGTACTAATATGTTTGTGCTGGTTGTGTTATTTGTATCTTTGTAAAATAAAGGGTGAAAGAGATGGACCAATTCTCGATGAAGATGGCTTGGGACTGAATGTGCACACCTGAAGTTCATTGAATCACTGAACCTTTGCAGCTGAACTGAGATGACTCCAGCCTACTGGGGTCCCAAATGAAAACAGCCCAAGTCCTCTCTGGATGAAGGTAATACCTTAAGACTCAAGTTATTTTCTATATCAGTTTTACAAATGCATCTGAAATGAAAAGGAAAGACAAGACATTTTAAGCCAAAAAAACAACGCAAAGAGACCCAAGAATGCCCTTCTCATGAAAGGGACAGACGTTAAAGCAATGCTTGTTTCCTAAGAAACATCAGAAACGTTCAAGAGCTTTTGGAAAGAAATATTAATTATTTTCCAAAATATAAAAGTTTACATGAGACCCAAAACATCACTGCTCATAATATAAAGTGAAGGGCTGTGTGGATGGCTCAGGAGTTAAGAGCTATGGCATAAGGCTAGTGTATGCAATTTCCTCTGGACATCTTACCACTGCCTCTAACTCTAATTCCAAGGCATCTGATATGCTCTCTTGGTCTTGTGAGCATGTGTAAACATGCACATGTGTGCACGTGTATGCACACACATAAAATAAAAAAAAGTTTAAAAATTACTAAAAGTGTTTTCAAGGATGATATTAAATATGAATGAATATTATGAGCCAGAATATAAATCAGAAGAATAAAAATTAACCCAAAAGACCACACAGATGTAACATGCCAAGAAAATACAACTTTACAGTTTGTAATGCAGATGAAGAGTAACGAAAAGATGTAATGTCTGAAAACCGACTTAATGATACTTCTGAATTATTTTCAAATGCGTACATACATATATTTCTCTCATATATTTATATACACTTATTTTCATATGCATACATGTTTATATGGATTTTACTATAAACTATGTTATGCCTTCTGATTTATTTATTCTAGACTTTGATAATTTGTATCTCTGTTAATTTGAAACTTAACTGAGAAACATCTAAAATGACTGGATATTACTTCTAAAAGATAGTCTTTACCTGAAGAACCTGAACAAGCAATGAATCGCTGCATTTTGCAGTCTAAAAAAGAGTTCCAAGGGATGATGGCAATGTGATGTATCATTGAGTTTTGGGATGACAGCTCAAGATAGAAAAAAACAAAACATGTGGCAACTGTGATTCTGGTTCTCCAGCCTGGTCACTTAGTCTTGAAGTAAAGAACCGATGAAAAATCTCAGAGGATCTTGTTGATATTGCACACTATAATAAAAATTAAAAAACTGATGGAAAAAATAAAAAGGATGCACCAAAATGGAAGGACCATGGTATTATTTGGATCTAGAGTATTTCCAAAAATCTCAATTGGAAATTTTGGAAAACAAAAATTTTGTCTCTAATAAAGCTGTGTTTAGAAAGGGGGGCCTACAGAAGTGATTGAATTATAGTGCTCTGAACCATGAATGAATTAGCCCATTGAAAGACCTGTGACTTAGAGGTAATGAAGTCAGAAGAGGAGACTTGTATTTGGGGCAAACAGGTCAATAGGGTGTGGTCTTATAAAGTATAATTTTTCTCAAATCTCTGCTTCCTAATAACCATGACATGAGCAACTTTACTCTGACATAATACCTTATTTTATTTATTTATCATTTATTTATTTATAGAGGTTTAGTCATGACCCCCTGTAGGCTTTAAAAGTTTATCTCTGTTTTAGGGTTCTCAGAATTCTGAAACCTACGGTTTACTATTAGGTAGTTTTTGAAAATCCATTTACATGATCCATGTGTTATATATTCATTTTCTTGTTGCTGACTCTGGTGCAGGAATAGCAGGTTGGTGTTTTATGCATCTTGTGTGCTCTCTTGAGCTTGAGATTATTACCGTTGCCATCAGGATCAACAATACTCCTTTAAATGTCTTAATTTATTGAGAATTTTATTACAGGAAATTTTTCTTTCTGATGCTGTAGTTTTTTGTATTTTAATTTTGTTACTCTTAATTTATTTTACTGTTCATTGAAATTCTCTTTCTACTGAGTTGCATTCTTTAGCCTTCTATTGTATTTCTAATATAGAAAACATAACCAATGTTCCTGGATCATAGCCTAACCAAGGCAGATTTCTCAAAGAAATCTTGACCAAACCTTGAAAGATACTTACTTGAAGAAGTGTTCTCTGCTATATGAGGTTCCTTCTTTCCTCAGTTACCTAATGGCTTTTTCCACAAATTCTTTGTCCCAAGTAATGATTAAAGTATTGGAGAAAAGAAGCAAGAAAACAAAAAAAAAATAAATAAGATTTCTATCCTAAGATAGTATATGACCTTCCATTGAGTAGGATAGGCTTGAAGTGGGGATAGATGTAGCAATAAAAATTCATATTCTTATAAGTCATATTGAATGGGCTGGTGAAACGGATCAGAGTGTAGATGTGCTTACCTCCAAGTCTGTCAGGCTAGTTGATGCCACAACTATGAAGAGAACCAACTTCAACAATTTGTCCTCTGTCTTCTGTAAATATGACTGAGTATGCATACTCACACTACATACACAAAAAATCAGTTATGTTTTAAATACACATTATATAATGAATGGGTAATGTTTTATTTGGGAAGAAACTTGTAATTAAAGAGAATCATGCAAATGCATATCACTTAATACTTTCACTTATTTTTAAAGATGAAATTCTTAATTCTTACCTATATAAATGTGCTATGTATCATATACGTTCTATATGTTATACAAACATATATCACTTATATTAATTATTTATTTTTATTTAGAATCTGAAAAGTAACATTGGCTGTTGTCTTTTTACACTTACCATAATGGGAAGAACAGCATTTTTTAAAACCAAAAATTTCATGAAACCAACTTAGTGAATGGCATAATTGATCAACTAAATAAATGACATAAGGAGAAGATAATATTTAGCACAAATCAACATAATACTGATTTTACTTGCACATCAAATATTAACATGAAGGATATTTTTTGAGTTGTTTTATTTTTTTTTTCATTAAAAACTGCCAGAAGCAATTTGTCAATGGAGGAAACTATTCTGATAGTGTCTACTTCCCTCTGCACCTTATTCAAATCTTAATAGAATTGAACACATATCCCTTGACCCAAGAATAAAATTTTTTCAGATGTATGAATATTAATATCTCTTTAAATCTGTTGAATTCAGCATTATGCAGTTAAATAAAAGTATAATGAAGTTTAAGTGTTGTGAAATATCATAAAAGGTATATAGAGATTGCCTGGGAATGAATGAAAAACTATTGCCTCTATATGCCTTGAAAATATTGAGTAAAATTGTAAAAAAAAAGCCTATAAAAATTCACCTTGTGGACTGTTTTATGCTCAATAACCAGTTATTTAAATATTACTTGAATATGTAAAAAGAAAAATTTCCAGAGTGAATACATTATTATTTACTACTATTGAAGGGAGGCCATATTAGATTTATCTAGGCAATCCTGTTGCTCTTTGCTTTTGCACAAAGGACACCAGGACATCTTAGAGAAAAAAAAAAACAAAAACAAAAAGTACCATTAAGTTGTGAAACAAAAGCTCATTAAAGACCTCATTTGACGAAATGGCATCTCTCCTCTATTACACACAAATTGCTTCTAGGTACTAAATAAGCTCTCCCTGTGAGAGAAAAGCCAATCAGTCACGTTGATTTGGGGAACATTTATCTTGAGTTCTTTAGTGCAATTAGTGAAAGTAGCAAGGCTGCCCTATTTAAGAAGAAAGACATGAAAAATCGTTTACTTTTCTCTTTTCATAAACTAGAATGCATTTAAATGACATAAAATAAACAAACCCTCTTGCCATTTTCAATATTAATCATATTTTACTGTCTTTTAAAATCTGTCATGACATAAATTTTCATTGATGGTTTTATTTATTTACAATCACGTATGATATGTAAATTTCAGTATACATTGAATCATCTAGATTTTCAATGGTTAATATAAGTTTCAGGGACCTTAAACACCATGGATACCACTTTAAATTGTCTTTTTGACCTTAAGTGCTTATCAAATTAATATGTCTTGGTGTTGTTAAATTGTCTGAAATACATAGGACCTTTGGGGAATAAGGAAATAATTATTGGGAGCTTAGTATACACAGTTAGTTTTAGAAGTTAATAAAAAATATTGGCAAATGTCCAGATTTCCTTTTGGTGGCAGTTAATTATGTAAAGATGATCTTTGATCAATAATTTTACTCCTCATGAATGAAAAGTAATGTAGTTCTCTATGACTCATAGAAAAAATTTAAATGTATCATTTTTAACATCATCATTAGTTTATTTTTCTTTGTTTTTGGTTATAACACAATGCTCTATTAAAATGAGAATCATCTATTTCTCTTTCCCAGAATTAGAGCTGATAGTTGATTTCAAGTAAGAAGGGAATTAAAATTATGAGCACATGAGGAACTGTAGAGCAGTATATTCTAGACATTTCACCTCTATAAGTCATAATGGGAAATAAAGTTCTGCTACATTACATTGTTATTCCATACAAATTATTTCAAGGTTTAGTGATCTCTGACTCTTGTTACATCAGCATCCAGGTTGGACATTTGAGATGGATTTCTTTTCAGAACGAAATTCCTGTTCTAGTGTTAGAGATGGTTTTCTAGGACACAGCACGAAGGCTTTGTGTTTGAAAACAGTGATGGGTTCATCATCTGTTCCAAGTTGCAGATAACAGCAATGTAAGATGGCAATTCTGGGTCTATATTGGGAATTTATTTTATGTTCCAACATTTGCAAGTGATGTTTGGTGTTCTGGCACATTTATATTATTATATGAAATGGCTCTCAAAACATTTTCTCATTGGACTTTATAAGAACTACTAAAAGTATTGTAACAACATTTCATCCTCATTTTAGCATTAATGAACAAACATATACTACAAGGAAAGTGTACACATTTTTCTAAAAATAATAATATTCAGTACAGTCTAGGAAATAAAACTTTCATGTGATAGTTACTATCAAAAATATAATCAACGTCACAATATGTCATGTTAAAGCAGAATTGTCTACAGTGTTTGCCCAATTAGTACTAACTAAATCTTGTTAAATAATTTAATTAATATTTGAAAAAGTGAACCATTTCAGCCGTTAGTACAAAGAGTGGGAATATGTAACATACTTTATGTTTTCAAGTAAACCAAGGGAAATTTGGAACCACGCTGATAAATTACATGGCATCTGTATTGTTTTGTTGTTTTGTGTTTTTGGATAGACATTATCACTATATTTATCAAGGCTGAACCTAAACTTATGATTCCCTCCCCTCAGCTTTCTTAGGGCTTTGACTCTTGATATATGTGGCCACACCATATTTTGCTTTAAATATCGCAAAATAAAACTTTTTAGTTGGCAAAGTAAATATCATGTCATTTAACTTCAATATTTAATACCACTTTTTAAAATACAGGAATTCATATAGGCAACTCAATACTTATCTAAGCAGAGATTCAGAAGTTGTGAATCCTGTCACTCTTAGTGCTGGCTCTAATTATAGTTCAGTTGTTTACAAGGATCTCAGTTTTATTCTAAATGGAAGTCCCTGGAACTCATCATGTTTTACCTCTTATTATTAGTATCTGCAGAGAACAGAGACTTAGGAAATGTGTGAATTGGAAACTAACACTACCAGCTGCCTAACCCTTAGCTTGTCCTTTACTTCTAATGGTAAGAATAATGCTATATTGCAGCATACTTAAATATTAGATCAGAAACCATGATTGATGATCATCCATAACATTTCAAGAGCATGCTCATTTGAACATTTTGAGTATGTAAAGAGCTCTGAATAAAAGGCTTAGAAAAACATCGCTAATTACAACTGATGTTCTTACTGACCACCGTAGTATGAGATAAATGAGATGAAAAATTCATACTAATCTTTCTGTGCATCTGGTGATTCATTAAAATGCATATTCAAAAATATGAGATATAAATACAGTTATTTGTATTTTTATCTCACCATCAGAGACATTTTTCCTTTAGTTTTCTTTTTCTTTTCATCATTCCCAAGAGGAATGATGTTCTCTTTGAGCTTCATTACTTTAGAAACTTCTATGTTAAAAATAAGTTGAATATCACTAGATGTTATGATTTTTTTTCTCAGTTAAAGCGCACTATTGCCAAAACAAAAGGGGAAATGAGGTGCAATATTTATTGCTTGTTCAAATTAACCCAAAACATAGTGAGTTAAAAGAGTACGTTTATCATCTCATACTTTTTCTGGGACAGGAATCCGGGTAAAGATTTCTGGATCACTTGTTTTATAACAACTAACAAGGCTACAGTGTAGGTGCCATCTCAGAGTCAGGCATGGGTGGTAAAGGCACTCCCAGTCTTTCTCAATGGTTGTTGATTCCATCCAGTTTCGCATGGGCATTATGCAGCTGTTTCCTCTTAACTGAAACGTCCCCTCCTGGAGGAAAACTCATTAAGAACCACAGACTAACCTGAAAAGGTTCAGAGAGCTTGACTTTTGGTCTTGAAACTCTTGAGTAACTTGCACTTCTTTAAACAACCCCTCACCCATTCTTCTACAAACAACTTCAATAAACTCACCAGCTCACTATGCTATACTAGGGTAGCATTGTTTCTCTGGTCCTTCATTGAAGTCCTATGTGGGATGAGCAGTCATTCTACCTAGGAAAAGTCACACAATAAAGATTTATTAGGTTTAAGGCTGCTGGTTGCATCTGACTATTGCCCAGTCATTGTTGCTCAGTTCTTGGTCACTGAAGCTCTTTTTTATGATAGTTTGTTTTGTGAAAGCATGTAATCCAAGAAACCAATAGTTTTACAATGAAATAGAAGAGATAATCTTTGTAAATTAATCATCTAGTGACACCCTGTGACATTTGTCTTGGAAGTGTTTGTGCCAGCTGGTGAAATGGCTCTAATGTGCTTATGGCACAGGCATGAGGACCTGAGTTTGGATATTTGGTACTCGTGTAAAAGAACAAGGCAAATAGTGGCTTGAGTCCAGCATGAGAGGTAGATGGGAAGATCTATAGGGCTTGCTTTCGCAATAATGGAGCTGATAGAGTGAACAGTGTTCAGTGTTAGACCTCGTGTTACAAAGTGTCATGGAGAAGTGCTTGAAAAAACACCTGGTTTCCATGACTACACACATAGGTGAAAGTACCCATATGAACAACACAGACAAAGCTTTTGTTATGTCTTTTCAATGCCTGGATTTCCTCAGTGCTTTATATATAGGCCATATTTCCTTATTTCTTTCAAGGTATGACTATCTATCTATCTATCTATCTATCTATCTTCATATATATATACACATAATGTATGTATATATATGTATATTTATATAAAAGCATCACCATAATGTGGAAACCCTGAAAGTCAGACTCAAGTTACTCCTGTCCAAGCTGTTGATACTGCAGCTGTTTTTGTGTTTAAAGACAGTTTTGAACTAATTTTGAAATGTCTATATTTCTTGTCATGGATGTTAATGATAGTCTCTGCTCAATGTTTTAAGGGGAGGTGGAAGGAGAAGCTAATGATAAGACAGATTTTCTTAAAGTCCCAGAAATAGTGGTATGTTAATCTCAACAAAGTAGAGTCTGTTTGCATGACAGCATTCTATCAACTTTCATATGGCAATGAGTAGCTTTACCTTCCTCTTCACTTCCTTGTTTAGGATTTCAGAGTAACTGTAGGAGAGTATGCTCCCTTGTCTCTTGGGAACATGTGTGTATGGTCATCTAGGTTCTTAAGAACACGTTGTTTTTAAAATCTATCAACAAAATCCTTTCTTCCCACATCTTCCTTTGCACTTTCTTTTTTCATTGTCTGTTATAGCAATAGCCGCTATGTATTTCATCTACAACGCTAAACAATTGCATGTAATTGTCTTAAAAATGTTTGTAGGAAAAAGGTTGAAATGAATGAGCTCTGAGTGGGGATACATAAAGACAAAGCTTGTGGGTGGGCTTTCTAAGGACCTGCCAGACAGATGTGTAATGAATTTCATTTGTATTTTAATAAATGAAGCTTTCCTGAAGACCAGAGAGTAAAACAGCCCCACTAGTCAGCCTTACAGACCAGGCAGTGGTGGCACATACCTTTAATCCCAGTAGCCACACTAGTTTGCCATAGAGGCGGGACAGTGGTGGTTCACACCTTTAATCCCAGCCCTAGAGAAATATAAGACAGGAGGAGACAGCTCTCAGCTCAGTCTCATTCTGAGGATTTGTGGAGGCAGGATCGCCATTTAGATCTGGGATAGAGTAAGAGCCAGTGGCTGTCTGCTTTCTATTCTTCCGGTTGAACCAATATCTGTCTCTGGGTTTTTATTATTTATGCGCCACAGATGAAATAAGTAAAATTGTCTTAAAATAAGGATTTGACAACATCAACTGTTAAGATCCCAAGTGGTTCCTCAGCCTGTTGGTGTTTACAGAAGTTGGTGTTGGTTAACTTTATAGTATAGTATGGACTGGGCAAAGAGGATAGAAATTCTTTTATGTGAATTCTACAAAACTGTTTGATTTTTGTCATTTTCTTGAGGAAAACGCTTAAAAGATACATTTTAGGCTTTCAAATAATTTATAAAGAATTTTAAAATGTTGTGTGTACAGGTTTTTTTTTTCTTGGAATTTTCACTTTGTGTGTCTTGAGGGGCACAGTCCTTGAAAATATTGTTTCATCTTTGACAATTACGTGTTGGTGCATTGATTTCAAGTAAAGTTGTTTCTAGCACTGAGTTCTGCAAACCTCTGACACTAAAGAATATTTTATGTCCCTCGTGTTTTTATGTTGTTTGTTTATATTTAGCTGAAATCATTTTATTTTTGTTTGCAAATATAGCAAAAGTATGACAAAAAGTAATTCATCTTACTTTTTGCTTGGTATCAATATTTTTTAGGTAAAAATCTCCTTTAGTTGATTATATGAATTAGTTTTCAAGAATCATTTTAATCATTTTTTTAAATTCATGATAGGTTGTAGAGCATTATGAATCTCCAGGCAGAGAGAAATGCTGTTGTTGTTACTTATTTTACATGCTTCTTAAAGCTGTAATGGAAGAAACACATGCAGTTTTTCTGAGATCTAGAAACATCTTAAATTGTACCCTGCTTTTTTTTTTAAACAGGAATACACAATTTGAATACACAAACTATTCCCTCCACAAATAAAGTGAAAGGAATCATTTTTAAAAAAAGAGGAAAAAACAATTGTTCAAATTCGATTTCTATGACAAATGATTTGGGCCAGAGTGTTGTTAAAATGATGGGGAAAACATCTAGTCAAATACGCAACATCGACATAAAAGCTCAAATAAGCATTAGCAAATAAAATCTACCAGTATATCAAGAAAATACAAATCACCATGTTGTAATTTTCTAGGAACATAAAATTGGATCAATAATAGAATCTTTAAAAAAAAACCCCATAGTCATTTTAGTATCTGAGGATTCTAAACTCTGAGTAAATTTTAATATCTTAGAAATCACCTCATAATGTTTCTGATCACCACTTCCCATGGATGTTCGGAACTGAATGCCAATTGAATTATAATTCTATGTAAAGGTAAGTGCTTCTTTTAAGGTTATAGAGAAGAAAGTCATGCAGCATTTGTACCCACTTCTACTAACTTGAGTGGTTTTGTTTTCTGTAATTCCATTGTCCGGTTTACAAACCTACTGTTTCAAGCCAAATAAGTTGCTTCAGTTTCCTCCATGGAATACCTGAATGCGCAGATGTCATAACTATCCTCTAATTAAATAACTACTACATGACTTACACTCAACAGCTATTAAATAGTAGGTCCTGTTCCAGGCAGACATTACTGTATTAATGAGTGTATAAAACAACACTAACTAAATTTTTAGAATGTTGTGATGTGTTGATCTATGCTTCTGCCCCTTCTCCTGCTCCCTCTCCCTTTCCCGTTCCCCATCCACTCCTCAGAGGGGTCAAGATCTTCCTTGGGGAGACAACAAGGTCTGGCTTACCAGCTCGAGGCAGGACCACGCCCCTCGGCCATATCAAGACCAAGAAAGGTATCCCACCATAGGGAATAGGGTCCAAAAAGCCAGTTCATACACCTAGGATAGGTCCTGGTGCTGCTCCCAGCCTCCACTCCACAACAGATCAAATCACATAATTGTTGTTCACATTCAAAGGATCTAGTTTGGTCCCATACAGGTTCCCCAGCTGTCAGTCAATAGTCCATGAGGTTCCAATAGCTTGGGTCAGCTGTGTCTGTGATATTCCCCATCATGCTCTTGACCCCCTGAGGCAAAGACTTCTAATGAGGGACTATTTAATCAGGGTCTTTCAGCAAGGTTATCACAGGTAAGGGAATTTCCACCAGGATAACAGTACATTCAAATGCCCTGTGGTGCAAAAAATAGAAAAGGAATTTAGATTTTCTAAAATATCTGAATATCTGGAGTATGTGTAGCTGTTTTTGAGAGAATTTTGATATGCCCTTCCGTACTATTACATCAATTTATGAATTGTATAGATCTAACCAAGGATTTGCCGCCACTTTACAACCTTTCTCATTAATTTAATTTTAATTGGACAAGGATAGTTGTCAGATGGTTCATATAGTAGGGAGAGTTCACTTGAAAAATGAATAAAATATAAAAAGTAGGTTACTGTTGTATAACAAAATCTTCAGACTTAAGGCCCAGAACATTCCTGCTTTATGAACTAAATAATAGCAAGAATAAGCTAGAGGTTGAGATGTTTCTGTCGATAAAATTGATGTTACTTCATACTGCTCTGTGAGGCTTGTTTTTTTTTCTAACAAATCAGAATCAGCAGCTAATTTGAGCTTGTCAATGCAGTAGTGTCTGCTGTAGTTCATTGATTCCTCAGATAAGAGTTAAAAATGTTTACATTTTCATGGACAAACATTTTGTATTTTGAAGTTATAAGAAAAGATTTTGTATAAAGTCGGCATTTTTAGTTTTGTACAAATGTAGAAAGAATATTAGCTATAGTTTCACGCTATCATCAGATGCTTTTAAAACAGAAAACATAAAGACGAGTACATTATTTAAGATATTTACAAGGGTATAAATTTTGGAATTATTTATCTAGCTCACAAAAATTTTGTGAAGCCATAGAACCACTGCGAAATATAACACAGAGTTAAAATGTAATCATTTTCTACTGCGAGTGTTGCCTTGAGGGTTAGAAAATGCATTCACTCTAATTATTATCCTGGCTGCTTCACTGAGAAGTTGCAACATTGTTTGTTTGTCAAGCAGTTTGAAAAGCTAGAACAGGCTATTAGGGCTAATATGGACACGGCAGGTAGAGAGATTATTCTTACCTGCTGTTTCGTTATTTGGTAAAGCCACCGTGGTGATGGTCTTCTTATCCTTTCATTAGTAACGAATTGCCATCATAAGATCTGCAGTCTACTTAAAAATAAAATCCCCACAAAATCACAGCAGTGGTAGCAAATTCATTTCGGGAACACACCATCTAGTCACTGCTGTGGGCAATATTTGTAAAATGATCTGAGAAATGAGGAAGATGTTCTATATTAGACAAATGAGTATCATATACATCTAAAAATACCTTCAGTGCTTCCTTAGCTTCTCTATGTGTGTAATTTCCTAGGGGTGATTTTGATGTACTCTTCAGTTGAATATTTTATTTCTCACTATTTCCTTTTCTTTCCACTTTCATATGTCCCCACATAAAGAGCAAATAGTAAGATTGGAATTTTAATGGTTTCATTTGGAATAATTAATAGAGTAACATGTAAGTTATCTCATTTATGACTTGGGTATAGGACGAATGTGCAAAATCTCATGTATAAGACACCGATGGGAGGTGATGGGACAGGTCTGCTTATTCCTGTTATTTATTGGCGATATTTCAGTGGCCTTTAAATGTACATTTCAGTAACTGAAGAAGCAAGTTGGAAAGTTGAACTTGGAGTTAGACCAGAAATATGTAGAGATTCTTTGGTGGTGGGTTCAAGAAGAGGAATAAGAATGTATGTGACAGTTTTAATTTGTATTTTTATACTAGGTTTATTTCAGTGTACCACAGAGAAGAAAAAGATGAACTGTAGATGTTAAAATCAGGTTACTCAGAACAATGACAAATACTTGAGACCCAAGAAGGCAAGAACAGGATAATTGGTTATATTAAAGATGTTTAATTTTTCTATTTTTAAAACATGCATATAATGAAAGTTTTGATCAAATTCATCACATTTCCTTTCTCTAACCCCTCCATTCGTTCTCCATACTTTTCACTCCCAAACTTACATACATAATGGCTTTTATTTAATTATCTTTATTTTAGTGAATTTTAGTTCTGTTTTATTATGGGAATGTGTCTCCGTATACCAAACAGCGAGTTTCATTATGACATTTTCCTACATGGATAGTCTTTACTTTGTATGAGCAAATACATCTTTATTTATTATCCGTCTTTATCCCATTACTTCCTACTGTTTTATTTGTAAAAGAAAATATATTCTGATATATAAAATACAACAGTTCTAGATGTTGAATGAGTCCAACATGATGTTGTAATCCATAATACATTGTGTGATATTCAAATAGGTTGAACATGTTCTTCTCAGTAATTACTTATGTGTGGAGACATTTTTCACTTACCCTCCTGTCCATCAGTCTGAAATGTACCATACATTCTTGTTATTTGTGCTCACCCTATAATGCAATAGCGCATACAAACTTCCTACTGCTGTCTGAGTCCTATTTAGTACTCATTGATTAATCATTTCAATCCTTCCTCACAAATTCGATCTTTATCTTCTGGTAAATCCCCATTGTATGCTTATCTTCTAGAAATGTTTGTAGCTCATAGGGTGCTTGCATTCCTGTATCTGGGTTATTTTATTTATCATAATAAACTCAAGTTCCATCCACGTTGTTGTCAATGATAACATGTTATTCTTTTTATGGCTCAAGGATTCCTTTGTGTATATGTCCACATTTTCTTTCTTCGTTAATCAATAAATGCACCCTTAAATACTTTTAATTTAACTATTTTTGAGTGTATGGTGTTGTGCATGAGGGAGGTTGTGGGTACTCATGTAGAGATCAGAGGATACCCCTGGATGTTGGTCCTTACCGTCTGCCTTTTTAAGATAAGGTCTTTTACTAACTGCTATATATGAAAGACTAGCTGGCCGGAGAGTCAATTATTCCCCTTCATCTGCCTCTCATGCTGTGAGTTTACTCACATAACTGATACTTATCTAGTGCATTTAGCTTCTTCCTGGGTTCTGAGGATTGAGCTAGCTGGTCATTTGTGTTCTATAAGCAACTTCCTCCTAGATCATCTCATAACTCATCTGCTTTTACTTTTACTATTATACACACACACACACACAAACACACACACACACACGCACGCACACACACATATATATGGGGAACAATGCCTCTTTGATTATTTATATATCTATGCACATATCTATCTATCTATCTATCTATCTATCTATCTATCTATCTATCTATCTATTTTCTTTGGATATATACCTAGGACTGCCTTAATTCACAATCCCAATCTTTATTAGTCAGCTAATTCATGACCAATGAATTATCCATGAAGAGCAACTTGAAGAAAAAAATCATTTTAGCTCACTGTTTGAAAAGGTTTTGTGATGCTATTCCTGGGAAGACATGAACAAATATGAATTTCTACAGTGGAATGTTATCCAGCTGTTAAGAAAAAATGAAATTACTAAATTTGCGAGAATAGAAGGAATTAGAAACCATTATTCGGAATGAGGAAACCCAGCCCTGGAAAGACCAACATTGCTCCTTAAAAGTAAAAGTTAGGTTTTAAGCTTAGGATATGAGTGTTATAGCCACAAACGTTAGGTGGTGAATACGCGACCAGGTGGGTTGAAGTGATTGTTTAAACAAGGGGAAGAGATTGCAGTGTTCTCAAGGGATAAGGTGGAAATTCGTGCAGGCCAGTTAAATGGTGTGTGGGATGGGAGTACAGAGTAGACAAGCGATTACGGGGAGGGAGAGGTAACTAACAGGAAGTGCCATTCCAAATGGATCCTTTTGGCCTAATAGGCATGTGGTTGGGGGATCATTTCCCCCATTATATAGTAACTCTATTTAACCTCCTTTTACATATATACAAGTTGTAGAAAGCTTCTACAGTCGTAGGCCTCCAGGTGGCATTTGGAAAGGCGAGTGGATCACTCAAACCTTATCAGAGAAATATCTTACAGTAGATGAGAACTAACACATAGACCCACACTAGAAGATGAGTGGAGGGTGAGCTGCCTTGGAACACTCAGACCCAAATAAATGTCTTCTTCACACTCTTCTCTCAAGGCTCAGGGATCTATGTGGAGGAGGGGTAGAAAGGTGTTTGTGGAGCTTAAGGAAAGAACATTTTTCTTATACAACAAGGTTGATGCATTTATCAGCTTTCAGATGCTGTGACAGCACTACCCAAGATCTGCAACTCAAGAACAAAAATCTCAGAATGTGTTGGAGGAAGTCTTACAGCCATAGTTTTCCCACCAACTGGGGCGTGGCCTCTTAGATTATATAGGCTGATGTAGAGCTTGGGTCCAGTCTCCTTTCTGATGGCTCTTTCTGGTTGCTGGATTCAGTTTATGTTCTCCATTCAAGCAGAGGATTCTGATTTGTGAGTTTACCCCTAAATAAATAACCATCTATTTCTCAATTCTGAGCTAGTGTAGGATTTCTTTTAAGTGTCCTTCTGCAGAAATGGAGAAAGGAAAGTGAGCACAAAGTCTCACACCTAGCCAAGAAGCTATTCATAATTTATGTATTAGTCTTTAACTAAAGGCAAAGGAATATAAGGCCAAATTCATATTTTCATTTTGCTGAAATACTGTCATTACTCATCACATGTTCTGCCGCGCATCGCGGCCCCGGTCTGCGCTCTATGCGCTAGAACCCAGTTCACGAGCTTTGGGCGAGGGGCTGGAGGTTGAGAATACACACGCAGAGACAGACCGACACACAGACCTTTAAACACTGATACCAAAAAGCCATCCTTTAATAGCATCTTGGAGGCTTAAATACCCTGCAGTCAATGGCCAACAGGTGAAAATCCCATCCTCTGATCCCCTAGGCAAAGCACAGCTTTTAGTCACTTCACCTAGAAGGCTCTAGACAGGGAAGAGCAGCTGAAGGCCAGGACTTGAGTAATCCCAACAAGGTTCAGTTACTCTCCTCATTTCATTAGTTAAAATAGTCAAAGTATAATCAAAGAAGCAGAATCCTATTGACAGATATAAGGAACTTATGAGAATTTGACTTATACACTTGTGGGTGTTAGTTGAAGCTTATATAAATTGCTCTGTTGTCTTTCTTGTGTTTGGTGTTGAAGCTCAGAACTCATTGAACCAGACAGAGGGAGATGAAACTAAACAGTCAGCTACATAATAATAACTACAAGCTGGATCACATAAAAACAAACTGAACTTAGAAAATAGAGAAAGTTAAAAGCCAAGAGGCAAATAGTAGGTGGGATAATTTAAGAAGAGATGGCAAGAAACAAGCCAAGCTAAGGCCGGGCATTCATAAGTAAGAAAACGTCTGTGTGATTATTTGGGAGCTGGGTGGTGGACCCCCAAAGATCAAAAAGTTAATGGCAAAAAAGTTAAAAATAGCCAACAACATTAATATGTTAGTTTACCAGTTGTCTTCTTCCTCTGCATATGCCTGTTTATATTCTTTACTCATTTTGTTAGGTAATTCTTTGTTTACTGTTTTGAAGAAGATACTCATGCATACATCATTATTTTCAATCTTTTGTTGATAACTGTTAGGAATTTGTTTTTTGTGATATTATCAGTGCACTATTTAGGACTGTAATTCTCAACATTCCTAAGGCTGTGACCTTTTAATACACAATACTGCATGTTGTAGTTGACCCCAACCCTAGAATTATAACCTGAAGACAATTCCAGCTGTGTTGATAAGTTTTCCATTGTTATTTATCAGTTTGCTATCTTCACAATTATAAGTCAAAGATTGTTTATCTTCTATTGTGTCCCTTTTTGAAGTGAGTTTTACCATCATTTGAAATGGCCCATTATTTTATTTTAGGAAATTAGAATTTTCTGTTTAAACATCAGGATTTTACAAAACATTCTTCATTATTATAATAATGTATTTATTATGAGAACCAATTCAGTAACCCTTATCTTGTTGTTTTCTCATGAAAGTGGTTCAAATTAAGACATCTATTAAAGTTTGTGTTCGGTCCTATAATTAGAAACAGGATGGAACAGATGGCTTCCTATTTAAAATTCTGATTTATGAAGGAAACTACACGTACTGAAGGACCTTAGCTGTAACATTTCAGCACTTTTAGATATTAAAAATATATTGCATTTTATAGTCTTGGTACCAGCTTCTGTCAAAAGAAAATGATTAATTGGAGAAAGTTTAACAATTTTGTAAAGTTTTTTCATGCTGGAGTCACCAAAATAAACTATTGAAAAAGACCATGAAGAGTTATCAAATCCCTCGAGGTAAAATGAGAGACATAACAATCGTCCCTCGAAGTTTAAACAAAGTCGCAGCGACATTAACTGTACCAGCAAGTTCCGCAATCTGGTTGACCTCAATTTGGTTTGCCATATATTCAAGTGAACTAGAGGTTAGTTATATTAACATTAATCTAATTAATTTAGTAACCCCCAAAATTCAACACTACCACAACCGATTTTAAAAAGAAAGAAAAGCTATATAATGTTAAGTAGTTTTTCCAAGGTTATGTACCAGGAAGCAAGAGGCATAAAGCACAGGTGCTTGAAGTTAATGGAAAGTCCTAGGTACAGTTGTGATTTACTCTGTTTGCCCATGGTGGGATACCAATTTGTAAAGGGTCAGTTGCTAGGTTCTGGTATGAACTGAGAATTGCATTGGCACGTGTCTCATTGAATGGGCAGATGCTCACAGTGAATAATTTTGACAAATATCCATTGTATAGAGGGCGTGCGAAGGGTGGTCAATGCGACAATACACAGAATGGGGAATCAAGCTTTGACTCAGACCTGGGCCAGTGAGTGCCAGGCTCATGTTGCCAAACATGCGATTAGTTTTCTTATCAGAAAGAATGCAACACATTTTCACATTGTCCTTCCTTTTCAAAAACACCTTGGCAAGTTTGCCCATTATATAGTTCACAATATTCTGTAAATGTGTTCGGATTTTAGAAACAACACATGATTACCCAAATGTTTGAGAAAAGAAAGAAGCATAACCAATTATTTAATTATATCAGAAAGCCAGTTTTAGGCTCAAGACTTCCCCTTCTAAATTAAGATAATCCTAAAATGTATTTTATAGTCTTTTTGCACTATATTTCAAATAAATATGAGATTGCTAAAACTCACCGTGGAGAAATATTAACAACATAAACAAGCGCAGAGAAGAAATGCTTTCCTAGGTGTAGCAATGATGTTTTCCACTATAAACACTGTTTTATATCTCACCAATATTTATATGCTTATAATTGCAATATTTTGAAATTTGCCACATAAAAAGTTAATGGTCTTATTGTATAAGTTTGCATCATCAGCATTCCGTTTCCCTAATTGCAGTTATTAAAATTTATAAAGCTGTTAGAAAGAGCTATTTATGTAAACACCTTATCCACAGTGTTAGGCATCGAAATGATAGTGTGGCTAGGGTGGAGTGCGTTCAGCCTAATGAATCTAAGAACACTACACTCATTTTTAAAATGAGAAAGAAAATACACAACCCTTTCCCAAGCTTGGGCACGCGGAAGCAAGAGACAGGAAGAAGGGTCCTTGGAGTTGGTGAAAAGACCTCATTTCAGTTTGGGTCTCCGTTCTTACTTTAGAATGAAATATCACACAGTGATTGGCTGATGCTAACCTACATTCTTTATTTTGTCGTCAAATAACATCACAAATGATGTTTGATAAATTTGTGGGCATGTTTTCTCTCTATATTGAGCTTAAAGATCTTTTTAAAATTTTGATAATGATAACTGTTTCATATATTAGCTTTTAAAGTGATTTTTAGTCAGATTAAACCATTCTAAAGTCTTAATTGGTCATCTTTTCTGTACGATAATTTTGATTTCTATCTGTAGGCTCTGGACTTTGGCATTGGTTTATTTTCAATGTAAGATTCTGGACATAGGGAGTAGTTATGCGAAGAACGGTATCAGAGGGGACCTAAAATTCCTTGAACTCTCACATAGAGTCCAGGTTGTCAGGGAGCAGCAGGCACAAGCTATATGGACTCAGGTATTTTTTCTCTTAGCATTTGTATATCTTTGACTTTTTGTATAAGTTTTCTCATAGGGTGCTCCAGTGACTGTCCAGCTGTGTGACATTTCATAATTTCGTTTATATTATACATTTAATGAGACAGTATTTTTCTGGTTTTCTTAAGTAATTTGTGCATGGTATTGATTGGCCTATTGGGAATTCATATAGGTGTACACATATAGTGTGTACCTTACTTTATTCAATGGTGATGATTGCATGTGTTCTAAGCTAACAATCTGATTATACTTTTTAAAAAGTAAATGCAGTTCTAGGACTGTTACACAGAGAAACCCTTTCTTGAAAAACCAAACCAAGAAAAGAGAAGAAAGAAAGGAAGGCAAACAGAAAAGAAGAAAAGAAAGAAAGAAACAAAGAAAGGAAGAAAGAAAAAGAGAAAGAGAAAAAGAAAAGAAAATTATAGACAAATAAGTTTCTGAATGCTGGGTTCGAGATGTATGTTGTCTTCACAAACCTGTCAGAAGTGTGCCTTTGTTTCCATATAAGTGAGTACAAGGTTGAACTGAGACAGGTCAGTACGGCAGTGTGGTGAGAAGTGGGCAGCCATTGTTCCACACAGACACACAGAACACACTCAGGTCAGCTAAAATATTTCATTGAGTATTAAGTATGATATTTATCAGACTGAACAAAAATTATTTTTAAGTAACAACCAAAGCTGGAACAACCATTATCAGAGTCTCATTTATAAATAAAAGGTCAGAAAAGCATATTAAATGGAAGGGAATTCATGCAATGAATTGGCTTGGTCATAAATTAATGATTATAAAGACAGAAACATAAAAAATTCCTTGATGTACATTGTTGAATACACAGATAGCACCTCATGTCCCTGTCTAGCTTGGAGAACAATGGGCATAAAAAGGAGTACAAAACAGACAGCGTATGATAATATAATTTAGTACTTTACTCTGTCCTCTCAGTTTGTCTGTTATGTATTTATTGTCATATATGAAGTTCTAAATATCAACTCAAGATATAAATTAACATGAATGCTAAATAGAACTCTGTTACTAGTTCATCCTTTCCTTACCAAGGACGTGTGCCTTTTATCCTAGCTCAGAATATATCAACTACCACTTGGGTTATTTTTGCATTTTTTTGTTAGCTGGCACAGTGGGGACATGGATTCATATTTACACAGAGGTTGGAAGTCAGGGGGATGGGCACAGTTTTACATCAGAGACGGTGCTCCAGCTCTTCTTTACTTCCCAATGGAATCCTCAGGTGAATGCACAGTTAGCTTTATTTTATTTTACTTTTACCAACTACTGAGTTAAAAGAATATGATATTCACAGAAATCTTGCTTTTCCATTCTTGTTTTTTGAATGTGTTTTTATATCATATCAAAGTTTTTCTTATATTTTCTTCATAATCATTCTACCAAGTCTCCACAGCTATTTCCCCCTCCATATCTATAAAACTTCTTGTATTTTTTCCCTCCAAACCAATCAACAGACAAACAGAAACACCAAGCCACAAAACAATAACAAAAGCACACGCAAAAAGAAGAGTTTGTTTGGTGTTTCCCAGCTTCCTGAGCACAGGGCCTGCCCTGGACTCTGATTTAGGAAGGAGACTCAGTGCCACCCTTTTGGAGAAAAGTGATGTCTCCCTTTCCCAGAAAACTGCAAGTGTAAATAACTTCTTGGTTAGGGGTAGGACTGGAAAATGTATCAAGGGTGAGAGTCCTTGGAGCATTCAGCTTTAAATGGGATGGCGTTATCAGACCCTTCCCTTTAGGCATCAGGGATCTATGTGGAAGAGAAGGCAGAAACATTGTAAGATCAGGGCTGATCTACATATAAACTCACAGAGACTGTGATATCAGTTTTACATTTTTGCTCACATGTATGTTAAGTGGTACTTTGTCAATTCCCCTCTTGATCTTCAAGTGCTTGTGAATTTTTGTGGTATCTCCCAGAAGCTCATGAATGATTCATTTAGATGAGAATGAATGATATATCAACATATTACCATAGAATATTAAGAGATTAAACTTAACTGTGTCATAAATAAATAAATAAATAAACTGCTTCATTCTTTCCCATTCTTACTAACTAAATCAGCTACCAAAAAAGGAAATTATTAGAAATTCATTCTTTCTGATTTTATAAGTTATGATCATCCTTTCTGTATTTCTGGTTTATTTTTTTTTCAACAAGCCACCCAGAACATCACAGTTTTTTTTCTTTTCTTTTTTTTATTTTATTTATTTATTTTTTTATTGAAAGAACAAAAAAAATTTCCGCCTCCTCCCAGCCTCCCATTTCCCTCCCCCTCCTCCCACTCCTCTCACTCCTCTCCCCCTCCCTCTCCAGTCTGAAAAGCAGTCAGGGTTCCCTGCCCTGTGGAAAGTCCAAAGTCCTCCCCCCTCCATCCTGGTCTAGGAAGGTGAACATCCAAACAGGCTAGGCTCCCACAAAGCCAGAAAATGAAGTAGGATCAAAACCCAGTGACATTGTCCTTGGCTTCTCAGCAGCCCTCATTGTCCGCCATATTCAGAGAGTCCGGTTTTATCCCATGCTTTTTCAGTCGCAGTCCAGCTGGCCTTGGTGAGCTCACAATAGATCAGCCCCACTGTCTCCGTGGGTGGGTGCACCCCTCGTGGTCCTGACTTCTTTGCTCATGTTCTCCCTCCTTCTGCTCCTCAATGGGACATTGGGAGCTCAGTCTGGTGCTCCAGTGTGGTTCTCTGTCTCTATCTCCATCCATCTCCAGATGAAGGTTCTATGGTGATATGCAAGATATTCATCAGTATGGCTATAGGATAGGGTCATTTCAGGTTCCCTATCCTCAGCTGCCCCAGGGACTAACTGGGGACATCGCCCTGGGCACCTGGGAGCCCCTCTAGGTCCAAGTCTCTTGCCAACCCTAAGATGGCTCCCTTAATTAAGATTATGTGCTTCCCTGCTCCCCTATCCAACCTTCCTTTATCCCAATCATCCTGTTTCTCCAAGTTCCCCCCATCCTCCCCTTCTCACTTTTCTCTCCCCATCTTCCCTTACCCCCCTCCTGATGTGGGAGTGTCATATCAATCTGTTGATTTCATTGGCTGAGCAATAAAGAAACTGCTTGGCTTAGCTTAGAGCATAGATGGGAGGAGGAAACAGAATAGAATTCTGGGCCGAAGAGGAAGTGAGGTCAGACTCTGCTCCCGGAGAGACTCGACAGCTCTGCTCTGGAGCAGAGACGCCATGCTTGCCATGCTACACTCTCCCAGGATGGACGAAGGCTAGAATCTTCCTGGTAAGCACACCTTGGGGTGCTTACACACATCATTAGAAATGGGCTAGTCCAGGTGCGAGAATTAGCCTGTAAGGGCTAGAGTTCATGGGCCAAGCAGTTCTTTAAATGAATACAGTTTGTGTGTTGTTATTTCGGGCATGAGCTAGCCAAGCGGCCGGGGTGTTGGGGACGCAGCCCCGCCACCGCTCCTATTTCAACACCCTCCCACCCCATCCCCAAGATCCCGATTTTTTACCTGGCAATCTTGTCTACTTCCCATAACCAGGAGGATAGCTATATGTTTTTCTTTGGGTTCACCTTCTTATTTTGCTTCTTTAGGATTTAAATTATAGACTCAATGACCTTTATTTATGGCTAGAAACCAATTATGAGTGAGTACATCATCTTACACCTGTCAGAATGGCTAAAATCAAAAGCACCGATGATAGCCTTTGCTGGAGAGGCTGTGGAGGAAGGGGTACCCTCATCCATTGCTGGTGGGAATGCAATCTTGTGCAACCACTTTGGAAAGCAGTGTGGCAGTTTCTCAGGAAATTCGAGATCAACCTACTGCTGGACCCAGCAATGCCACTCTTGGGAATATATCCAAGAGATGCCTGATCATATGACAAGGGCATTTGTTCAACTATGTTCATAGCAGCATTATTTGTAATAGCCAGAACCTGGGAACAACCTAGATGTCCTTCAATGGAAGAATGGATGAAGAAAGTGTGGAATATATTCACATTAGAGTACTACTCAGCGGTAAAAAACAATGACTTCTCGAATTTTGCATGCAAATGGATGGAAATAGAAAACACTATCCTGAGTGAGGTAACCCAGACCCAAAAAAGATGAGCATGGGATGTACTCACTCTGGTTTATTTTTCTAAAGGGATTTGCAATTGATGTTCCAACAGCACCTTTATCTCCAGTATTTGTGAATCATCTGTTGTTCTTTTTCATCGATGCTATTGTCATAATCATTTGTCTTCAGAAATGACACTTGTTATTCAAAAGTGTGTAGAAAGCTTGGGGCTAAAGATGACTCAGCGGTTAAAAATGTTCACTGCTTATGAGCTGGATTCTGAAAACCCAGGTAGGTGGTTCACAGCCTTTGTAACTCTAACTCCAGGAACTCCACCACCCACTGCTGGCCTCCTCTTGCACTGCACTCAAATAGTACACAGACATTAAGTAGACAATACATACACCCATGCATACAAAAGATAAATAAATTTAAAGAGTATCGTTACTGAAATACGTTGAAAGTTTAAATCCTTGGAGATTTTTAAATTGCAATGTCATAAAACACTTAAATTTTTCTGTACTATATTGGATATCAATTACTGTCTAGTTGGGGTTTTAGCTTTTTGTTCCCACTGCTGCTTCTTAGTTGACAGCTGGGCACTCCTGGTGGGCTGTCAGATGCAGTGCACAACCATAGATTCCTTTTTCTCAGAGCTCAAGGCTGTCACAAGCTCTGAATCTGGCACCCTGCGTGTTCCATCAGGACCAGTTGTTCAAACATATGAGCCAATTGGGAACATTCAATGTTTAAACCACTGCATGGTAGAATTAGGCATGATTCTAAACTATAACATTATGTTCCCTTTGACAGTCTCAATTTACTTAATTTGCTACTCTATCCTGTGAACTCTATCTTTTAAAATAAAAGTGTTTGGGTTATTTGAGCATAGGTAGTCCTTTGTTGAAGAATCTTTGTTTAAAAACAATGACAACAATAGCAACAACAACAATGACCACCATACAAGGTTTTTCCAAATCTCACTAATATCTTCTTTCCCAGATCTACTAGAAGTCCAAGAATTAATGTTAAGTAGATAGATTTTTATTAACAATTCTTATTTAATTCACCTACAGTCCTGTAAACCTCACTTTGATAGAATTGGGAATGTCTCTTCTCTACATGATAGGTTGACTTACAGAACTATGTATTTTTGTTTTTATAATGAATTAATTTTTATATTGCAGTTATTTTTGCATATTACACCTTAATCAAGTTGCTGGTTGCAAATAAACTATATAACAAAATTATAGATGCCCTGTTGGAGCTCTGATGAGTAATACTGCTACCTCTGGCAAAGCAGCTCAACCAAATATAATCCTGTTCCTAGTGGTATGCTCTGAGCCCTTGATAGTTTTACCTTATGAGATTGGAAAGAGGTGGCAGAGATGAATCAGTGTTTAAGGACATGTACTGTTCTTGCAAAGAACTTGAGTTCAGTTTCCAGCACACATGTTGGGCATCTCACAGGTGATCTTTCTCCCAACATCCAAACATCTTTTTCTGTAATTTTCTCTGTTTCATTTTTTGAGCCAGTAGAAGGTCTAGTGTGTCTCTTGGTGTAAGTAAGTCTCTAGTATCTTACAGTTTTGCATTTTGTGTATGTCTATTTAAATTTCTTTAACAAAATACCACAGATTGTGTGGCTTACCAAAACCAAACTCATTTGTAATTTTTTTAAGATTGTGAAACCCAAGATCAAGACACCTTTGGTTGTTCATAAAGACATGTTTATTGATGTGCTTCACATGGTGAAAATATCAGATATGCTGCCTGAGACTTTATTTATGAGGAAAAACATTTCAATTTAAGGTCTCTGACCTCATAACTTAATCACGTTCCAAGCCCCAACCTCCAAATAACATTGCCTTTGTGTTGATTGTCACATGTGAATTTTTAATACTATAAATACAAATGAATATAAGTATCCACTCATAGTTTATATTGTTTATCATGAGAACACCAAAATATTTTTCTATGTATTCATCTCAATATATGTCAATGTGTTGGGCTTTTAAACCTCATGCTGTTTTCATCTTGTTAATCATTTTAAATTCTAACACTTTTTATTCAATTTATTGGCTCTCATACACTGAATATAAAGACAGCAAACTCTTAGGCCTTTTGTTCTTAATCAGAACATGAAAAAGTTTTATATTATTCAGATACAGAGCTAATATTTTCATTATTACTTCAATATGGATGTCTTCTAAGAACTTTGATATGTACAGAATTACATGTGTCATATGATGAATATATTGATCAAGAATAAAATTTTACTAAACCTTCTGCAGGAATTTGATCTCCAATTACAATGTATATGAATTAGATTTATAAATACTATAGGGAAGAATCAAATTGACTTTAAGCAATTTAGCTTCTTCATTTGATTTTGACTTTGTACTTAAGTCACCTGTCAATCTTAATATGTGACCGTAAGTTCAAATTGGTAATACTTCTTAACATATCCCCCGAAACTTGATTAATTTACCAATGTATCTCCATCTGTGTGAGGCTTTTTAACATGTGTTTTCTGTAATGAATGCTTATTTGTATGGATGTAAAATTTACCAGATGAACAAATTTGTGGAAGTTGTCTTTCATAGTCATACATTTTGGTAGCCTTGACTGATTTTAGCCTTTGTCTAGAAGTCCCCAAAATATGTGCTTTGTCTGAGGACTGCTCTTAATTTGAAATTGGAAAATGCTTGCCAATTGAGGTGACTATGTCACTGTTCAAGATGTGAAGTTACTTTATTGTGGTGTTTACATTTTTATGAGTTGAATCATGAAAATTTTTTTTACCAGGTTTTATACTTAATTGCATAGACTAGTTCAGTAGAAGCTTCTTCAGTTCAGTCTAAATACAATTCCACACATTTAAATATTTCCAGTTATCTTTGGTCTCTTATCCAGATGTCTGCATTGCAATTTATTGTCAAAATTGTGGGCTTTCTTTTTAACCTAGAGAAGATCCCTTACCTTAATTTTCCCAAATTCATCATCTTTCATAGTCTAAAACACCATGCTCTAGAGATTGTCTGAGAGCTTCATCTTGGTATTTTATTCATCCCATTATCCTTAGTGTTTTGTGCAAATTGTAAATTTGATATAAAACTTTCAAAAATATTGCCCACTTAACCATATGACAACTTTAATAACAATATATTTATGCCTGATCAGTGACCTTTTACCTGTGAATTAATCAATCTCCAGTGTCACATGAGCTAGACAGCACCCTCAGCAAGTTTCATTAAACTGATTCTAGTGTTGAAATAATAACAATGTATCTAACTCTCATGCCAAAGGCAACTAAACATGACAATATTTTTCATGTTAGTTTTAATAAAAATGACCAAGGTGCTGCCATGTTTAAATTACAAACCTTTAAAATGTATATATTTTAATGCTGTTGTGGATTGTTTGGGATGCGCTTTATTTCTGTCAATGTGTAATTAACATCATAATATGTGTTTTATTGACATGAAGCTGATAATGAAGTTGTCATCCTTTTCTGTTTGATTTACTGAGGGAAATGAACTTCTGGAGTAGTAGAAGCTTTTTCTTTTTTCCATCTAGATGACTCAACATCGGATTCAATTCATATTATCTATGTCACTATTGGTGGGAACAGATGGTAATACAAATTCAGCTGATTCTCATTGTATGAATGAGACACTTTGTATGCTAAGTGAGGGAGAACACAGGACACACCTGGGCCTGCCATTCAGGAATTTGCAGTTTAAGAGAAAAGAGATCTTTTAAAGATGTTTTGAAGAAAGCAAGATGCTTAATATAAGTTCATTTAAAATGATAGATAATGTGACTGTATTGCTAAAGTTGGGGAGAATTGAAAAAATAAATATATAAGGTGAATTTTTGAAAATATATAAAATATTCCACAAGGTGATATGGGAGAATAAACTAGCCGTATTGGAGGAAGAAAACATTTCATTATCACAGATTACATTAGTTACTATTTCTGTAACAAAATGAATGCTGTTAGTCATTAAGACTTTGTGGGCTTCCAGCAATGTGCTATATAAACTGTATCTCCAGGCAGTATAGTTAAAAACTACAAGAAAAGAAAGAGATTAGGATTCTGAACCTTGTGTAGAAAGTCCCTTTGAAAATACCTTATTACTCGGTAATTAATACATTTACTTTCCATAATTTAAAATCACCCAATGAATTAGAATTCCTGAGAAGTAATTAAATGTAAAATTTTTTTTTTGTTGACACAGTAAAATTAACTGGAAAAATTTTCTTAATATGCTCTCTAGCTATAGTTTTTATTACTTTCAAAATACATTATGCATTTAATTTGCATTTTCTTTGTTCTTTCGAGAGTTGCATAAGTTTGAACTTTTCCTTCTAATGTTTTCCATATTTATTGTTTATAAATAATTTATGCATGAGTGTATAATGAATAATTTTGATATATACATACATAAAGTTATAAATACATCTGACTCGAGTATATATGTAAATTTCGAAGTGTTATATCTGCTTTATGGCATTATAATGAAACTCATTAATAACTACTGCAGAAGCAAATTATTAGACTAGGAATTTATTTATTGGGCAAAGAAATACAGTAGGAAAGAAAGAGAAAATATTATTGTTTCTCACTAATTTGAAAATGCCAGGTGTAAAATCATAACAAATTATGAAAGTATATATATATTATATATATATTTAATCATTCGTATGCAATTTATTTAAGAACTGAGCAAGGACGCAGTTGAAAGTTTCTGGATGATTATCAGCATTCCTATTCCTGAAACTTTAAAGGTTTTAAAGGTCTAAACTTTGTTATTCTTGGCACCATTCACTATCTTTAAGTCATCATTTCTTTGTACTTGTTGTAAATAGAAACTGTTGCTACAAATGCAACTTATTTATACTATGTTCAACTTTAATAGTGGACGAGTTGGGAATCTTTGCAATTCTACAGTAACTGATTCATCAGCAATAAAGCAAATGCAGTTGGTTTAGAAAGCACCCTTATATTAGAAAGTCTCCAAAGAGAAATAGTTATTAGTTACTAGATCTGTTTCTATCATTCATAGATTTGTCACTCATTGTGCTGGATACAAACTACGACTCACTTAATATCAACTTATTGAGAAAGGGGAACACAATTAATATGAGAAGATTATCTGTTATAGGGACATCAGCATGCTAACTCTGCAAACATTTAATGGATATTTACCGATAAGGTAATCGTGGTCTGAATTTCATAACCATTGCCTGATTTTTCTTCACTTAACAGAATGGGAGTTGTCTTTACACATGGAAGATTCTAGGTGTCAGCAATAGAAAATAAATTGAGGCACAGACTAGGCTGAGATTTTAGTCTTTTTCTCCCATAAAAAGACTCTAGTAAAGACTGTTAAAGCAATAAAGATATCTTAAATATTACACTTTATAGTATTGATTATTAAATCAACAAGCTAAATTCACAGTTAGTGAGATACAATACTCACTATCTGTATGCACAATTCAAACATTGGAGGGATTACTGGGGTTTCTTTTAATCCAGAGAAATGAAACAAATAAGCAAAGATGTTGTTGTAGCTCCATGAGTATTGGCAGAGAATGGTGTAGTACGTTGTAGCTAATCCACATGTAGCATCCACTGGTCACTCCTATTGATTACTCAGAAATAAAGCCTATCTTAAAGACATGATGGACTTTGGGATCCCAAACAAAACCCTTTGATCTCCCCAAATTGAACTGCTTTGGGTATCAGAAATTTTCTTTAACAATGGAGATCTGATTAGTTTTGAAATTTCTGTCACTAAAACCCACATATTTTTGGTGCCGTCACCCGTAAATTCCTGCCTGCCTTAGAGTGCCGAACACGGTGGGTGAAGAAGTGATCCTATGCAGGAATCTGTATAAAGCAAATCACAAAATTCTCTGTCCACATTTCTTTGAATTCAATCTTAGAATACTTGGCAACATTCATTTCTTTGGTTGACAAGGACAGATATCTCTTACAAATGCACACACACAGATGCACAACACATATATGTGAATCTGTTTTGAATAATATTTATATTTTGTATCAAACCCATATGATTTTTAAATTTTTCTTCTCTATTATGTTATTCTAGAACATAACATCTTTAACCTCACAGTTCTTTGTAAATGATGTTTTGATTCAGTGTTGGATGAGTGGGTAGTGCATTGTGCTTGCTAATAGATTGTTTCTTTGTACTGCCCATGCCTCGTGGACTCATTTCTATTTTGTCTAATGTCAGTTAGAATATTCCCCACTGGGAGAAAAATTGATAGAAAATATAAGATCCGTGGATTTAAGTTTTATAACTTAATTGCTACATTGGAAGTAAGTTGGTGCTTTTAATGTGCCATTTTTTTTAAAACAATCTTCTCATTTTGTATACCAATCCCAGTTCCCACTTCCTCTCTTCCTCCTGCTCCACCAACCTTTTACGCTCCCCACCCCCATGCACTTATCCCAGAGGGTAAGGCTTCCCATGGGGAGTCAGCAATGTTTGCCACACTACTTTGAGGCAGGATCAAGGTCCTCTGCCCTGTATCTAGGCTGAGCAAGATATCCTTCCATAATGAATGGGCTCTAAAAGGTCAGTTCAAGCATTAGGGACAAATTCTGGTCCCAGTGCCAGTGACCTTAAAGACTGCCCCCATAATACAATTGTCACCCACATTCAGAGCCTAGTTTGGTCCCATGCAGGTGTCCCCACCCTGCCCATCTCCGTTGTGGCCAACATCTGTGAGCTTCCACTACTCAGGTCAGCTGTTTCTATGGGTATTCCCAGTCCTCATGGGATTGATTCCTAACAGTTGAAATGGTGGCTCTCACTGACTTGCCGGTTGGTCTCCTTTTTGGACCCCCTTTCTCTTCTACATGGTTGCCTTGACCAGCCTTGATATGAAGGTATGCGTCTAGTCTTACTGTAACTTGTTATGCCACTTTTGGTTGATATCCCTGGGAGGCCTACTCTTTTCTGAAGGGAAGCAGAGGAGTAGATCTGATGGAATGGGGAGGTGGGGTTTAAGGACTGGGAGGAGAGAAGAGAGGGAGAACTGTGGTGGGGATATATGAGAGAAGAACAACTAAATAAATAATAATAAAAATAAATATAAATTGAAAAGAGTTTAGGAAGAGAGGTAATACAGCCTGAGTAGTCTATGTAAAACTAGAAATTGCTGCTCAAGGTCTTAGCAGTAAAATGAGGGAGTAATTCAGTGCAGAGCATGTGGACGCTGAATACAACTTACATTTGTATCCCCACCTATTGAAGGCCTTAGGTAGAAATGAGAACACATACTGGTTACTGGAAAGTCTAGCTCCTAAGCCCAGGAGGGTCTATGGGCAGGTCTTGTGTGCTTTGGTAGTTCTTCTTGCAAAAAAAAATATTCATAACCAATGCATGTTTCTTGGTAGTAAGAAAGTGTTTTTGAAGGTTGTCCTCACAATGGGTAGTATCTGACCTTGTCTAGGTCCTCCAACATGAGATAGAATATTTGATCCTAACAGTATAATGAATGTTTGTTTATCCTTATCAATTTTCTCCCATCAGATCATCAGAGCTGGTGAAATGATTGCAAAAGAAAGCAAGATGCTGGGAATTCTCAGGGTCTATTCCAGGTGTCTGTTTAATTTATCCAATTATGAGAAACCACAGCAATCTTCAAAAATTAGCCCCTTTGTGCATGTTTACAATAAATGAATGAAGACATTATTGGCAAAATACCCAAGCAATTAAGATTTCTCTACAATGGCTGACATTTTACTCTCAGTTAAAACAAATGAGCTAGGGCTGACAAAAAAGTAAGCTGCCTTAAGAGTGGTTCTCATTTCTTTCGACGTGAAATGACTCAGTAAAGCTGCTGGAGCTGTGGTCTCTTTCAAACAGAGATAGAGTTGGAGGTGTGACACTGTCACCCAGGATTTATGCATCCTTGCTAAGTGATATATCTGTGACGATCAATGTGTGTTAATTATATATTAATGCCCATTGCTTTTTTTCATATAAGTTACCCATGAACCTTAACCACTTGTAATAGTTACAGTTAATATTTCCTAATATCAGTGGTTAAGGAGGATGTTAATACCTTCAGTAGTGCAGCCCATGAGCCATGACTCTTAAGTTGGAAATGAAGATGGTGGCCAAAGTTGTAATCATTTCAAAGTGGGAAACCTGTTTGCAAGGCGTTTGGTCTGGGTGAGCCTCAGAAGATCTATATTCAAATTCACTTCATGTCTGCTGCTACTCTGGAAACTGTCTTCATTTCCGCACAATACAGCTAAAATACAGTTGCTGGCTTCTGTCCAGGCAAACAAGAAATACCGCCTAAAATATAATCGAGATCCTGATCTTGTAGGAAATAACCCCTGAGTTTTTCTGCATTCTGTCTGCAGAGAGCAAGCCACAGACGGAAGAGAATATAAGAAAGTAGGCACAGTGGACTCCAAGATGGAGGCTATCTTTTACAGTTGGGGTTCAATGTTTAATTTTTTTCTGTTTCTGATTTAATTCATTTTTATTTTTTGAGATTGTAATATAATTGCATTTCTATATTTTCTTTACTTGTTTCAAAGTCTTCTATATGCCCTTCCCACTCTCCTCCAAATTCATGGCCTGTTTTTTTTAAATTAATCATTATTGAATAAATATGTGCATATGTATATATGATGCAATTTTTAATTTTTAGGTTATTTCAATTGTCCAAAACCCCAGGTCATGTAGTCCAGAAGAATTATGTTAGGTTTGCTGTCAGGATTTAGAGTATTATATGTCTATATTAGAGAACATGCAC
This sequence comes from Alexandromys fortis, assembly GCF_014885135.2. Classification (NCBI taxonomy): domain Eukaryota; kingdom Metazoa; phylum Chordata; class Mammalia; order Rodentia; family Cricetidae; genus Alexandromys; species Alexandromys fortis. Next base: position 12,267,205 of record NW_026067938.1, read on the forward strand.
TGTATATATTTAAGAAAGTGGGAAGATGTTATAGACTGGGAAATCTATACTGTTCAAATACATAAAAAATAATTCAAAATTCCTTTAGTATCATCTTTCTCTTATAAAATTTGAAAGAGTGGTGGGAAAGAAATTTATGCTTAATCATCTGCAGGAATCAGCACACAGACAAAGTCAAAACAGGCTTTGACTGCTCTTAGAGAGTATGTTGGCAAGATATAATTCTATTTCTATTATAAGTGTAATTGAATCATATGTGGTCTTTCTTATGGAGACATAGCAGGACTTTATTAGCATTCTAACATTAACACTCGGCCTTGGGAACTGTGAACTTGTAATGGAGGCTTCAGATCTCTGGATCAATTATTCCCTCTTTATTATTAGAGCCTGTGTGCTTTACCAAAAAGAAACTATTTCAATTTTCTCAATTCATTTGTTTTCTTGTAGACACAATATAAGCAACTGCATTTAATTAATGACGTGTATAGAGATTAATGTCCATTAAGAGTTTGATATATGATCTGATGAACTATTATTTTAAAATTTATTTAATAGTTTTTCTCTGGTCAAATTATCAACGTAACTTTTCTCCTAAAGTTTCTAATTTAAATACTCATCAGTGTTTTGTTATCTAAGACATCTAGGATCCAGAAAAGCAATGCATTATTGCTGCCTTCCACTGTGCATAAGTATTTAGCATACTGAAAAACTGGAAAATGTTGTGAAATTAAAGAGGTCCAAATGAAGCATCCTCAGGCCTCTGTGATGCTGATTTCATGTCTCCATCCCACGTAGTCATGCTTCAGAGTTGAATTTCAATTTGGGATGGATAAAAAGCAGATAGGGTCTAGTCCAAGAAATTTGGTTTCCCTTTCTTCTTTAGGTCACAGGTGTACACTTGTACTTGGAGTATAAGCTGGATAGTACTTAAGCCAGTCAGTGAGACAAGCCCCCAAAAGATCAGAGCCACCAAGTGAGCCAGGGCACACCGAACTCCAGTCAAACACAAGAATGTCTAGGTTTTAAATGTTGGAGTCCAATTTGTATTACCTTTTGTGTTTTACATCTTTAAAATTTTAACCTAATGCTTTTTATCTTATAACAATTATATTTTTTTCCTCTTAATTTTCTTCATAAAAGATTCACAGTTTCAGTGTGCATTGCTTTGTGTGATTGTTTGTTTGGTGTAGCCCAGGTAGCCCAGAGTAATCTCAGACTTGCTGTGTAGCCAAGTGAAGGTGACCTTGAACTCCTGAATCAAACCTGTTGTAGTCCCTGATTTTGATGCATATTTAAACAGGGAAGGATACCATTACTATCCTGAGGATTGCTTCTGAGAAGACATCACAAGCTTCTATTTAGAAGCGTTTTTAGACCTTTGTGGGATCACCTGTTCTGGATGATGTGGGATGTTGTAGAACCATTCTCTCATGATCATAAAATCAAAATGTGCAGCAATGGGAAAACATTTATAATATGCCTGACTGTGATGATTCCGTAGCATAAGACTAAGCTCAGGGTTTTTAATTGCAGTAGGTTTATGATGTGTTGTACTAGGCTCGAATGGTAATTTTAAACATTTGTCACACTCCTAATTTTCTTCCATCATGTGGATTCATATAGATGCATTCTTTTGCTATGTACTTGAATTCATTACGAATAAACAAAATTTGAAAAATTACACTACCAGTAAATTATTGAAAGTGTTGAGAACCAAGTTATTCTATATTCAGTAAATTTTTTAGGAGCATCATTACAACTTGTCTAAAAGTCATTTCTGAAGATAATTCTGATTATTATGCTCATAACTAATGATTCCATCATTTAAAATGAAATACTATTAAAGTTTTAAATGGTATATTAAAACAGTATGTCATCTATGATGTTTCTATAATTCTTAATAAATGCTGTGTTATTAAAATGTGGTTATAGTCTAGTTTGTACCCAGAAAAGCATTACAGCTAGCATTTTAAAACACAATTCTTTCCTTATAATATTATGGTTATATGGGTAGCTTATCTATAGCGCTGTTTTTCAATAATGAGAATATCATTATGGAATGATATTTTGGAATTGTATTTACTTGACAGTTTTATATAACACAATGCTTTATTATGGCTATTCAAGGGTTTTTCTTAAACAGGCATAGGAAGCTGGTTGGAAAAATTTTGTTCAAAGGCTGAAGCTACCGAGCCTTATCTAAATTCTCTATAACACTGTCTCTCCCTGACATTCCTTTCGTTTTGAACATATATGTATGTATGTGAAGGGCTTGTCAGATGGGCTATTCTTCCTTCAGATGAAGGGAATAGAGACGGAGTGGGAAACCTGAAAGCTGATCAGAGAGATTTGTTTCGCATTCAGTGTACATCACTGAAGATGTACAAAGCTACATGGTAGGTTGCTGCGGTGGCTAAGCGGATAAAGACACCTGTTGCTAAATCCGATGACCTGACTTTGGTCCCAGGAACCCACATGGTAGGAGAGAACCAATTCCTGTAAAAGTTGTCCTTTGATCCCTGCAGGAATACTGAGGCATGTGTGTGCCCACATACATACACAAACACAAAATAAACAAAAGTGTAAAAAATAAACCCATGCTAGAACTTCAAGCACTATATTGAAGAGGTATGGAGAGAGTGGACATCCTTGTCTTGTTCCTGATTTTAGTGGGATGGCTTTGAGTTTTTCTCCATTTAATTTAATGTTAGCTGTCGGTTTGCTGTAGATAGCTTNGTGAGCCACCATGTGGTTGCTGGGAATTGAACTCAGGACCTTTGGAAGAGCAGGCAATGCTCTTAACCACTGAGCCATCTCTCCAGCCCCCCGTTTCCCTCATTTTATACTCTTCTACGTTTATTATCTTTCAAGGAGTCCAATTTTATGGTATAAGATTAATAGCAATTCTTAGAGAATGAGTTGAATGAGAAAAGTTTTTCCAAAATGGCTTGCATGGTACTTGTCTAGTTAGGGTTTCTACTCTTGACATAAAACATGTGTCAGAAGCAACTTAGATAGAGAAGTACTTATTTCAGCTTACAGTATCCTATCACAGCTTGATAGTGAGGGAAGTCAGGGCAGGGAATCAAACAAGGCAAGAATCTAGACGCGGGAATGCAGGCATGTCTTCCTGGCTTGCTCTTTGCTGTTTTGCTCAACCTGCTTTCTTACAACACCCAGGTCTAGCCAGCTCAGGGGTGGCACCGTCTAAAGGGAGGTAGGCCTTCCCACATCAATTATCAATCAAGAAAAGACGACACATGATAACATACAGGCCAATCTTATAATGGTTTTTGCCCATTAGAGAGTATGCCAATTTGATATAAAATCAGCAGGGACAGCACCTAACCATAAATTCACAATATATAACAAACATCTTTAGTAATAAAATTATTATACTTACTGTTAGTCTGCCAAAACAGAACATTTCCCAAATGGAATGGCTTCATTTGTGTAGTTCTGCCTGATTATAGCATTTTTTGTCAATTAATACCCTATCTGCACTTTAACATTCAATCCAAGTCATTAAGTCAAAACATGCATCTGTCATTAAGTTTCTCTGACACGTATTAGCAAATATGAATCGCCTTTAAATTGCCTTGCTCTCCTTAAAGAGTTACATGCAACTTTACTATGATTTATGGCATGAAGAGTGTGCCTTGAATTCAGACTTGAGCTTGAATCTTTGCTGTCATTTCCTGACAGCGTCATTGGATACACACTGCAATTGGTCCAGTGTGAGATGCTTTCCAAGTTCCACATGGGTATATACCAAAGGGTTTTAATTCATTTATTTATTTTATGTGTATGGGTATTTGCCTGCATATATGTCTGTGTATTGTGTGCTTGCCTAGCAACACTGGAGGGCAGAAGATGGAAATGGATCCACTGAGACTGGAGGCACTGATGGTTGTGAGCCACCATTTTGGTGGTGAGATCAAACCCTAGTCATTTGGAAGAGCCGTCAATGCTTTTAAATACTAGGCTCTTAAGTCAGTGCTCTTAAATACTAATATCTTCAGAATCCCCCCTCAGAGAATTACTATATAAGTTATAAATCACTTATTTAGTTATAACACATTTCAAAGTACTTTATTTTGATTTGGATGAAGCATTATTCCCTGTATTTTATGGTTTCATATTTATCAACTCACAGTCATGTTTGCCACATTATCTCAGGAATGGTATTTTGTCAGATATTCAAATAGCCATTTCCAATGCTGTGGGATACCAAACACTTTAATTTCTATAAAATGTCATTGATGGATCATTTTACTTCAAGTCTTAAGTTTCTCTTATATAACTTTAAGCCAGTTTTGAGTTTAAAAACATCAGATGTCTATAGCTGAAGTTGTCTCAAGCCAGGGATGCTGTATATCATTTTACTGGGTAAAGTAAAATAATGTTTGAAATTTGAGAACAACGTGGGCATTCAATACTCAGGTCATTCTTTTCATGAAGAACGGCTTGCAGTGATGCCTGCATCCCTATTGAGCACCAACAATCTCAATTATGAGAATGTTTCATAGTTACAGTTTTGAAGTGCTGGGGAGTTAGACAAATGAAGTAGCATGTATGTACACATGTAGTACTCGGTGTGTTCCCATTCTCCATGATGTGAGGGTTCGGAAGGACACTACCATCACCAAAGAACATTGGGGCCTGTTTCCTCACTGAGGCAATGAGGCTTCAGTGGGAACCCCAGACTTTCAAAATCCTTACAGAGTTAACTAGAATTAAAGTTCCTCTTTTTATTTGGCAACATTACGGTTAAAAAAAAATTAGAAAGTTTTGTGAAATAGCAATTTGTGAAAAAATAAAAACGGTTAAAAAGCAATAAAAATGAGATGAAAGTAGAAAAGAAAATCATCAATACTGATAAATAGCCTTATCAATCTAACCAGCAGAAAGACCCATTGTGTTGATTAGTAGCTATGAGATGTTCCAGGGAGAGAAGTGACTGGCTGGTAGTAGCACGTACATTGTGGTTTTTCAGCACACAAAGATTCTGCATGAGTTACAAGCCTGTCTCCTTTATAATAATAATAACTTTCAAATAAGAACTATGGAGTCCCAGTGTCCAAATACTCTGCTATTTACTAAGAAAATATATTTTAAATAAAAAGGTGATACTGTTATAAAACTAATGTAAATATATTTATGGGATTTCACATAACTGCCATTAAATCTTTCTAACTCTTTAATAATAATAAATATGACCTCTTAACAATTAAATATATTTGTTTCTAATAGAGACTAACTTCCCCAATTCCAATATGCTAGCATACACACATATTGAAATTTAAATGTGTGCTTATTCATATACTTTTTCTTTTCACTTCTCACAAGTTCACGTGTTACAGTTTGGAGCAGTTTCCCAAGTGAAGAATGACAAATCTCAGGACTGACAATCAACCTGTCACATCCTGTTATCCCAGCGGGATTAATCTCTAGTCACTTATGTGAACTCTTTGCTCCAGTCATATGATGCTTTTCATTCCCGCCTACATACCTGGTTTTATTCCCTCTGCCATGATTTCCCATCACTCCAGAGAACCTGACACTTCTCTTTCCTCCTGTTACAATGAGCCTATTGTTCAGCTCTCTTTTTGTCACTCAGAATGCCCTCCCCCTCTTTCCATCTTGCCTTATCCTTACCCTGTTCAGAAAGTCTGCAGTTCCCATGGTTACACTACAGTATCACAGACTTCAGGGAAAAATCAGATCGGAGGGGTCACAACATTTATAGACAGAAAAACTAGAAGTTCCAAAAGAAAAATGAAAATTTCAAGTAAAAGGACAGCAACACCCGAGAGCTTCCAGAAGCAGAAAGCTTTCCTCAGATGCTGCTCTGGTCAGGGGGTCACAGAAGGCAGAGGAAACACAAAGTAGACAGAGGACTCATGGTGCCCGTGAAGGAAGCAAGACATTTTCCTCCAGGTATTTCTAGGGTGACTCAGCATTGTAGGAGCCAAGGCAAAGTCGTTTATCTTGTGCCAACTCATTTGTTAACTTTCATTTGCTCTTGTCTCTAACTGTTAATTTAAATATATGTTGTCTCCCAACCAAGATATTGAAGTTTAGTAGATAAATGTATTTTTAAGTTGTTTGATAACTCATTCTTGTTGTTAGGCTACTCAATAAAACTAAATTTATTAAATATGATTTAAAGCAGTAATTCCCAAATTTACTGACCGTAATACCCTAAATTATTCTGTATCAAGGTTACTACAGATCTTTTACTTTTAGGGTTGCATGCTACCATTTCCACCTTAGACTTTAGAATAGGACTTGGCTGTGAATGTATGATATCAATAACAGAGACCAGATAGAAGATTAGTTGTCGATGTTGATTCATTCTGAGAAGTTACAGTTATATTTTCCAAATATAACTTGCTTATCAATGGCACCAATGGAAACACTGTGAAAAGTATAAGATTTCATACAATATACTGGTCACCCCTTTTCTTCTATTACATGAGTCTACTGTTGACACAAATCTAACTTGGCATCCTTACTTCTTTTTTATTCTACTCATCCCAGTCTGTGCTTTCCATATACCCTTGGGTGTATGGTTATCCACTAGAGCATAGTCAACCTACCGGGGCCATACCATAAAGTAAACGCTGTCAGTTACTAATAACCCCACAGGCAGGGGTGAAACTCCTTGCTCACCTCACCCCTACTGCTCTGGAATTTTGTCTGGCTCAGTTTGTGCCACTCTTGTGCACACAGTCACAACCACTGTGAGGTTATTTGTGCAGCTGCCCTGCTGTATCTGGAATGCGGTCTTAATCTACTATCTCTGGGTGAACTCAGCCTTCCCAAGAACAGGGGGAATTCTACCATCAGCTTGCCTGAAGTAGAGAATTCATCTCTGACCCTTCCTAGGCTCCAGGGATCAATTCCCTCATGAAAGATTTTTAAGGGAGCAGGCAATCTGACCTTGGGATAGTTTGTTTTCCTTTACTAACCATACTAACTTAAGCATGTCAGAAGACAAGATTCCGGACTGAAAGGTTCCCAGAGTTTTAAAATGGGCGTATTTAAATTAACAGGTTCATGTGATAGCTCACATCTTTTCTCTTTCTCTGAGCTATGACTGACATAAACACATGTTAGCTGTCTCTATGAACCCCAATCAGTCAGATCTCAGAGTATTTCTGTAACTAAAATAAAAATGCTTCTTTAAATTCTTTTTTTTTTTATTGTGGTGACAGAAAAATAAACTAAGACACAGAGTTAGTTGACCTAGTTCTGCTGGGGAAATAGAATTTGAAGTTCAGAGAAGACTTCAAATTTCAGAAACTGGGAGAGTAAGCTTCTTAATGTCATTTAGAGGATATGCCTGCCTGATAAGCTCAAAAGTAGCCAATAAGGCTTTGGTGAATGCTCTATTATTTTATAAATGAAGTCGAAGTGAAAATGGTAATTCATCTGCCATGTTTTTTTTAATTCTGAAAATGAAGGAAAATGAATGGTTTGGGGGTTAAAATGTAGTTATACACTGACATGTAATCTTTTTATGAAAATTTCAGTGAATTCCAGCTCCATCTTTTAGCCAGTATGCGATTTCGTCAGTTAATGAAACATTAATCACATTGGGAATGACAGTTTTAATTTAATTTTTATATGTGTAAAAGGAATTGAACAAAGTTTCTCAATTCTTAGCTGCCACACAGTAAAAATGGAACTCAGAAATTTTTATTTTCCAGCCCACTGCTTCCATCACACTGATGAGGCAAAAACAATTCTAGGTGGTAAAAGTGGTTTAAACCAGTAAATAAATCAATCCAAAACGCAACTTATAGATTCTTTTGTTTCTCTTTCTGACAGACTCCACATTGGCACGACAATATTTATGAGTAACAAGAAACTAGTCTTTGTGTTTTGTTGCGTCAATTGTACAAATCTCAGATGGCTCTAAAGCCCAACTTCTTAAGTTATTAAGTAAGGCTTTAAATAAAGGGAGAAATTATTGACACATATTAGGTCTTTCAAAGTGATCTCTTTTTAATCCATCATGTCAATTTTATTTTCATTTACTCCTCCTAAGAAATGCAACTCCCTTGACTCCAACTCCACGTCTAGCCCATACAGCAATATTCCATTACATAGTAAACCTGGATCTTTTACTCAATGTAAGTTATCCCAATAAAGGGAAAACCCCAAAAATCAAAACACTGAATAAAATATAAACGCTCTAGGACCAATTGACGTTGGTGCCTTCATTATCACATTTATTGCCCTCTTGGTGCTCGGTGCAAATATAAAATTGACATTCTGTCTATTTCTGGGAACTGCTTCACCATTTTCCATGATTCAAAGGGATCTGTGTTTCATAAACATGAGTCAGTGGTCAGCCACTAGACTGTGGGAATTGTGGCAGCTACAGCACTCTGCGCACTGCACTGCAGCTGATGCCCAGGCCTTACCAGCTGCCTGGGAAGGGGCCAGCCATGGTGATCATGTGGGAGTGGGTAGGCCTGTCTCTTTAAGAGGTTAATTTGTAAACCACTTGTAATATAGCTCACAGCATTTATAAATAATAAATCATTGTTCTTTCAAGTTTGCTTCATTATCTGATTAAATTCTAAAGTTGGTTAAAAAGCTAAAAAAAAGTTTCCTAGGGTAAATTTCTGGGAAGTTTAATTCCCATTAATGTTCAGCCTAGAGTAAGAAAATATTACTATAATTTCTCCAATTCGATACCCAATTCTTAAGATCTCTGTAATTTTGCTTGCTCTTCTGCAAAATGTAGATTGTAGGTTATCTACCTTTCATCTGTTGACCTGATAATTAATAAACTGTATATAGAAAGTTCAATGCAAGGAAAAATAAGCACTCAGTAAATGTTAGCATTTAAAATAGCCGTGGCAAAAGTTTTTAAAGCGTGACTTTGTGCTACTCAGTGAGAAGTGCTTCTTAGTACTCAGTAAGACACACACTGGCATGCAGTTCTCTACAGATACCAGGTTAGCACATCACTGTCTGGCACACTTACACACTTGTCTCTAGACTACCGATTTCCTTCCCAAAGTCTTAGCTTTGGTTAATCTCATATGTATTCTGTTGAAGTATTTCTAGTATAAGCATTTAACTTCGTAAATTATAAAAACTTAATATATTAGTAAAAAAATCACCAAAATAATATCACAAGGTGGGTATAACAATAATACCTTAAAAGAATTGGCGAATTCTCAGAGTTCTTATACGCAAAAGAAAAACTTTACAAATTATCTCATCAAATTCAGCCATCATAGATCTCTTTTGGTGTAAGCCCAGGGACTCATAAATTAAAAGAAAGGTCTTCCCTTGCCTTTCCATGTAATATTTTGTTCAAATGTACATATTTTATAAAATGAAGTAGATTATGAGTGTAAGTTTATTACCTTTTATGACTTCTTATTTAAATATATTCTAATTAACTATCAGTTGTATGACTAGATGGTATCAGAAAACTAATCTTTCCTAGACTTGTTTCTACTTTAATCATATTTCTTAAGAAGATGTTTCATATTTGACCATCTACTGTTTATGTCAAAGAGCTATCTACTATGAAAGTCTGTTAGTTTTCAAAGTATTAAAAATAGATGGTATCTAATAATTTTCTTTAATATGTCACACTCTAACATAACTGAAGGTATTTTTAGAAGTTTTTTTGTATATCTTATGGTTTATTCTCACAAACAGTAATATCATTTGCCCCAAGGCTTAACAGGCTCACCCTCACAACGTGTTAGGACCCTGGACTGGGTTTGTCTACAACTGCCCATATTCTATCTGCCAGGCTGCTGGATCGCTTCGCACAACATTGGCTGTCTTAATTGGTCATTTTGTCCACTTCTAGTTGATGTAAACACTACTCTGAACCCAAGGGAGTGACCACTGAATGTTTGGCACACTTCTGGTGTCCTTAGAAATGGGGGTACACCCAGTCACCGCCATCAAGGCTACGGGTGGCCCCTTTCACTGACAGTCATCTCCAGCAATTCCCCACAGCTGAGGACTGTGGCCTCCTTTCTAGTCTCAGACTTTATCCTTCATTTCTCATCACTCAGACTTCTGTCCCTCGAACTTCTCAGCCCTGGCCCCTGCTCCCTGTCTGATGGAACTTAGAGTGGCCTGTGCCATTTTGCTTGACCCTCAGTTAATCTCCAGGATGCTTGAAATCAATAAAGTCATTGACTCTTCTTAATTTTGTTCTGATTCAGTCATGGGGACTAAGCCTTCCAACAACATAAGGCCAACATCTCATCTGGGGTGTCTCTTTGAATCCCTCAAACCTCTAAGCTTAATGCCCTGCTTAAAGACTCCTAAGCTTACCCACTTTTGCACTAAGAAATGGCCCGAGAACCCTTAGATAACCACCTAAAGTGGCCACTGAACAGCTCATTAGATCCTGACATTTTCAGGAGCTTTCTTCTAATTTCTGTCAGTGAAGGGGCAAATGGAAAGACTTTGATAGTCAATATGTGGCAGTATTAATATTAGAGATTTACTTTACTAATGATTCAAGGGTGTGTGAATTTCAGATGTGAAAGCTTAATTTCTTAAAGTAAAGCTTTTATTTGTTTGTATATAAACATCTGGAATACAGTAGATTTACATGAATGTCAAAGATATATTCTTATTGATAGCTTTGTCTTAAATAAAGATGAATAAAATATTGAGAAGAGAAAGTGAATCTGTGGATAAGTTGGTCTAGTGTACGCTAAAGTCTGAATCAGCAGAATTTGCACATATCTCTAAATGCAAATGAAGTATTAAGAATGTCTCTAGGGCCTCTGGCTTTAGTACTCAAGAAGATTAATTTTCTGTTTACTGAGATGCATGAGATTGTGAGTAAAGTAGTGGGGTTTTGCTGGGAGGTAATATTAGGAGTTGGTCCAAAGCATATAAAACCTAAGGGGACTTTTGGGTAGCTGAGTTTGAATACATATATCTAGAGTTAAGGAAGTTATATTTATAATAATAAATGATGAATTATGTATGTTTTTCAAAGTCATGAAATTAATTGAGGTCCTCAATAGTGCACATGTGTGTTTTTTCAGGAGGGAGAACACAGTGAAGTCACAGAGGTCTTGTGGTAAATATTTTAGGGTTGTTAGCTCAGAAATATGCTGAAGTTATTAAAGGAACCTGGAACTAGAACTGTCAATAGAACCTTTAAGTTTCCCTCACAATCTTTCCTAAGACTGCAAGCTATTTTATGTAACATTCCCTTGAAGTTTGGATGAGAATAGACCCATAGTCTCATCTGTGAGTCCTCAGTCCAAGACTGCCTGGAAAAGATTTTAAGATGGGCCTTGTGGTGGGTGTGGCTTTGTTGCAATGGGTGTGCCTTGTTGCAATGGGTGTGGCCTTGTTGCAATGGGTGTGGCCTTGTTGGGAGAGGTATGTCACTGGGAGTGAGCTTTGAAGTTCTTTTATATTTTGTTTACTTTTTTTTCAAAAGAAAACAAGCTATCCTTTTTCATTTTACATACTAATCCCAGTTCCTGCTCCCTCTCCTTCTCCCATTCCCTCCACCTATCCCCTCCCACCCCACCTTACCCCACCCTAGATAGGGTAAGGCACATTTCTTGGAGGAAGGACCAAGGCCCTCCCTACTATAGCTAGGCTGAGTAAGGTATTCATCCAAAGAAAATGGGTTCAAAAAAGCCAATAGAAACAGTAGGGATACATCCTGGTGTTGCAGCTAGTGGCCATGTAGTCTACCTCAGTAGTTTTTTTCCTAGATATGTAGGAAGTTTTAGACAGAAAGAAATCTAAAATACAAAATCATGGGGTAAAATTGGGAACCCAGTTTGTCGTGGACACCATGACAGTAGAGATATTTTGGGATTTTAGAGAACACAGTACATGTTGGAAACCATTTGTCATATCACATCCCCAGATACAAAATGACTACAGAAACTCTTCTTGGTAAGTGTTATAGTGACCAATCTCTCAGAGGTCTGAGTGTGGACTCAGCCAAGTACTTTCTGGTCCTCAGAGTTCTGCTGAGAAGAGAAAGGGCTTTGCCTGCCAATAGACCCACGTTTGCTTCATAGACCATCTGTCCAAACTTTAAATTGTGCCACAGATTTTTGAAGAAGAGATAGGAGGCTGGAGATATGACTCAGTGGTTAAAAGAACTGGCTGCTATTCTTGAAGACCTAGGTTTAAATCCTCGCACCATTACGGCAGGTCACAGCTATCTGTCTCTCCAGTTCTAGGCGATCAGACACCCCCACATAGACATGCATGCAGGCAAAATACCAATGCACTTAGAATAAATAAATCATTGAAGAAGAGATAGGATGTATACACAATTGCATTGAGCCTCATTGCTACTTTAAGAGTCAGAATAACTTAGGATTGGTCCAACTTAGTACAAAAATCCTTTATATTGCTTGTAAATATGAAGGAAAATGCTAAAAATACAAAAGATGTTTAGAGGATATATTGTAATGGATTTTTAAAATGTAAGTAGTCATGAGATTGAATAACTCATTCTCATATAACAATACCCAGTAGCTATGAATGTGTTTGTTTTTCAGGCATTATATTCTTTCTGATTCCTGCAATCCAAACTGGTTTCTAACTAAAAATATAATGGAGTTAGATAATGTAAAGAAATGGAGTTTCTTTATGTCATGAATTTAGTGAGTTAAGTTTGTTTTGCATTTTTAGGGAATGCAATTGCCATGGCTGGCACCCATTACATTTCATTCTGTGCATAAGTTGTGGCGTGACTATAAATTTCCACCCTAATGTATTCCTATTGTTACATTTTGCTTACAAAGTTTTCAGCGTCACTTCATTTAATTGAAGTCAAATGATGTTATTTACCTTTCGGTGATGCAGAAAAAACTGCTTTTATAAGCTATTATTATTCAAGTTGAATTTTCTTAGAGAATGGAAGAAGTTCTTATTGCAGAACATTTTACATACAAATTTAAAACAAGTACTAAATCATGACATCCCCTCTGCCATGCCAATAATAAAGACATTCTAAAGCAGAGAATGTAATTGATTATATGCAAGACACTGTTGAGTCATCAAATGACACAAGGGTTCAACAAATTACTACAGATGTGAAAAAGCAATATCTGATAACTATGAACATTACTATCAATTTGTATTATATATTCAGTACATATTTAATGAGTACCAAGTAACAGATGAATAGCAGTACCTGTGTGTATAGTAACATTTGAGTTTGAGAAATAAATCAGAAATGTACCTATGAGTTGTTTTTCATGAGTGTGTGTTTGGTACTTGTGAATGATCCTGTTTGTGATATTCTAAAGTTTCAAGATAAACCCAGGAAAATCAATGGACTGTGAGTTCTATATGTCACTTTCATACTTTTAATTATCTGCCACTAAGCACTAAGATCCTGTCCACTAGGCCAAGCTAGCTCCACCATCAAAGCAATTCACAGAATGTGAGAAATAATAAAAAGCATGCTGTTTTTAGGCAGTTTTATTATGGTGCACTAGCCAAAGCTAATTGTAAGTGTTATATATCAAGAAGATTGTGAATACCATAATAATGCATCAAGAAATTAATTGATATTTATATGCACTTGATGGCCCCTTTCTTTGACTCTGAATTACAAAAATTTAGTTCTAGATTAGAATCTCAAACAATTCGTTTTTCATTGACATTACGTCAGTTCCTAAATGTCAATTTCAGAGCACAGGTCAACATCCTATTTGTATAGGATGTGTACTTGTGTTATAGAGAAAGGTGTTTTTTCCAGGATTTATTTCCAGTGAACACATACTCTAGGATGTCTGTAAGTATATTAGTTAAAACTTCTTTTCTCAGTTATGGATGTTTAATCATTCAGTCTCTTACGTAGTAAGACTGTGAAAGGTGAGTTGAACTTGAGTTTACTTAGATATTTATTAAGGTTCTTTCTGGCAGGCTATGACTTTTATTATCTTTTCTTCTTTGTTGATGTTATGGATGCTAGTTTCTAATATAATTTGCATAAATCCATTGTAAAGAATATTACAAAAGAGAAACTATGACAAAGAGACAAATATCAAGAGAGGGAAGGGGAGTTAAATAAAACCTGAGACTCAAACAATTCACATTCATTAGAGATCATTATAGTATAATTGATAACTATTGGGGGATTTAAGTTATCTTGGCTTTTTATGTTAGTTGTATTTACACATGTAAATCTAAGCTTTTTATTGAAATTATGCATTTGTTACTCATTTTTAAAACTTTACCTGAAAGCTTCTCTGAAACTTTATTGTTTCAGAGAGAGTATAGATGTGTGATATGTGAGAATATTTTCACTAGTAGGATGTTTGGAACATCAGTGGACATAATGGAATATTCTTGGCTATAGGGTGCGATGGGCAGGGTTGAAACCTCATTGATGCACTGAGCTCACTGGAATAGCAAAGGGACATGTTAAAATTTGGGAATGCTGTGGTATAAAAGTGATGAGGAGACAATCTCAAATCTTGTAAATTTACTTCCCTCCCTAATGTGGTTAGTAGGGCTAGAGTCGTATGGGTACACTGGCAATACCAGTATGGCATGCTGAGCTAGAGACTCCCAGGGATGCTATGCTTACTGGGGTGATGAGAATGGAGTCTTTAAGGTATAAATAAATAAAAGAGAACCCCCAGACACACAGAGAAAGAATCAACAAAATTGTGAGTACTGTTAAAAGTTAAGCAAAACTGAACAGGAAACTACAAAACACCTTTAAATTAATGTGATATTAAATTAAAGTGATATTATTCATGAAATAAAAGACACTGGAACTGGATACCATAAAATTATTACTACAGTCATCAATTATTTATCAATACATTGCCTACCTAAAGAAAATTTATACTTTGCTGTAAATACATAGTTTATTGATTGAATCATGAGGAAATTGGAAAGCTAAGCAAACAACAGTGAATGAATGGATTTTTTTTCAATAATCAAGAAATCTCTGGGGGTGGGGGGGAGGGAGGTAAGGGGAGATGGGGAAAGAAAAGTGAGAAGGGGAGGTTGGGGGAACTTGGGAAACGGGATGTTTGGGATAAAGGAAGGTTGGATAGGGGAGCAGGAAGCACACATCTTAATTAAGGGAGCCATCTTAGGGTTGGCAAGAGATTTGGTGCTCCCAGGTGCCCAGGGCGATGTCCCCAGTTAGTCCCTGGGGCAGCTGAGGACAGAGAACCTGAAATGACCCTATCCTATAGCCATACTGATGAATATCTTGCATATCACCATAGAACCTTCATCTGGAGATGGATGGAGATAGAGACAGAGAACCACACTGGAGCACAGGACTGAGCTCCCAATGTCCCAAGGAGGAGCAGAAGGAGGGAAAATATGAGCAAAGAAGTCAGGACCACGAGGGGTGCACCCACCCACGGAGACAGTGGGGCTGATCTATTGTGAGCTCACCGAGGCCAGCTGGACTGCGACTGAAAAAGCATGGGATAAAACCGGACTCTCTGAATATGGCGGATACTCATTAGGGCTGCTGAGAAGCCAAGGACAATGCCACTGGGTTTTGATCCTACTTCATGTTCTGGCCTTGTGGGAGCCTAGCCAGTTTGGATGTTCACCTTCCTAGACCAGGATGGAGCGGGGAGGACTTTGGACTTTCCACAGGGCAGGGAACCCTGACTGCCCTTCAGACTGGAGAGGGAGGGGGGGAGGGGAGGGGGGGGGGGGGGAAAAGGGAGACGGGGAGGGAAATGGGAGGCGGGGAGGAGGCGGAAATTTTTTTCAATAAAAAATTATATTTATAAAAAAAAAGAAATCTCAAACAAAGAAATTACTGGGATCAGACTCTGTCACAGGTGAATTTTACCAAACATTAAATAATTAAAGCAAATTCTCAAGTTCTTACTAAAAATTAGCACTACAAAATGCTTCCAAATTTATCATAAAATACCCCTATTCTCAAAGCAAACAACAAAACACTATAAGGTAATTGCAAATGACTCTCCTTATTTAGCAACAATTTCCAATAAAATATATTGGTTGTGGTTCCTTGTTGTGGTTCACAAAGTCATCTTTCAGCTACTGGTCCAGCCACCTGCAGCCAGCTACCTTTGCTCCGCAACATGGACTCTAAAGATCTGAAACCATAGCTCCAAATGTGATGTTTTATTGTATGACTTGCCTTGGTCATGGTGTCTTATCACAGCAAAAGGAAAGCAACTATTATACTTTATATAATATTATTATATATTAATATTGTGTATGTCAAATACTTATAAGTATAATAAAGGAAAATGACTTGACAAAAACTTAAGGGATATGTTATAATATTTTCATCTCTGTCTGATGGTAAGAAGAATGAATATAGTTTCATATTGTGATTTTATTTTTAGATACACTAGAGACATCCTGGGATACTTTTATAATTTATAAAAAAAACACCACACATCATGTATTTATCATTTTTAAATTTTCATCTACTTATTATTATAATAGTTCTTCACCTGGGTTTTCTTTGTTAATCAGTTTAATTCATTCTGATTATTATGTATATATACACATTCAATAAGGAAGAATGTGTACACATGTATGTGTGTTGCAGTTTGTGTGTGTGTGTGTGTGTAGAGAGAGAGAGAGAGAGGATGATTCTAACATGTAATTGAGAAGTAATTTAACCAAAAAAATTTCTGCTAGACTTGGCTTTATATTGCTATCCCAAAGAAAAAGACACGTAACAAGTATGGTTCTATGTTTAATGTTCAGCATGATAAAACTGATGTCTTTTTGACTAGTCATCACTGCAGTGTATCAACAAAGCCTCATCACTTTGATATGCTACACAGACAGAAACTATGTGTTTTTAACACAAGTAGTTTGAGCATTCATTAAAGTAAATGCTGATATACTGCTTTAGAACCACACAAAACAGTGCCAACAAAATTCCCTTGATCATTACCTAAGGTTTAGTTAGAAAACTCATTAAAATGTATAGCTGATATTCTTTTTCTGTTTAAGCATTCAAGTGCCAACTTCCCGAAATGTTCAGTGAAGCAGAATACTTGTCCTCACCATACATGCTTTTGAGTTTTATTCTGGTCTTCTTAATTTATAAAAGTACAGTGAAATAATATATTTAGAAGCTTTTAAAATATGATATATTTTTATTAACTCTTAGAGAATTTATATGATATATTTTGATCATAACTGCCCCTTACCGCTGTCTCAAAATTCTTCCAAATTCACTCCCCACATCCATTCCTTCTCCCAATTTTATGCCCTCTTTCTTTTTGCAGTAACTTCCTGAGTCCAATTTGTGCGGCCCTGTACTCGTGGCTGTGCGGCCATCCATTAGATTTTGATCAGCCTGCCATTGACCACACCCTTAAAGAAAACTGATCATCTTTCCACAAGAACCCATCCATTATGAATTGATGTTAAGGTAGAATTGGGGAATTCTGAGCATCCTACTCTATACTAGACTTTTGACTGACCTGAGTCTATTCAGGTCATATGAAGGCAACTACAGCTCCTATGAACCTTGGAGTATAACAACACTTTCATGACCAGAAGACAATATTTTAGTCTGATTCTCTTAGATATCTGGTTCTTTAAATCTTTCTTCTCCTTCTTCATACTTCTCTGAATCTTGCTGGTGAGGTTAGCATAGATGCCCCATTTTTTTTTTCTGACTACTCCATTGATATTATAGATGCGTATTTTAACCATCTATCATACATTCCACAATAACTTCTCTAATTATATCTGAGGACCACTTTAATCTGTGGGTGCAAAGATATAAATTAAGGTGACAATTTGATACTGGGTCCCTCTAGAAGGTATAGGTTGCCAAATAAAAGCCCTCTGCCAGGTATAGGATACCCATATGAATTACTGGTCAGGCATGCCATGGATACCGTCCTATAGAACACGATGTTAACATTGCTTTTGGTTACCATTGAAAACATAATGATAAAACTCTTGCTGAATATGTTTTGGTCACAGGACACTGTAGCACCAGTTCTAATCATCTCTCCGATCTCTTAGTGTTTCGCCCTAATCTCTGACTCTGGGCTCTTATTATGAAGACTTATCAGAACTTGTGCTACAGGACACAAAGAAAACAAGTTGCTACTGACAAGAAAGCTTCTTCATGCTGGATTTAAAAGTACCAGAATGTGCTCTATAGGCTGATGGTATGTGCGTGTGTGTGTGCATGGGTGTGTGTGTGTGTGTGTGTGTGTGTGTGTGTGTGTGTGTGAGAGAGAGAGAGAGAGAGAGAGAGAGAGAGAGAGAGAGAGAGAGAATTTTAGAGAGAGAGAGAGAATTTTACTTAGCTATGAGTCCTGTGAGCTACAATAATGGCTGGCATGGGAAGATATGCCCATGGGCACAACAGTGGCTCAATAATTATGGAAGTAGCCAGCTACTTTCTGATTTGACTTAAGTCCTGTTAAACAGGAGGAAGTTAATGCCTTGTACTATAATTCTGATCAAAAACCTACCATTGTGGAGCTCACAGGTCCCATGTATAAGTCTACTATTGTTCTGTTAAATAGTTGGCAGTTTTATATTTTAAAAAGTTTCAATTTAGCCTTATTTATTAAAAAAATCAAAGTTGTTTTTCTCAAAAACATATAAGACTCTTACAAATCAAGTTTTGTGGTGGCTCAGCATATAAAGAAATGGAATCATGTCAGGTCTGATGATTGATGCTACAGCTATGCTTCATTTACCAGCCCTAATGATGCATATGAATATGCAGATTCTTGCTTCTTTACTACACCTTTTGTGTAGTTTCAAAAATATATAAAAATGCTGATTGCAGATGTTTGGCTAGATTCTCATTTTTTTTGCCCTTTATTATACTTTATGAAGTTCAGCAATATCATAGATTCATTTTTGAGACACATATTGTTCTTTTTCAGTTAACTTCAAATGCATTCTTTCAAATGTCTAAGTCAATAACAGAATCATAAAGCAATTTGAAGGTTTTTTACTTTTGATTTCCTCAGTAAATATATCTTATGTTATACGCTCATAAAATCATTTGTTTTCCTCTTGTGATCAATGCTAAATATAAATAACCTTTTCTGAATATATTTGTGCCATAAATAATTATGACTATTTTACTTGTATCCATGATCATTTCATGTAGTGGTTACATTTGTTTTCCTACTATTTTTGTTGTGAAAAATGAAAGTTACACAAAGAGTAGGTACTGAGTCATTCAGTGGGTTCTAACCCTTGGGATGCAACCCCCTTGGGGAATCAAATGACCCTTTCATAGGGGTTGCCTAAGACCTTCAGAAACACAGATATTTACATTATTATTCATAAGAGTAGCAAAATTGCTGATATGAAGTAACAATGAAAATAATTTATTGGTTGGGGCATCTACTATCATATAATCTTTGTATTTTTCAATTGATAGATTTAAAAAATGATTATACATTTCCTACAACAATAATTCTTAAAATGCATCAAGACAAAACAACACAACAAATATAACTTGATGTTTATTTGAAGCATATACTTAATATGCAACATTGCAAACACAATCTACAAACTATTAAATTAATAAAACTATGGAGGCAAGTGCATTTTCCTGCAGAAATGGTCATGATGACATGTGAAGTTGGCTGATAAGTCTCTGTGCTTCTTGCAGTATTGCATTTAATAGTATATTTTTATTGATTACAGGCTTATGTATACTTAACTTTTTATTGTAGGGTATTGTGATGTGTTTTCTATATTTCTTTAAACATGTATTATTTTTAAAACATAACAAAAAACAGTAGCTCTATAACAATGTCTCTATTTGGATTTATGTTTTATTTTTTGACAATTTAGTTTGTGTATTTTAAAAATAATTTTGTGGCTGTCACAGTCATATTTAACAACTCTTTACAGGTAAAATTCTGCAAAATACTATTCTCACTGAGAATCATTTACATTTTATTGTTGAGACATGAAAGCCAGAGAATCTCAATTATATTTAAAAATTTAAATGTATATAAAGCAGATTCATATTTCTTTAGAGTTACTTATTTTAATTTCCTTTTATTTTATAATAATATTTTTCTTGGATTTTTGCATATAATTTAAATGTAGAACCACTTTGCTACTTACCTACCTGTTCGTATCAAATTGCATCCTATTTACATAAAATTATAAGCAATTTCATTATAGAGTTGTTTTTTTAATTTCAAATGAGATAACAGAATATGGAATGATAATCTTAGGATATCAGTCATAAAAAACAAAAGATGAAAAATTTGCTCAAAGACCATTATTTTGTGCTAGGTGAAATCATGTAATGCAGCTCGAAATGTCTTGCTTCTTAAACTACATCTTGTCCAACATGTCCCATGAAACCACTGTTTTTTAAAGAATCCCTTTTGTAGTTACAACGCTTAGATCATGAAAGGCACTAAAGAAGACGTTGTATCTAGGAGACAGAGTGGTCTGCCTTTATCTCTCTCTCTGCTACTATTCACCATATCTACTTCTCAAAAACAATTTTTTAAGTCCTCTCATGCATCTAAACAAAAAGACAATTCCTATGTATCCTCTGAGCTGAAATTTATTATAAAATGAATCAAATGAACAAATTACTTTTGATTTTGTTTCTTAGACTCCAAATGTAAAACCTTGGATGTGCAATTCCTAGCAAAAAAATAGTATTTTATTGTTACAGATAGTTCTTCATTCTGAAGTCTCTTAATTCTGTGGAGAACCATGGGGGCTGTGACAAGAATTATTACAAACTATGTGGAATTCTGTGCTACAAAGGCAGGCACATAATAATAGAGCAATTACTACTGCAGTTGTTAGGGGTGTTCTGCACGAGTGTTTGAAGTGGTACTGTTGGTCATCACTTCTTTTTATTTTTTAAGAATAATTGTGCACATTTTTGAATGGTATATGATGAAAACTTCCTTAGGAATCTAAGTATTTGTGTGGTTCAGAATATATCTACTTTGAGATACTTCCATCTGTTCTTTATTGGTTTTCTATTGGTTTTCCGTGTCAGTGCAGTGAGTGGTAGGGTGATGTTTAAGGAATTTGTAACAGTTTTTGTATAGTATATATTCCTTCCTCATAAAAACGTACTTAATTTCATCTACAAATCAGATAAATTATAGGCCAAAGGGTCACATCGGTTAACAGGAAGGGGAGTCATGTATTATCTAGAGCATTGACTAATAACAATATGTTATCTAGATTTTTATACCCACATAAAACCTTGCATAAATCATCTCTTGCCAAATATTCCAAAATCAGAGATATTCTGCAATTTCTTATGTTCTGAATAAATTCACCTCCTGTTATTTAACAAGGATATTTGACATGCCATGATTATATAAGGTTTACTTTCTGCGATGAAATAATGCATATCCTATCAAGGAATAAATCATATTGAATATAAATTATATAAAGCTGTGTAAATAGAGTTCTAGTAGGAAACACAGTGAAATGCATTGCCTGTAATAAATACAGTAGTATGAAATAGTCAAGAATAAGATTATAAGTATGAAATAGCATCTCCATTGATAATTCCTTATAAATACTGAAAATTATGCCTTTTATATGATTTCCATGCAGGGAAATATTTTATATTTAATTCATTGAATGAACTGAGGCATATACTGTTAGGGGATTGCCTCCTTCGTAAAATCATTCACAGCCCAAGGAACAGCTTGCTACCATCAACAAATCCTGACTAGGTATGTGAATTATATATATGAAAAATATGTACATTTCTCATCATGATAGAAACTTTAAAGTCTTCTAAATTAATTAAAAAAATCTCATTACAGTTTGATTAGTAGAAGTGGGAATTTCCATGCTTGAGGCACTGGACCAAGATCAAACTTTTGGTAGCTGTCAGGGACCAGTTAATCATAGTCCCTTTGCATCCATATGTGTCAAGAGGGCTAGCAAAGTGGTGGTCTTGCTTTGCTGGATCTGACTAGTGTTGGGCATGTGTGTCTTATAATTACACTGTATCATAGAAAAATCCGGTATTTTCATTTCTCAACTTCAGTTTGCATCCATATGATTATATATTTGTTTTAGGAAACAAAGAATAGAAAAGCATATTTACTTTCACCACCTTTGCTTGACTATAAAATGACAGTTTGGAGAATAGGCGCTCTTAATCTTTTTTCATGTTACATGTTGTTTGCACATCATACCTGGAAGAATAAGTTTAATATTTAGTTTTTTATAAGCTAAGAAACTGGGAGTGTGCCCATGATCTCTTTTTTAGTGTGTTTATTAATTTAAAAAGGTAGTAATTTTTATAATTTAATTTGTATTCCTCCTCATCTGATTGTTTTAGAGGTTTTCTGGTAGAATTTTTGGGACATGCTATGTATAATATTTAATCACATGCAAATAGAGATAATATGACTTATTTTCCTGCGGTTTGCACCCCTTTTAATTTCTTTCTCCTATCCTCATTGTTCCAGTTAGTATTTCAAGCACTATATTGAAAATGAATGGGAATTGTGTACATTCCTGCTTGTTATTGATTTTAGTGGGATTGCTTTGAGTTTTTTTTCTATTTAGGATAATTATTTTTGGCTGTTTTTATGCTGAGGTATGTTCCCTGTATTTCTACTCTTTCTAAGAATTTTTTTTAAACCAAGAAATCATGTTGGATTTTGTCAAGTTTACTCATTTATGGAGTTGATCATGTGAGTTTTATCTTTAAGTCTGTTCATGTGGTGATTGATATTTCATCCTAAGAAACATTTGAAGGACACAAGTCTAGAATCATATTGAAGAGAGACCAAAAAAGAATTTTAAGAAAAAAATTAAAGGCAGTGAGTAGTGATGACTGACCACGCTTTTGAAGCTCTTTCTCTGTGGAAACAGCGAGATAGTGCGGCTGCCACTAATGAGACCTGGAGTGAAATTATTTCTGTTTATGTTTTCTTATGCTGTATTTTGACCTCAAGTGGTTGCATGGAATGAAAAAGAGAGAAATTTCCCAGGTGAGAATGACCATAACATTAAGTTAACAGTGAAGAATAGGATATAGATCTGTTGCTTAGTGTAGGCCTGTATGTTGAGTGTTTACTGTGGATGAGTTGAAACGAATTCTAGTGAAAAGCAAAACCACAGATAACCTTGTGTTTTTCTGAGCTACAATAAGCCTCAAAGATACAGACCCAAATTGGTGGTCAATAAAATACTGACAATTTGAATCCAAGAATACAACAAAAATATCATCTACCATGATCCAGTCTGCTTCATCCCAGAGATGCAGGGATGATTCATCATACAAAATTCTGTCAGTGTAAACTACCATATAAACAAAATGAAAAATAAAAATCACATGATCATCTCATTAGATGCTGAAGAAGTCTTCAACAAAATACAACATCCCTTCATGATAAAGGTCTTGGAGAAAGCAGGGATACAAGAAACATACCTAAATATAATAAAGGCAATATACAGCAAGTCAACATCCAACATCAAACTAAATGGAGAAAAATTCCCAGCAATTCCACTGAAATCAGGAACAAGACAAGGTTTTCCACCCTCTCCATATCTATTCGGTATAGTTCTTGAGGTTCTAGCTAGAGCAAAAAGTATTTTTGTAATATTTTTATAATTAACTATGATTGCATCATCATCCTCTTTCCTCCCTTTTATCTTCCAAGTGCTTCCATAACAGGCATAGGCAGCCAGAGCGAACTCGAGATGTTCTTAAACAACACTCTTTTTTGAGTTATTCTGAGAAGCACAGGTTGATATGAACAGGTCTTCAAATTCACATATACTAAGCTTTCAGATTACGTTTGACATATGAAATAAATCATTAACAGATCGAAGAGAATCTTTTTTCATTAGTTTCATTAATTCCACTCTTTAGCTCTAAGTAATGACTTCATGAATTCCATGTGCATAGTTGGAGTATATTAGTGTGCAGCCAGTTTCTGCAGTAGAGAAAACAAAGGATTCTTAAATTGAGGTATGTCAAATAAACTTCGGGAACTCAAAAGATACTATGAATTTGAGATGCAAATTACTCTTCTGAAAGACAGTAATTTGGTTAAATCTATTATTTGAATGCCTATCATATATGACTTTTCCTTTTCTCCTTTTCTATTTTTATTTTATTGAAAATAGATTTTTCTCGTAAGATTTATTCTGATCATAGTTTCTCCTCCTCCAGCTCCTCTGAGATCGTTTCTATTTTTCTTCTCACCTTTGTCCACACACTTTCTGTCTCTCTTTAGCAAACAAATAGGCATCTAAAGAATAATAATATAATAAAATAAAATACAACAAAAACAAGCAGATGTGAATAGGATAAGAAAAAGAAACATTTCAAAAAGAGACCAGGAAAAAAAATCATAAGAAACACATTCAGATACAACCTCACACACACACATGTCAATACAAAAATTTCATCAAGAAACAAAACAAGAAGCTACAGTATGCACCAAAGAAACTCTTTAAGATAAAATAAAATAAAACAAACAAACAAACAAACAAATAGCTAAAGGACTCTGAGGCCTAAAACCTCCAAAGATACCATTGAGTTTTCATTTTCTGCTGTGCATCTCCTGCTGGGCATGGGGGCTTGCCCTTAAGAATGGTTTTCATCCCAGTGAGATTTCTCTGGGGAGAAATAATTTTTCATTTGCAAAAGGTTATCAATTTAGAACTGAGTTTTGCATGTGCTCTCTCTCCCTCTGTACATTGTCTTGCTGTGAATCTCTGTATTTGTTCCCATTTAACATAGGAAGGACCTTCTCTGACTAAGGCTGAGAAAGACACTGATTTATTAGCACAGAACACTGTCATTAGTGGTAATTACATTGCTATGTTCCTTTAGCAGAACAGTAGTATTTGTTTTCCACTAGGTCCTTGGCCTATCTAGTCTCAGGTTCTTGGCCACCTAAGCAGAGTCAGAGATGGAGTTCATCTCAAGGAGTGGGCCTTAAATAAAATCATATATTGGTTGTTTAAACCCATGACTTGGTGCCACTATTGTGTTAGCATATCTTGCACACAGATCACCATTGTAGATCAAGGAGTTCGTAGCTCAGTTGGTGTTTACTTTTCTCCAATGGTATGAACATTGGCCCAGAGAGGTGAAGCTCTAAATAGGTACCAGCTTCAAATCTCTGTGTTCATTGAGTCGATTAGGTGTTGTCCTCACCAATAGGGTCTTAATGTCAGTTTGTGGAGAGCAACCATTCGTCTTGGCAATAGCTTGGGTTGTGTGGGAGTTACCACGGGGCCCCTGTGTCTGCGCTCTGTGAGCTGGCACCCAGTTCCCGAGCTTCGGGCAAGGGGGCTGGAAGTTAAAATACACAGACACACACAGACAGAGAGACAGCGACACAGGTCATCCTTGAATTCCCCAAGAATGCCCCCGTTATTGTGTTTAGGGGCAGATTATATAGAGATAGCCAAGCCCCAGCCAAACCCACCAGAAACCACTCTCCTGCCATCAGGAACTCCTGAAAGTCTCGTGCTCAGAGCAGCTGTAGGCACTCAGATCAGGGGAAAACAAGAAATTCAGGATCTTGGGTCTCACTGCTCCCAACAATAAAAGATTCATTCAGTTACAGGGGTAACTAGTTGGGCCTCCATCTACCCTGTTATTTGGCAGCTTAATTTATATCACCTTTATACATGTATATATTTGAGAAGACTTTACTGTATTAGCTGTTCCTCCACATAATCCCTCCCTAAGTCCTCTTCCATTCTTTCTATTTGATTCTCTCATTACAGGTCCTCTTCCCTCATTCATTCCTAATTATCTGTTCTATTTCTCCTTCTTAGGAGGATTCATCCCACACCCCCAGTGGCTTACTTGCTACCTAACCTTTATGGGCTTATGGATTGTAGCTTGTTATTGAAGACTTTACAGCTAACGTTTATACATATAAGTGAATACATAGCATTCTATCCCTCTATAAATACACTAAGGCATATTCTAGGTTGAGAGTTGATATTGAAAAAAATGGATTGGAGACATCTCAAACACGGACTTAAGGGCGTTTACTGGGTATGGCTTCTTTGCAGGCAAGAGTGAATGAAATTTACAAACTAATAAAGTAATTTTTTTCTCAATCATCTTTGTATAAATTCCTATTTTTAGTTAAGAATCCCTAAAGCTGAAAAGGGGGGCCAAGTGTGCAAATTAGCATATTAAGAAAGTATCATAGGAGAAACACAAGTTTACAAATCTAGTTTGAGTTTCACCTGAGATGTGAATTTGACCTTTATTCTGGGTAACCTGGTAAGTGAGAGAAGACAGAAAGAGAAATTTGATTGCAAAGCGAAGGCTCCAGTCATGTGGTATTTTGGGTTGAGGTATGGGGAAGTGGTTGTCATTACTCCCAAATTTCAGTCAGAGTGAAAACTGACATCCTTCTCCAAGAAAACCCAATATCGTTAGTGACCCTCAAGAGGACTTGTAGGTTTTGAGGACACAGCCATTCATCAGGTGAGTGGATCAGCACTGGATAAGGAGGAAGACCACAAATGTTGGCTAGTTTGTAAAGGAAGAGGCACTTCTTTTACAGTTGTGGATGTCTAATATTTGCCATATGTTGCAAACTCTGATGTCCCTTTGATAAAGGCTTAGAGCTACACTTATCTGCATGAATAAGGATAAGGGTTAAGAATAATTATAAATTCCATTGGTTTAGGAGAATGGCAGCAGTAGGGAGCATTTTGTATTTCCCAATCATTTATATGTAGTTGTTAGTAAACATTAATGATTTCTTCATCGTTTTTTTGGAGTAGTTGTTGCTTCCCTAGACTGAATTTGTATATTCCAGTTGCTCATTTGTCTACTTTTGCTTGAGGCTTCTTTAATTACACAAACATTTTGTCTCTGTAGGTATTCAAGTATATAATCATAGCTCTACAACTTCTCCATCGTCTTGCTGCTCAATTTGCCCTTGATGTGTTGAACATAAGTTTTCTTCTTATATTCTTCTCCCTCTCACGTTTCATTTTTGTCCTTAAGGAAATTATGTTTGTTTATGGATTGAAGAACTCATTATCAATAAATATAGAATTCCAAAAGTTACACAATTTTTTCCTATCCTAATTTATTCAAGACCTCATATTTTCACTAAGGAGTGACATACTAAACTATAGTAACCTTTAGTAAATTTGCATGATCTATTTCCAGACATTCAGCCCTATTTTATTTTTATATATTTTATCATCACATTTATATTAAATTTTATGATATTTTCTTACAAGTTAGGCATTTTCTTAAATTTTTAATATTTTGTTTTAAACCATTTACAAAATCAGAGGTCAAATCCTATAGTATTGGGAAGTGCATTTGTCCAGATATGCAAGGCCCTAAGACTGATTACCAGCTACAAATACATAATATAAAAGCAAATATTGTTTGATTTTTTTCACTGAATGTGCCCAGTTTATAAGAGAATATTATTCTTTTAAAAATATTAATTTTATCCAGCATTTTAAGATATTTTTGTATTAATTCAAGATAAATGCAAAGTTTTCAATTACATTTTAGATAGTTATAAAGCAATGTAATCATACTTAATTTATGTTTTGTAAAAGTTTCATTTCTGGTGAAGATGTATGTATAAAGCAAGCATTCTCCAGTTTGAAATTTGCATCTTAATATTGGTTAGCTGTCAATTGTTCATTTTGAATTTTAAGTAAAATATCATTTATTGCAGCATTTAGTACAGAGAATACAGTTTTGTGTTTCTTGTGGACCATTAGATACTCTCTAATTTTTGGAATTTTCTGGTGTTAGATGATTCCTTTCCTAGAATCTAGTTGAGTTTGTGTTTATAACAGCAATATCTTCACAGAAAAGGTCATAAGAAAGTATAAAGTGTATGCTCTTTACTTCTTAGGGCATTGCTCTTCAAATTAAATAGCCATGTTATATGGAATCAAAAGGAATCACATGAAGAGTGCAAATAAGAATGAATGTAAAACATTTAACCAGTTCTTGGAATCTATGTTGGTATTGGGTAACAATCACTGGACATACGATGACAGTAATTTTAGGTGACATCTGAAAAAGTTAGTGAATATCCTGCCTCTGGGATTGCCTCCAGAATGCCCCTTGCTTCTGCTGTGTTCTTTCTTTCTGCTCTCATGTTCTTACTGTATTTGGCATGGTATGATCGTTTTGTGTAAGGATCCACTCTATCTAATATAGTATGATTGTTTCATGGGAAAACCCTACTCCTCACTGGGGAATTGACTTGCAGTTCATAAAGAAGATGATTTTTATAAGAAATATGATGCTTAGTTAGATCAATGATTTAACTGAACTTTCTGAGTCAGCCTAAAAGATACAGGAAATTATGAGAGTGATGGCAATTAAGGAAATGGTTTAGGCTGCTCTGCCAATTGCTCCAGTGATACATACATAAGATAGAAACAAGACGCCCTTCTCTTTGCTAGATGTGAGATTTGCTGAAGTTGGAAAATGAAAAGAATGAAGTTTCGTACATTATAGACCCGTGAGTTCTGCCTGTGAAGAAACAGCTGAAGATAGAAGAAAGCAATTTTGTCCCTATACCAACGTTAGGTCTGAGTTCCTTGTTCATGCAGTTTTCAGAATTAATCACAGGTTTCAGTATGTGCCTTGATAAAACAAAGTTGTGAAAGGAAATTAAGTGATCCTATTGTGTATACAGAAAAAAGAAAAAAAATATGTAGCTAGGCCACTTGAGTAAAGTTTTGTAGAATAGAAATAGGATAGGAATCTGCTCCACTGAAACGGCAAACAGCTATCTGCCAGTACAAAGAAACTGGCTGAAATATTCTTGGCTTGCTTAAAACTTGGTTAATCAATGGTGTAAGAATCATTATTTGAGGTAAAGACGTCATAGTGGGAAAATGAGTGCATTAACAAAGGAAATTGACTACATGTGGGCTTCTAAGCAAAACATGTATCTTGTGTGACCATACTGTGATTTCCTCTTGTGTAAAGATTTTATTTGTTTTTGTAAAATATATAATATGCTGTGAGGTAATCTTTTCTTACGTAGAAATTGTTGTCTTAGGTGGTATAAAAGGGATAAGAGAATCAATAAAGAGTCATATGAGAAAAAGAAGAGAGAGAAAAATAAACTGAAAAATTAAGTTTTGCCCCCTCAGAGAAGTCTCCTGTGAGCTTAGCAACGCCAACTCTGCATCTCCTCTCCAGTTTCTCTGACCTGCTGAAGCTGGACTTTGGATAACACCCCATTCATTAAAAAAAAAAAAGTTTATGCCTTTAATGGGTGTTATTACTTGTGATGTTTCTACAAAGTGTACTGGTAAGGTCCTTTTGACAATTAGACAACGCATGTTGAACAAACAATGGCACTGAAGCCAGCAGAGCTAAGACGGCTCAGAAAAAGCCTTTAGTCAGATTCTTCCAACAAACAAATTGCAATGAAGTCTTCAGCTCTCTAGGAGGCGTATCGATTCTAAAATTCCACTAGAATATGGAGAAATAAATTGCTGATGGATTTAGCTTAATGATCTGCAAGCTTACTTATTGAATTAAAATTAGTAAAATGCCAGTTTCCCTGAGTGGAATGTGGGAACAGTCAATAAGACCTTGTTAACTTCTATTCTCCTTAATCAATATTTGAAAATCAAGTGTAGGTCAAAAGTCACTCATTCACATTGCACGAAAATATTAGCTTGAATCTAGTGACGTATAAGATACCTTTTACTTCTGGAAATTTTTGATGAGAAAACATTTGTAATTTTCTTTTAAATGCCAGCTTTTCATTTATGTTTTAAACTCTTCATTGAATTCAAATATAATTTGTCTTCAATGCCTTGAAATTTATACAAAGCCAAAATCTCCAGTTATTGTAGCTTTTAACATCCAATGTCTAAAACTAAAGCATTTGATTTCACACAAATTTCCTGTTACTTTATATGAGCACAACATACAATTAAAGATTAATTGGGACTTATGAAATTTATTCATTTCATTAATAGTCCTATGGTTTCATAAAATATGACATAAATTTTGAGTTTTGCATTCACTGCAAAGTATATGGCTTCCCACAGCTGTCAGATTGTAAGGACATAGTTATAGTAAGTTATAAAATATGTATTACCATTTTGCACAGAAAGCAAACATGGGTTCATAGAATAAATTATGAGGGCTGCAGCACTTAGGAGATAATGTGGCTTGGGAAAGTGTAGAGGACAAGAAATGAGTTTATTGCTGAACATTGATTTTTTTACACTATGTTGAATTATGCATTATTGGTGCTAAATGTGTTAATATTTTATGTATCTAATGTTTTGAAACATGTCAAATCAAATTTTAATTTCCATTATGAAAACTCTCTCATTGTTCCTACAATAAATACAACATTGAGTCTAGAGTGCCAATTTTATCATATTTAGCCCAACAGCCCCTGTTTTTATATGCAGCCTTTATAGCCATAACTAACTCTCTTTTCTGTTTCTACTGCAGTGATACATGTACCCCACAGTATAAGTATTACAGTTTATATCTCTCAACTCCGTTAGTTGAGGGAGACAACCATGTAGGTTTATTTAGATTCAATAAAGACAAGACCAATAATTTATTCTTTGCCAAGGTTCTAGAATAGCATCCTCTTATTTGCTCATCTAAGTTGCTGACAGAAGCCATTACTGTGCACTGGTGGCAACAGCCTCTCCCAGGCTTTTCTACCAATGGCTACACCTTTGTTTGCTCTTAGAACCTTCTTCCACCTAACCATGATGGAGCTAACCACGGTGGAGCTCCTTGTCAGCATTTTCTGACTGATTTTCTTTAGCTCTGTCTTTTTCATTTAAGAGCTAATCTGAAAGAACTAGGTCCACACAAATATCACATTCCCATCCCCAAATCCACTTATGGTTCGCATGTAAACTGTGTTTAGTTTTTCATAATTTTTATTTACATACCACTTATTAATATATAACACCTGCAGAGTCAGTTTAGCAGGCAAACACTAGGACTACTCTCTGGGGAATTATCCTGACTACCACAGAAGAACAAATAGAGTCCATTACTGACACTGTGGATGTATCATACACAGGAGACAAAGGTTATCTGAGCTTGTGCTCATATTCTTAAAATAACATTTATTTTTATCACTCAAATTGTTGCTTATCAACCCAGGGAGTGGATTTTAAATACTCAAAGCACTGTTACTTCATGATCCTTTTTGTAAGATGGCTTTATCTTTATCTTTTCTTTTCTTTTTTCTTTGTGTGTGTGTGTTGTTTTGTTTTGAGACGAGGTTTTTCTTTGTAGCCTTCGCTGTTCTGGAACTTGCTCCATAGACCACGCTGGCCTTCAACTCACAGAGATTTTCCTGACTCTGCCTCCTATGTGCTGGGATTTAAGGCTTATATCCAGATATCATTTTTTTTCTTAACTAAGTTTTACCCAACCCAGAATACTGGAGCCCTAACTACTGAAAGGGTTAGGAGTATACTATCATCAAAAAAACCCAAACAATAGAATAGTAATTCATTTTCCACAAGTCTCTAATGATGCTATAAGCTCAGGGACATCCATTTTTGGTACAATTACAACTCCACATGGAATGACAATATTGCCTAAGGTGCTTTGGGTATAGAGTCAGACACTAAGGAAGGGGGACCACTCAAGTCTAGACTTTCCTAATATTGCTCATTAGCATGTTCAAAGAGTCATTTCAATCTGTACCTCCATA
This sequence comes from Alexandromys fortis, assembly GCF_014885135.2. Taxonomy (NCBI): domain Eukaryota; kingdom Metazoa; phylum Chordata; class Mammalia; order Rodentia; family Cricetidae; genus Alexandromys; species Alexandromys fortis. Next base: position 12,298,872 of record NW_026067938.1, read on the forward strand.
GTGCCTATTCATTCATCTTGCAAAGTATAATTTAAGCTACTTCGCTAGGGGTGGGACTTTATGTCCACCTATCCTCTACATACTGGGATTTTGTGTATCCTTTGTTCAGTTCTTGTGAATATTTTCAGGAACCTTATGAGTTTTTAAAATTTTGAAATTAATCAGTTATGCCTAAGAAATTCTGTTCATTGTAGTCATCTACTTTCTCTGTTTATAATCTTTTCATAACCTCTTATGCAGCTATCTTTTGGCATATAAATGCATATACATATATATATGCATACTGTGAGTCGTTGTGTTATACACCATCACATCATCAGTTGCAGATGAAAGCTTCTTTAAGGATGGTTGAGGGATTCACTAATCTGTGGTTATGATGATAAGCTGCTATGAGTTATGTTATACATGTGTATTTACTAGAATAGTAATGTATGACCTCCCCTATGGCCTATGCCCAACCTAGCCACAGGATGCTGTCCCTGATAACAATGAGAATTATAACTGAGTCCTTATATTTAAGGACATCAGTCATTTTATAGTAGAGTACATGTTACTATACTCATTTACAATAATTATCCATTTTTAAATATAGTCTCATAAGACTTAGAGATTCCAGATATGAATTTGGGGGGAAATGCAGTTTATTCTAAAACAAATTGCAAATTATATTTGCAGAAATGACCTATGTGTAATTATGTAATTAATTAATAGTAAATAGAAAACAATTAAAAATGGAATTATTAGCAAAAAAGAAGTATGAATTGTAAAACATTTCCCTATATAAGTAAACTTAAGATAATGTCACATGCTTTAACTGGGTCTCATGATTGAAAAGGCCTACAAAATGTCCACCATAGTTCATTTCCTATGCAAATCTAGTCACTATAAAATCATTATCATAAAATGCTCGAAAACCAGGTTCACAAACAGGACTGAAGAATATTTAAAGACAGGAGAATGAATTTGTGTAAGAGAAGAATGAGAAAAGAGAGAAAAGTTAAAAGGAAGAATTACAAACCAATACAGCAAACCATAAAATAAAAGTTTAGGTTTTGTACAAATGATGGAGAATCTGAGCAATTACACACTGCTTAACAGTAACTCTGCAGCTTAATGTCAACTTGAAAATAAAACTTTCAGATTTAAGGGGAAGTTCACTCCTATCATAGAAACCTGCATCCAATATTGCTTCCAAAGGAGGGATGTAAGGCCTGCTATGGCTTATTTTCATGTTCACTACTTAGGAAAATTTTGTAAGCGGGGTCTTACCAAACTATAAAATAAAAATTAACAGCAACAAACTGCATACAGGAATATTGGTGTCCAGCTAAAGAGGTTAGAAGAAGGCAGGTCTTGGGACCAAAGCTGCAGAGTGGGCTTAGAAATCTTTCCTGTGTTGACTGAACAGATGTGATAAGTACTTTGGGAGATGGATGCAAGAAAACAATGACCTCATTATCCTTTAAACATTCAAACATCTTTGTTGACAAATTCTTAATGCAACTTCAAGTGTCCTTTCTGTATTTTCATAGCTCAATGTTTATTATATAAACTGAGCATTCTCAGAGGCATTGTTATATAATATTTAATCCCTGGGCTCTATGATCATGAGCTTAGTGACAAAATGAGTCTGTCATCTTTTCTTTCTAAATTATATATGACCTTAATCTGAATAAGCTCAGAAAAACACTCCTGAACGGGGGATGCTCAGGTCTGGTACTACTTCTGAGTACTCCCATGTATAATTATGTATACTTTTCCTAACAAAACAAAACAATTCTTTGCTTCCTTTGTCCAGGAGGGAGTTGCTTTGAGTATAGCATCCATGCTCTTTTCGCCTGGTACAAGTACCAAACCCTTCTTTATGTTTTTTTTTTTTTCTTGTCCATATTCTTTGGCTTCCAGATCTCTCTCAGGTACAAATTCACTGCGCCCGTTACTACATTACACATGTAAATGCACTGAGAATTTTACTCCTTGGGAGAGAGAATGTGAGTATTGATAGAGATGCAGCAAAAAAGCAAAATAAAATCTTTAACTTCAGTCGCAGAAATTTCTATAGCTGATATTACAATAGAAAGGGCGAAAGGGACAATCATTCTGCCATTGGCTCAGGTGTAAATGCATTTTCAGTCTTCTTTTCCTTTAACGCAGATTTCTGTAGAGGTAAAGTGAATATCTTAATTGATTCATTTTCATAACTCTTCTAGTTTCAAGAACTAAGCCTTAAACGTACAGGTTTATCAGTGTTATTTGAAAACCTACTTCAAAAATTAAATTGCTTTTCTATGTATTCAAATGTCCCTGGAGGCAGAGGAGTGTATCAGGCCCCAGAACTGTAGTTATAAGTATTGTACCCTGATGTGGGAGTGTCATATATCAATCTGTTGATTTCATTGGTTAAGTTATAATAAACCAGCTGCTTGGCCTCATGGCTTGGAACATAGATGGGAGGAGTAAACAGACTAGAATTCTGGGCGGAAGAGGAAGTGAGGTCAGACTCTGCTCTGCTTCCTGAGAGATGCCATGCTCCGAGCTCCTGGGCAGATGCATGCAATGAAGCTCCTTTCAGCTCCGAACCCAGAATGGACATAGGCTAGAATCTTCCCGGTAAGCGCACCTTGGGGTGCTTACACACATCATTAGAAATGGGCTAGTCCAGGTGCGAGAATTAGCCTGTAAGGGCTAGAGTTCATGGGCCAAGCAGTTCTTAAATGAATACAGTTTGTATGTTGTTATTTCGGGCATGAGCTAGCCAAGCGGCCGGGGTGTTGGGGACGCAACCCCGCCGCTCCTATTTCAACAGTACCCAATGTTCATCCTTGGGGACTCAACTCTGGTCAGACTGACTGGGACACCTGGCGGGGGATACTCTCCAGCCTGTCTGTCTGGCTTGAGGCTGTCCAGTGTGCTCCAGGTTCTCAGCCTTCATGATGGTGGACTTTGATGATGCAGCTGTCTTTGAGTCACTTCTGCTCCTTCATGCAACCTCTCACACATATTCCATAAGTAGCCCTAATAACACTAACCAAGTCTGACTCTGTCTGCAGTTTCCTATCTGTGCTGAGCAGATGATGTTCCTGTCTCTTGGGACTCGTATCTCATGACAGGTATTTCGAGGATTCCTTCTCATGCCCTTGAATTAAAAATGATGTATGGATTTGAGTTCACTTAAATTATATGTGGTTTGTTATTGGAGAGGAATAGCATGGCAATTTCTGCCATTCCGAATAGTACTCAGCAGGAGATTTTTCTTTTTCTTGTCTTAAATCCCATTCAGCACAGTTTGGATCTTCAGTTCCAGTCTTTCTCATGTACACCTATTCTCTATATGTTTTTCATTATATTTTCTTCCCCAAAGGGGCCTTCAATACAAAAAATTTATTGTCCCAGTAGAAGTAAAGATTTGTTTACAGTTTCATGAACAAGATACATTTTTGATCTACTAAAATATTTATGAGGAAACTCCTTGTTATTGTTTTATTATAAAATCACCAAAGTTTTAGCTATAAAATTCCTATTGTATTGAGCCTGCTATTTTAATCCCAAATTCCATAATAAATGAATTTACATTCATCAGATATTTTTTCCTTTACAAATTTCCTAACAGATTTGCTGCATGGTATTAGGATACATATAAAATTTTGCCTACAACCGTTTCTTATTTTGGATACACATAGCCTATAATTCCTTCCCTTTGTATATCCTGTTCATTTTACTTAACTCACTTGTATAACCTGAACTCAAGTTAATAAAGTATTCTTCAGGAAAATACAGTGGAAATTGAATCGATAAATAAATGTGTAACACTTTCTCTTGGGTTTTATGGGCATTTATTATTGTTCATAATTTAGTATTTATAGCACACTAAGAATCACTCTGGTGAGAACAGTGAAATAGATCCTATCTCTCTCAAACAGACTCATATTCTCATAAGAAATGTAATTTATAAAAAAGTCAAACTTAGCCCTCACTGTTATATAAATCAACATAGAAAGTAAACCATAAAGTTTGAACAAACTTCGTATTACAGTTTATTATTGTTTTTTTTTTTTCCCATACAACCTTAAACAAATGATTAGACAGAGAATAGTACCTGGCTAAAAGTTTGACATGCCAGAGCATTAACTAAAGGACATGGCTTTGATATCTACCCGGTAACATTACAATGTTGAACTCCAAGTGACGTCAGTTGAAGCTATATTGAAAGCAAAAGACGTATGACTCAGACACAGTCATTTTCATTTCCCAGAATTCCAGCTAATATTTTTTTACAGAAAATGTCGTATTTTAGATTGGAGATTTGACAGCCTTTTAAATAAAAAATTTGGTTAAGTCACAGCTTTATTTAAACTCAGTCCTGATTCTGCAGGTGGTCCATGCTCTTTCTTGGTTTTTACAAATTAGGTATGACTTGAATGGGGGGGTGGGAGTAGAATGGCCCAGAAGATATGGAATGCTTATTAACTAAAACCAAGACTTATCCTTCTGTGTTATTATCACTCTGGTCTAAGTTGGAACTTAATTCTTGATTATGACCAAATGACAATTAAATCTTACTGATGAAGGAGGAGGCAGAGTGCTCCCAAGTGCTTAGAATTTTCTTCTGATCATTTCTCTTTTACAGAGGCTGATACATTTCACATTTTGCCTGCAGCACTGGAAAAAGAAAACTTTGCAGAACAAAATAGACCATAAATTCAGAAAACGCAGACAAAAATTCCACTGACACCATTATTTGATAGTCTGTAAGTCAAATATTTATAAAGAGGATCAGGACTTAGGTTTTCTAATTTTTAAACTAAATCACCTACTATTCTAGGAATTGATAATCTCTCTCAATTCTACAGGCATGATCCTTACTTACTGAGAAAGAATTCACCAACTAGTTTGTAAGTAATTAACTTTATGTCAGGTGAATGCTTTAAAAATATTGGCCAAGAGGAAGACAGGAATTCAGAGAAGAAGCATGGATAATACAGAGTAAGGTTAATAAAGCCACAAGATAAAAAGTAGATTGATAAAAATGTGTTAAGATGTAAGAACTGGTTAATAACAAGCCTAAATTATCAACTGAGTTTTTATAATTAACACAAAAGGATCTGGGCTTCGATGAGAAAGGTGAGGTACCTGAGAAAAATATTTGATTTACTACATTTTTGAACAAAATACTAGATTAGTGTGATTATTAGAGACACCATAAGGCTAAGTGTTATAAATGTGACCTGCACACTGTCAAAACATGTACTGTTTAAAGGGAAGTTTATCAACTCTAACCACAATTATAACAACTAAGAGACCCAAAGTCCATTTATTTTAACAAAGAATATTAAAACGTAGCTAAAACTTCACAGGATAAGTTATTAGAATCATCTAATGATAAATGATTAAAAATGCATTTTTGAGTGTAGTATTGATTATTTCATTTCAGTAAAACACTAAATAAATATACCTTGGACTTGTTTAAATTGATTTAAAATCTCCCTTGCTTCTATCTACATAGCTATGGTACTGAATTTTATTCAGAGTATCATTAAAACAACTTAGATACACATAATATCATCTACTAAAATAGTAGTGAAAATATAATATTAAGTATATTAACTGGAAAAAAATTCACTGGCTACATGAGCAGTATTACTGATAGAAATACCTTTTTATTAAAAATATCAAGCTTCTTTATGGTTGTTTTTCATGGATAATCATACCTGAAATGTTACATTTTTTGAGGTAAATTTAAGGAGCAGAGTTAGAGCATATGTAGAATTCTCAGATCTTTTCTTCTTCAAATGATGTCTATTGAACTCCTTTTCAGCTTTTATCTAGCATATCCATTTTCATTTCACCATTCAAATTATTCCTTTTTACTTTAATAAAATATTGGTATAATGAGCAAGAAAAATATTCCTCTAATATAAGTAATGGAGAAACAGTGTAATAAGGAGTAGGGATTTCGTGTCATAATCTAGGGTTTAGTGAGTAATGAAACTACAAGAACCTACAAAATGATGTTCAACTTTAAAATTAAAAGAAGCAAGAATTAACTGGGCCGACTATATCTTCAATGATTTCAAGACAACAGACATCATTATCTTTAAAGGCTCAGGATTGCTTTCCTACAAAAAGCACACCTATAGTAAACAGGTATTCCCAGTTCAATTAATGCAATCAAGATAAACTCAACAAGCATTTCCAGAGACACATTTCCTACGTGATTCCATCAAAATAACAATTAACATTAACCATCACATGGTTAGTAGTGCTCATAATATATCAGCCAGTTTAGTGTTAGCATAATAAACTACCAGAGGGTGGGAAAATTTGTTAGGAAAAATTACAATTATTACACAGTCCTTGCAACTTGTGATATGGCCATGGCATCAGCTCAGCTCTGACAAAAATGTCAGTATTCGAAGGTGTGACTCTATCAGATGGAAGGGGAAGATTTCATCACCACACAGAGCTAAACTGGGGTCTTTGTATCAGCATGCTTTCATGAGAATTAGCTCAAGGTGCTTATATTAAACACCTAAATCCTTCCCATGAATACTGTTCGTAGTAAATAGTCCACAGGGTTCCACATTCTACCAGTCCTACTACGTTTTCATTGCTACACAAGAGACAAATTTCCAACAAATGAACTTTTGTGGAACAATTAAAATCATAATCTGGATACTATAAACAATTAAGCCATTCTCTCACACAAATAAAATAGGGTTTATATGCCTTTAGGATTACAGATTTTTCTTCTAATCTCAAATAAAAAAAATTGGGAAATACAGATGGGTTTTTGATGACATTCTGTAGGTAATTACTATGGACCGATAGTCAAGCAATTTAACAAGTATAAATTCTATACATTTTGAAGGCAGCACAGAGGAGAAAGCATGAGACACACAGTGATTTAAATACGGTTTGTATGGGAGCCTAAATTTTCATATATAGAAACTCATTCCTTTGTGGCAATATTAGGGAATTAGCAGATGTCCTTACAGGTGAGGTTTGATGCAAAGTAATGAGATTATGGGGGCTTTTTCCTTAGATATTGTTAAGGAAAACCTTCTAGAATGACTTAGTTCCTGAAAATATGACTTGTTATAAAGAAGCAAAATAGGCCTCTCCCTACTCTGAAATCTCCCATCTCACCATATGGTCATTCTAGCCTGTTCTCCCTCCACTGAACATCCATCTACCACCATACTATCACCTAAACCACCCTTTACCATTGCTGTGTTCTTGAACCTCCATGACTGTGAACTGGATAAACCTCTTCTCTACACAAAATATCTGGGCATAATTACCTTGTTAAAAGCAAAAGAAATGTATATGAAATTAGGAAAAATATGTCTTTAAAAATTAGAAATATTTTAATTAAACAATGCATTGAATATATCAGTATCTAAATTCCACACATTCTAGTTATTATTTTTTAGATGAATTTCTTCTTCTGTAAAAGATATGTAAGCAAAGGAAACACACTAGCTTTCCTGATCCAGGGTCATTTATTCAGGAGGCAGGGTGTGTAATTAATAGGAGCTATGTTGTGCTGAACTTCCAATAAAAATAGTAGAAGACTACACTCAGTTTCAGGCCTAGGGAACATGCACAGTGGATCACAATGCTCTTTCCTTGTGAGTTCTCTCAGGCTATGAGATTCCATGACTATCTCTGTTGTATCGCTGATGCCAATGATAAATCTTATTTTCTGCTTCTATTTTGGAGACTCACAAATAAGCTTTCTTTCTTAGTTGTGTGTTTTGAGGTATTTATTATGTATCTGTTTGTGCAAGTGTGTACATGCATTTGAACACAAAGGACAGACTAGGTGTTGCACTCCTGAACAGGAGTTACTGGCTAATAGATAAAACATCAGCTGCCTTAACTGTTTGTAAAAGACATTACAGCAACAGAAAGTTTTCCTTAAATGGCGTGCTCGTCATTTGCTCACTCTTGCCTTGGTTTGACTTTTGAATGCTTGCAAAAAAAAAAAAAAAGTGCTTCATGGATAGCAAAGAGGGGATGAGACCTCTTGTTAACCTTGTTTTAAGAAATAATGCTCATCCCCAAAGTGAAAGAAAGCTGAATGAGGGGATTTTGTTTTCCATTTTTGTTTCATCTGAAAAGTCTAAATCTCTGAAATCATTGATAAAGACTGATCTAAATTCTGATCACCTGCCTTTCTGCTTTCTCTGCCTCAGTCCCTCAGCTACAAGTAAGTGTTTATGTGTTACGAAAAAAATAGAATATAGATTATGTAGCATTCATTGCATTGCCAATTTTATAAGGCCCTACTTAGTTGCTGAGAGAATAAATTTCCATTCAGATGAGCGTAACCAGTGTAGAATGAATAATTATATTTCCAGATTTTAATATATTGACTAGAGAACATTCAGGACACATTTTTTTTTTTTTAAAGCCAAACCCTTTAGCTCTGGTTTCATTGAAGAACATAATCTAAGAACAAAATCTATTGCCCTTGTCATGCTTCTCTGAAGGCTAATAACTAGCTTTATTGGAAATACTCAGGCACATTTATATCCCCACCGCAGAAGTGTGGTCACCAAAATGAGGCCGAGGGAATCACAAATGAGCACCCGCAGTCCCAGCAGGCGGCCGGCCTCCACATTCAATCACTCATTCTCTAGATGATATGAGTTCTCTGTTTCTCTTTCTGTAAGGTTTTATTTGAGTACCATGTCCCTTGGAGGGAAGAAAGAATATCATATTTCTTCTATAGCCTCGCTCGTTGCAGGGTTTGATGAAGCAGTAGTTTATAGATATGGCACAAATGAGACTTCTGTTATTTGTGGGTTCTGGTCAGTATCCCCATTCTGTGGTGATGTGAGATGATTGTGCTTAGCTTATAATACTCAGAGTGCTAGTCTACTCAATTTTAAATAAAATTTGCTATGGAAAAAGCCACAGCCATCTGTCATGCTTATGGTATTTGAATTTCTCAGACCAGTCCTTTATAAAATATGTATGATAATTTAGAAATTTGAAAATGCGGGTCATTCTTCATCTGGGAAGAAATGAGGTTTAAATGTTCTTTTTATTCCCACTGCAAGAGGTCAGTAACACATTGTTTACTTTGGGGCCATTTGCACTCTTAATTAATATCACTTTTTATATTAAAAATCCTTCAGCATAGTCTGCCTCAATGCCGAGTTATTCATAATTTTAGAAAATATTTCAGAAGCTTTTTTAATCTTATGCTTACTCTAATGCCCATAATTTGACATTTATTATTTATATTATTATAGTTTAATCTGATTTTCTGTAGAATAATTTTGATCATGTCTGGCCTTGTTATTGTTCTTACTTTTATGTTTAGGAAAACAAGTCAGTGTAATTAATGAGCCTAATAAACATTGGAAAGGAGTGTCAAATAAATACACCACACTGGGTTCTGTTCTGTTGAAACGGCCTTAGAAACAGTGTTGTTGAGCACGGGGGGGTGGGGGAGAGAGGGATTGTCTCTCCAAATGAATGACTGTAGATTGTATTTGGTAGAACTTACAATAACTTTTTAAAACCTACAGATTAATTTTAATTAGCATTAAAAGTCATGTGGTTTGCATTGTAGGTGTAGAAAAATTACCTAAATTTTAGTCTCATTGAGTCAAATCTTAAGTGGTTCTAGCCATTGCTATAATCTATTTTAAAGCCTCACAAACCCAATCACTGATATTAAGCAACACCTATTGGTTACTTATTTTGTGCTAACTACTGTCTACAGTAGTAGACAATGGTGATCTCACAGATCATTGTTATTGAGGGCCAGAGCAAACAATAAGTAAAATCACAAAAAGACATGCATAATGGAGTCCAGTAGGCATGTGATTGGTTATCTGTTGATATTGATAGCGGTTTGCTTCTCGTCATTGAATGAAAGTTGGCTACTTGCTATAAAAAAGTACTCCAAGATTAGAATTTGGTATTTTACGAAGAATGTCCAAACACAGAGACAGCCTCAGGTTAGTGGCTTCTTATTTGTTTATTTTAATCATTTAGTTTGTGTCTGGCTTTTTTTTCTCATAGATTGCTGTTTTAGAGTTCATCCATGTTATAGCATGTTTCAGTACTTCAGCCATTCTTATGAGCAAATGATACTTCATTGTTTGTATACACTGTACCTAGTTTATCCTTTGACCAGTTAATGGGTAATGTGTGTTTTCCACTTTTGACTTGTGGTAGCATAAAACAGAGATACAGAAGGCAGGATTGTACAGAAAACCTGAAATATGGGATGAAATCAAAACAGAAGTCAGGGTTATTGGCAAAGTTTCTAATTTCAGTAGTAAAAAGAAGCAGTTACTCTTACCAGAGAATAGAAAACAGGTGAAAAAGAAAGCATGCACATAGGATAGATAAATACAATTGTAGGTCCTAATAATTTCCAGATATCAACTGAAGACATAATTTGTTATTCTAGGTTTATCACTAGGTGATATTTAAATCCATGAAAGTGTATTGTATAACGCACGGATGCAGGGTAAAGAAAAAAAGATTTTGGAGGTTAATTACTGAATTTCTCTTAAAAATTAGAGAAATGGAAAGAGAGAATAAAATAGATTCTGAAAAGTGGTCTGAATGTGTAAAACTCCACTGTCTCTGTTCTGTGCTCTACTCGCTATATGCTATGGGAACTAGGCTGAAGATTTAAACACACACACAGAGAGAGAGAGAGAGAGAGAGAGAGAGAGAGAGAGAGAGAGAGAGAGAGAGAGACAGACAGGGCCATGGGGACACGGGTCATCCTTGAGACAAGAATGCCAAGAATGCCCACTTTATTGTGCTCAGGGGCAGCTGATAGAGGGCTCTGGCCATGCCCCAGCTCTAAGGATCCTTCAACTGCAGAGTCATCAGAACCCACTCTCCTGCCATCAGGGGCTCATGCTCAGAGCAGCTGCAGGCTGCTCAGCAGAGGAAAATAAGTTGTTTACAGGAAATTCAGGGTCTGGTGGTTTGTAGTCCCCAACATGAGTGGGAAAAGCAGACTATGACAGAAATAATAGTTTATTGTAGTTAAGGCCTGTTTTTATATAAACATGATGTTAATTATTACAGGATCTTAATTATTAAAATGATTTACTTCTATTGTTTTTATGATATAGTACTTCTGTATTTTAGTATCTAGAACACATTTTAAAATTATTGATTTTTGATACAGTAATAATATCTACATGCAATTGTGCCAACACTAAAACTTCAAAATAAAATTCAGTAAATAAAATTATTTCTAAATATAGAAAGAAATATAGGAAGACATGGATTTCACTAGATACTATGTTTAATAAATGTTCTTTGTGTAAATAAATATACGTCAACTGTTGAACCATCAGGCAAAGTATAAACATTTATTTGATATTTAGAAACGAACCTAGAGGTTTAGGCTTGGCATGGAATCTGGCCACCAACAAAAAGAAATGGTGATCAGGTTACTCCATTGTAATCAATGGACTCAATTTGGTAAATATATGTATATATACATATATATGTATATATAATTATAATTATCCACATATATAATATAATTATCTACATATATAATTATCTGATAAAAATAGACTCAATCTAGTTTTATTCATTTATTAAAAAGGGAACTAAAGACAGATATGCACATGTAAAGAAGTGATTGGTTTTTCCTAATCGTTTACTTTTATTTACATGTGTGTTTGCAAATTCTATGAATTTACCACATATATGCAGTAACCTGCGAAGGCCAGAAGAAGGCTTCACAACCCTGAAACTGCAGTCACAGATATTTGTGAGCAGCTATGTAAATGCTGAGAATCAGTTGCAGGTAACTCAGAAGAAGACAAATGCTATTAAGTGCTAAACCATCTCCAATCTCAAATAAGTGCACTAGAATCAGGGCAGAATTAGCAAGTGGCAATGGTTTGATTTAACAGTTAGCTTCCTTCTTTCTTGTTTGTTTGTTTGTTTGTTTTTGGGTGGACTCTCACTATCTGACATTGGCTGGCCTGTAAGTCACTTGTAGAACTAAGTTAGTTAGAAACTCAAAGAGGTCTGTCTGACTTTGCCTATCAAATGCTTTCCTACCAAATATAATACCATAGTCAGCTTGTCAGGGTAGATTATTATAGATAATGTCTACTTTGGACAATTCTGGTTTACTTATAATTCTTCATCCACCTAGATGGCTAATAGCTCTTCTTTTTATCTCAAATGTTTCATTTTGAAAGACATATGTTTGCGCTTGTTTAAACAAAAGAAAAGATTGTGAGAAAGAAACAAAAATCATTATTTTGATAATGTTTTATCAGTATCGGGGTATGGAGTTTATTATCCTTAAGCAATAAATTGCACACTTAATTACACTTTGGCAAGGAGAGAATTGCTTTTAAAGATTTATTTATTTTTGTGTGTTTGTGTGTGACTATGTGAGTTTTTATGCACACCATGTGCATGTAGATGCCCATTGAGCTAAGAGATCCTTTTATTGCAGGAACTGGAGTAACAGGGAGTGGTGAGCCTTTGATATGGGTATGGGAACCAAACTAGGGTCCTCTGCAGAACAGTAAATATTCCTAGTCACTGAGACATCTTTCCAGTTCCAAGAATCACTTCCATATTCTTTACAAAGGATTGCATGTAGCTGAAACTTATTTTTACTGCACAATATTTATCAACAGAACTATATCACATAAGATTGTTCCATCAGTAATTAATCATTGTTACATTCCAGTAGTTCATATAGTTCAATTGATATCTCCAAGATAAGTCCATGTAAGTAATTTGAGGCTACTTGATAAAGCCTAAATTCAAAATTCTCTCCCCTAAAGTTAATCCCTGTTTATTAAAAATATATTGATTTTTGACATGATTATATATACTAAACTTCTAATCTAAAATTAACAGTTATGCTTTCTCTGAGTTATGCTGCCTCTAACTCTAGAGGGAATTTCTATTTATTAAATGTATACTGATTAGGCATAATTGCACACCAACAAGCTCCATTATTCCTAGACTGCCAGTCACGTAACGGAAATGAGTCCCTTGGGATATCTGTCAATATGACACCAGCACCCAGAGTACCGCATCATTTTCTTCAAGAAATGTGTCTGAGGATTGAGAAATTAAAGAAAGAACAATAAAGAAGCAGGAGACAGGAATGAGTGGCCAGCCCCTGAGAAAATACACAAAGTAGAGAAAAACTAAAAGGAAAAATAAACAAGTATATCATCAAACTTCACACGTACACTTTGAAGCAAATAATATTTTAAGATAAATTATGCTTACAGTTGATATTTGTTCAGTAATGGATAGCGGTTTTCAATGGATTACACAGTCATACAGAAGTGTTTGAAGCTCTCATAGAGCAATATGTTCAGTACATGAAAGATAGATACGATCTCTCATCGCCGTCATTATGCTGATAGGACCGAAGTTCAGAGTTATTTATGATCGCTTGTTATTTAACAGGACAGAAACTACTGATTACTTTAATATTGAAAGTAAAATGCTCCCAAATGAGTGTTGGTGAGGGAGGTCTAATCTTTTAAAGGTAGATTTTTTAAAGCCTCTTAGAAAAACAGTTCTACTACAGAATATGGAAAATTATATAGCTATTGTGTTTGATAGAAGCAATTGAAGCAGCCAAATGATTATTGCACAAACCACACATCTCAATCCTCTTTTCCCTCCTAAGATTCTATCTGAGGATTTCCTCAGCTTATGATTCATTCAAACAATGGTTTTGTTTGAATGCTAAAATCCAAAATAATGCTAGGTTTTGGTGCGGTTATGAATCATATTTGTAGGTTTGTGGCCTAACAGGAAAGCTAGTTCCATTATTGAGTGTCATTCTTCTCCTTCATCCTCTCTACAGAAAATGATACCAAATATATAGTATTCCCACCAAAGAACTAGAAATAGGATTTAATGAATAATATTGATTATTTAGCCAAGAATCCATGGGACACTTGGGTAAAAATCATCAGAATACTTCAGAATGATGGGATCTAAGGTGAGAATATCGGATGATATTTTGAGATGAGGGGAGAGAATTCTAAAATTTATTTAAAACTTCCATGTCTTTATTTTAGATATGAATACTTACTTATAAATATAAGGTATAAATTTGTTTGATTACCTTAAGACCTTTATAGCAGGTGTCCCACATTACACATTTTTATTTGACTAAATAAATTTTTATTACATCCATATTTATTCAAATAAAAAAGTCTCATGTGAGCCCCGTCTTACTGCATATATTTGCCTTTGGGAGAGCAAAATACCATATAGCCTTCATAAGCCTAAGTAAGCAAATTGTAGTGCCTAATTGAAAGAAAACAGATTTATACAAGATGAACTAAAGTTCTGAAAATATCACTCTAAGAGAAGATATAGTCACTTGCCTTCCAGAGAGAATGAGTCTGGTATCTACAAAAGAGGTTAAAAACAATGATTATCCAGTAAACAGTTAAACAAATACAGTTTGAAACTATTGAACAACTTAAAATTTTGAATAAAACAATATCTTAAATACTGATTTTTAACTGCCTAATTAATAATGGGTATCAATTCAACAATATATTGTACTTCAGAGAATTAACAAGTGACATATTAAATCATTATTAACAGAATGATTGGTTCAGCAGTGAGAGACTGATGATAAACCTCTGCAATTTAAGCAACAGCTTAAGTCATTTAATGCTCAATTAGGAATTTGAAAAGTTCAATTAAACTTACGGATAAGTTTTTAAATGCTTGAAATATAATTCTTAATAATGGCGAAATAGAGCTAGTGAGAGACATAACCAGAAATAGAAAAGGAGAAGTCAGATTGCCCTGTTCACAAATGACATGAGATTGTACTTAAAAGCTCAGTAGACTCTAGTAGAGAGTTCCTCTAAAATTGTAAGACATAAAAAGCTTTGGAGTAGAAAGATGGCTCAGTGGTTAACAGCATGTACTGCTCTTCCAGACAACCTGGGTTTAGTTCACAGCACTGGAGAAGGCTGGCTGACTCACACGGATTGGTATTAACCAGATTAAAGGAGTTTAATATTTTTTTGCATTCAGTGTGCACCTGCACTCACACATGAACATATCCTGACCCCCCATATACATATAATTAAAAAAATAAATATTTTCGGAGGTATCAACTTTGTATATACTAATAACAAATTTGCTCAGAAAGACAGTGTAAAACCTATTCATGCTATTCATGCTAACATTAAGGTATAGGGTGATGAGCCTAGCCACAGAAGTAAAAGACCAATATAAGAAAACAAGAAAAAGGCCGGGCGGTGGTGGCACACGCCTTTAATCCCAGCACTCGGGAGGCAGAGGCAGGTGGATCTCTGTGAGTTCGAGACCAGCCTGGTCTACAAGAGCTAGTTCCAGGACAGGCTCCAAAACCACAGAGAAACCCTGTCTCGAAAAACAAAAAAACAAAACAAAACAAAACAAAACAAAACAAAAACAAAAACAAAAAAACAAACAAACAAAAAAAAAACAAGAAGGAAAGCCCTCTCATGCTCTTGGATTGGCAGAACCAACATTGTCAACCTGGATGTGTTATCACAAAGAATCTACAGATTCAGTTCCATCTCCATCAAAATTCCAAGGACATTCCACTCGAGAAGATAATCCAGAAATGTATAGGAAAACACAAAAGACCAAGAATACTCAAAACATTTCTAAGAAGAGAAGAGAGAGAGAATGAGAAAACTAGATATGTCTCTACTGTTTCGATTGACAAATACAAAACAAAGCTTGTTATACGCAGATGACCAAAGTGAAATGCAGGCCATTGCCACAATGATTGGCAATCTTTAAACTAATGATATCCCCCAAATAAAAGAAAAAAATCATTAAAGTTACATTTTATCTTATAATTAATATTATCTTTGTAGATTGTTTTTAAAAAGTCATTACCATTTGATTTATTTTGCCAAAACCTAGTAAATAATTTGTGGCAAAATTTGCAAATATTAAGCAAAAAGCCCCATTTTTTTCTGCTTTCTGGCACAGATGTTATTGTTGGACAATCATTTGCATTCATTTAAAAAAAAGAAAGAGAGAACTAAAACTCTTACTCTCTCATCCTAAATAAAACAGATCCTGGACTACATGATAACCCCAAGTGCCAACTCCAGTGCAGATGGTTCCAAGAATGTTTTGTTGAAACAGCTTTGGTTTTCTGTGTTCTCATGGCTTTACAAAAAAAAAGTTTCTATATCCACATTGAACACTAAAATTTTCTTAAAGCTATATATTTCCCCTTTAGTCAAATATGCTGATTCCCTCTGGCTTCTTTAGACAAATCATGGGCCTTGCAGCTGGGTGAAAGAAAGAGATTTCTTTCTCTTCAATTCCCCACCTTAGCTTTTCAGAGTGTTACTACTCTTTATTTGCTCACAAGAGTGGATCCAGGTGAAATTTTGGAAACATGCTTTGCATGCCTTAACCCAAGTTGGCAAAGTTACCTGGCATGCAGGGCATGGTATTTAACGTCTTGTAGAACTTGGCTTTTAAAGTAACAAGGAAAGGATAATGGCTGGGTTACTCCTTTCACAACGTGATGGTTCTTTGCAGCAGTATATTTTGTGACACACATAATAGTAAAGTTTAAAAATCATTTCTGTGATGTGGGATAGATATGGCCCCTAACTGATGACTACTGTGTTTTAGAGATAAATAAAGAAAGGAAGAAGGAACATGATATTTATTCTTGCTGTGTTGTCTGAGTGAAACTGTTTTTCTATTGTTTTTACTGTATTTCTCTTCTCTATTTTCAAAATTATGTCATTGTTCTGAAAATTTTATTGGGAAAATTTCCAAAATGTATTCAAAAGGTACAAATATGGATTCTAGGTAATTTTTCAGCACAAACCAATTTAAAAATATTTCTCATAAATATTAAATTCTTAAATTCTATTTCACAAAGCTGCAAAGTATTATTTTTATCTTCTAACTGAACACTAGATTATAGAATTTCAACATTTTTCTTACACAGAATATAAACTATAAATTTATTCTTGGGGATTCTTGATCTCTTTAGCTGGACTAGTGCTAATATAGGAACAACATTACCATATGAAGTTTCTACAATCCAAAAGTACACTAAAGAGACCCAAGATATTTTATTAAGAAGAATTTTCATTTACAAATAGGTGCAATGCTAATAAATCATAAAGCAATAAATCATTTCGTACAAAACTATGGGGATTTTTCTAATAGAATAGTAATTTATAAAAATCATATCAGTACATTTCAGATCACCAATGTAGAAAAGCCAAATTTTTAATTTTTTGTTCTAGTTTTAAAGAATTGGATAACTCTGTGGAGAATATTTTCTTCTTATACAGATTAAAAGACTGAAAGATTTCCAAGTGCATAGTATTAAATTTTGTAATAGGTTTTGGCATACTTATTTTCTGTTTAATTTTAAATTTAGAATGTTAATTATATATTAGCTACTTATAAGCATATTATATCATTATTATAATTATAAAATTTTGATTAATTACACTAATTATAATATTACCACACAGCGTTAATTAGCTATAAAACTGACTCTTTGATAACTTATATAGCAGTAGTGACTAGTTCTATTTTACTGCTCAAACAGTTTTCAGTTCAGTAATTTTATTTTAGAGTTTTACAAAAATATTACAAATGGACATTTTCTTTGCTTGTCCCATTTCTACCAAGTTAAGAGTTTGGTGGCCAAACATACTTTGATCACATTTTGTCAAACCATGCAGCTTTTTTCTAGTTAGAAGCAGTTTTAAATCTCAGGTATGTGACTGAATAGAAAGTTGTAACTTTGTTAGCAATAAATCAACAAATCCAATTAAGAAATGTATAACTCCTAAATCTTGAAAAGACACTATAGTCAGCTTTCAGTTTTATAGGATCAGCAGTTTAGAGCAAGTACACATAAAACAAGCCCAAATATATTATTCAAGAAATGGACCATAAAAACCCCACTGTTTAATCAGCAGAAAAGATTTGTCGAGGGAATAAACTGTTCCATGGCTGCTGTCAGTTTAATGTAAGCCCGAATCCTGGTTTGCAGAGTACCTGACTGCTTATATTGAGGAGTGATACGCTGATCTCTTCACGAACTATAGGTAGAGAAGAAATTGTTTTGCTTAGTTTGACAAAATGAACCTGGTCTGTCTTTCTTTCTTTCTTTCTTTCTTTCTTTCTTTCTTTCTTTCTTTCTTTCTTTCTTTCTTCCTTCCTTCCTTCCTTCCTTCCTTCCTTCCTTCCTTTCTTCCTTCCTTCCTTTCTTTATTTTTGAATACCATGTAATTGGAATCATGTCTACTTCAGAGTGAATATTGGTTTGATGAACAATAAAATATTTCCCCCTAAGTTTTCTTGAGTTAACATTTGATTTTTTAAATACAATGGATGTACGACTATTGGAAAATGCCACTTTCTCCAATTCTGTTTTATTGGTCAGCCCAGAGTTCTCCATAATGCGCTTTGGAAATAAAAACATAACTGAGAATGATATCAGCAAATTGGGATAGATCTGAAGGTAAGTGATAGATGAAGGTCAACATCTCATGTGAAGAATAGTTAAAACAGCTGCAAAACAAATAATTTTTAAAATACAAGATTTAGAAGAGCTAGCCACTTCTTTTCAGATTAGGAAAAGTGAGAGAGAACAAGACGCCCAACTTCAACACAGCACTGAGGGTGGAAATTACAAAGTTGAAGCAACTCTCAAAAACTCTGATAGGAATAAACATAGAGGACACATTTTACCGTTTCAGAGGTCAAACATAAAATGAATTGGCACGGAAGATAATAGTTCCTCTGTCAAAATGAAGTACTTATACATGATTTAAAAACCTATGCTGAGGAGAACAGAGAATATGAAAACATTTAAACAGTAGAGTTTGTGTCAGAACCTTATTTTCAGTTTTTACCATTATCAATGTGTTTAATACTAACAGTATCAGAAGGGCATTTCCTCCATTATCTATATGAAAAAGTTAAGTCAATGTTGGCTGAAAAATAGATTTGAGTTAGATTTAGGCGGTCTTGTGGCTTCACAATCAATTCTTTTAACCCATAAACTTGCTTAACTAAAGAGTTGCTCAAGTTATCATTGTCTTTAGGCTCTTGATTGCTCCTCAAAGGCACGTGTGCTAAGTACTTACCTCTCTTCCCTAATAGGGGGAAGCGGTAGAAACTTCCTTACTGCTGCTCATATCAGTGTTATAAAGGTATTCATCAGTCATCTGGTGTGATAGAATTGTGAAGAACACAAATTAGTACACTATGGGAATGGAAGCAGAATGAGTGAGAAAAATGATGTTGCCAATACTCAGAAGCACCAGTAGGCAACTGGAATAGCAGAGCAAATGATCTAACTAACAGGACTTGAAATATTTAACAGAAAATTTTGTCAGCCAAAAATCTATTCCCCTAGATTCATTTGGAAATTGAAAGTCAGAAGACAGAGCTGCCTTTGGCCTTGACAATTGCTAGCCTGTATGAAAATGGAAATGCAGGAGGAAAGAGACCGGACTGAAACCATTCTTTGTTTAGCTATCAGGTCCATGTATCCTGAGAATAGTTTGGAAATAGGCATCAATTGGGTCTTAAATTCCCTCAGGGTTGTGATATTTAAAATATGTAACATTCATGAATCCTGGACACTCTGAGTGAAAATGGCTTTGAAATTACCAATGGCCACAGAGAGGTGCTCAGAATTTTGCCACCAAATCCCAGATAGCTGAAGAGACATTTAAAGTGGGAAGAGGGAAAATTGGGAGCTATTAAAGACACATTCACGTACCTATGCCTACTGACATCTGAACTGAACACAAGTCTGTGTGAATTATACAATCAGGAGTCACTTTTCATTCTGAAACTTACAAGATTGCATTCAACTTTTAAATTATTGGGAACATAGGCACTTTCTTATGCATCCAATAGAAACTTTTTTTTGGTATCAAATGTAAATTCACATACCACGTTTTAAACATTTACGGTTTAAGTGATTTTGCTTTTGCCTTTTGTTGCTTCAAGCATAATCTCAAGTAAAAATTTTAATGGCATGTAATATAAGACAATAATAACAGAAGATCCTGTTGCAGTAATCATAATACATTCGTTATTATTTTCTCTCTAGTGTTGAAACAGAAAACAATCAGAAAAAACCATCATAATTTTATCATTATTGAAGAATAGACCACTTACTCTTTTTTTGTTAACCAATGAAACTTTATTAAAATCAACTTTACATTTTGACTTAGTCATCATTTCTGAAAACATTGTTTGAATCTGTGCATATGAAGTAGAAAGGATACATTGTTCAATGAATTTACATAAAATTCATCCTGAAATTCCTTTCTATTTCCTGATTTCAAAACATAAAGATGTTACAATTTCAAGTCAGCAAATTTTTCTTTTTAGAAAGATATTTAACTCATGTGCTAGAACAGCAGTAGAAATGAATATTATGAATATTTTGTAGGTTTTGACATATGCCCTCTATATAGAAAATTTATTGAATCAGCAGGATGTTAACCAGTGTGATCATGGAATTCTTTAATACACCTTTCTATGAATCTAACTTGCAACATGATTTGTGTTTAATTATATCCCCATCCCCATAAAGATATTAAAGTCCAGCTTTTGAGAATATTATCTTGTTTTATTACTTAAATTTATTCATTTATTTTATATCCTGTCTGTAGTTTTTCTTCCTTCTCCTCCTCCTCCCTTCGCTAATCCGCTAGTCCCCTGTTTCTGTTCAGAAGGGGGCAGGCCTCATGTGGGTGTCAACAAAGCATGGCATATTAAATTAGCTAAGACTGAACTCCTCCCTTGTATTGAGACTGGGCAAGGCAACCAAGTATGATGAATAGGTTTCTAGAAGTCAGCATTAGGACCTGACTGCTCCCAGCAGTAGGAGTCCCACAAGTAGATCAAGCTACACCACTGTAATACATTTGTAGAGGGTCTAGGTCAGTCCCATGCAGGCTCCCTAGCTGCCAGTCCAGCATCTGTGAGCTCCTATGTATGAGCCCAGGTTAGTTATTTCTGTGGGTTCTCTTGTGGTAACCTTCAACCCTGCCTCATGCAATTCTTCCTCCCTTTCTTCAACAGGATTCCCCAAGCTCATCCCAGTGCTTGGCTATAGATCTCTTCATCTGTTTCCACCAGTCACTTGATGAAGGTTCCCTGATGATAACTGGGGTAGTTATCAATCTGATTACAGTAGATGACCAGTTCAGGCTACCTATCAACTGTTGCTAGGAGTCTTAGCTAGGGTCATCTTTGTAGATTCGTGGGAGTCTACTTTTCACCAGGGTTCTACATGAGCCCCTCAAAGCACTCATCATCAAGATGTCTCTTTCATTACTTTGCCCCTCCATTCATTTCCCCAACCCAATTCCTCATGATCTCATTCCCATAGGCCCCCAGTCCATTCAGGAGGTCTCTTCCATCTCTGCTTCCCAGGGAAATCCATCTGTCCACATCCAAACTTTAGGCCTTTCTTTTTACTTAGCCTCTCCGAGACTTTTGATTGTAGCATGAATATTCTTTTCTTTACAACAAACTGAGATCTTATTTTAATGAAAGATTATG
Source organism: Alexandromys fortis (assembly GCF_014885135.2). Lineage (NCBI taxonomy): Eukaryota > Metazoa > Chordata > Mammalia > Rodentia > Cricetidae > Alexandromys > Alexandromys fortis. The sequence continues at coordinate 12,320,466 of NW_026067938.1, forward strand.
AAAAATATAGTCCAGTTAAAAAGAAGTTTGGATTCTGTGACCTATAAGAATATACTCGGTGATCTTACAGAAAGAAAATTTGAACCCGGGGAAGGTCACACAGTGAGGAATATGTGAAGATCCACAGGAGAAGAAAGCTATGGGGTTGATGGGATTCATTGAGAAGTCCCAAAAATTTGGGAGCTACAGAATATAGACAAAAATCACAAAGATATTCTTTCCTAAAGCTTTCAAAGGAAGTATGGCTTTTCCTTTCTTCAACATCTCAGGCCTGTGAGACAATACATCTCTGTACTTGATCCACAACTTTGAAAACTTTGTTACACCTCTCTGAATATACATCTGATCAAACTTGGAGCAGGAGGGAAAGTTCATGTCACACAGTTGTGCCCAGTACAGGGAACAGGAACTCTTAGTCTTTGCCTTACTCTTCTCTGTACTCAGAAGGAAACACCAAGATTCCAAGCAAATTTCCTAGATGCAGAGCTCATATGTTCTAAAATTGCTCCTTTTCAGCTCTCCAAATCACACAGGATTCTGAAATAATGAAGAAATGAAATAGAAAGAGAAAATACTTCTGTTAGGATACTTGCCTTGGAAATGTCTCATGGAACTCACCGATAATGTACTAATTACGTTAGATTTCTACAGCTGCTCTAGCAAATTGCCATTAACTTAGTTGCTGACAACACAAATTTATTATTTTATAGTTTTGGAAGTCAGAAATCCAAAATCAGCATTTCTAGGCTGAAATCAGCGTATTGGCAGAATTGATTCTTCTGGAGGCTCTAGGGGAGAATCAATTGTTTTTGTCTTTGCCAACAACTCACCTTTTTAGCTACTGACTTCTCTTCCACCTTCAAATCCAGCACTCCAGGTGTTCCAATTTCCCTTTTTATTTGATTCTCTTGCCGTATCACCTTTGCTTTCTTTGGATACTCTACTTTCTCTGATTAAGGCTTCTTTGATCTCATGGTGCCCCAAGGTAACTAAAAACAATCTTTATTTCTCCAAATCTTTACTTTTTAGCTATTCCTCCAAAATGTTATGTGAATCATTTATGGATTATGATGTTAAGACTAAGTCATTTTTCGGAATCAGTAGTGAACTGTCTGCAAAACATGTTGCTTTAAATAGCAACTAATCCTTGTACTTCTCCAGTTGTTCCCACATAAAAATGGAGCAAAAGAAATCTATAGACCTAGTGCATCTCCTAATGTTTTTGTTTATTCGGGGCATTTTATTGGGCACACCTGCTAAAATATATTTACATTTCTCTGTATTAAGGCTGGCATCTTAATTTAGGGAGGAGACCATGCTTAAGTAAATGAGCCAATGTTCTAACCTCAGATTCAGAGAAATCGAACAAAAAGGCAAAGAAATTTTAATTGAAGGAATTGTTAATGCATAATTACAGTCATAAGGATGTTTCACAGAACTTGACATTTGTACCATCTTGAGTTGAAACCTGATTAAATTTTTATAGACAAGAAGCAAAAAACCTTAAATAATTAACTGAGATTATTGATTGGCAATCTTGAATTAATTGAGAAAGGAAGCAAAATAGTGAGCACCTGAATATGGATTTTCTGGCTAAGAAGTTTGTATTAATCACTTTTATCTCAAAAACATTCTATTCTTAAGTGAATAATAATTGGTAACATATAAATAAGATTAAAATATTGTTTCAGTAAGTTCCCACACAAATTATTCATAGATCTTGACACCAAAATAACACATGGTAATAATCCCTCATATATTCTATGCAGAAACTGATTCCTCTAAGAAAAGATCATCTCAATGATCTTTAAGAATGGTGGAACACAGGGTCATTGAATAAACCTTTCTCTTAATAGTTCCAAGACTATTGTCCATACAACTTTCTTACTGGTTAGATTAGGAGTTAAATGTAGAATTGTGTGGCAAAATGAAGAAAAATACCCCATGTATTATGTTTTCTTTAGCTTAGCAGCTGCACATGGATCTACTGATATTTTGATTATCATCTCTGGCCCCATGGCCCCATAGTCACCATGACATGCAGGGTCTTATGATCCTGCCACCCCAGGAGACTTTAAACTAAGTCCTTATTGTTCTATTACCAACGAAGACTTAGAAGTCAGGTGTGGGGGGGTAAAAACTTGCCACATCAGAGAAGCAGAGAAGCAACCAACTAATCTTTGCTTTTGGCCAGAGACACAGCAAGAGACCTATCTCTTCACTCATCCACAAAACAAAAGGAAGTGCCAAACACAAGCCCCTGCCCTTTCCTTCCTATATGGCTTCTCTGTCCAAATTACTAGCTTCTCTATGGCCAATTCTGGTCATTTAGTTGCTGGATCTGCCTCCTGATTCACGGTAAACTTTATAACAATCTCTGAGTGTCACAGTGTAATCAAAATTCCTGCAATATATGTATATATCACATATATGTGGTTTAGAAATATGTGACCAAAAGATACACACACACATAATATAGATATATATGTCAGTATTTCTCATGTAGATGATGTTTAAAAATCATATATATTATAGATATGTTCTATATTTAAAAGGATAGATGGACTTATACTTGTTTTTGAATAGGAGAAGCTAATTAGAAATGAAAGTTAGACTTTTTTTTTAATCATAGAATGTATTATGTTTATTCTCAAGATGCATGGTCTTGGCATACTTTTGACACATATTAAATGACAAACAGGAATTTAAGTAACTTTCAAGGGTGACATATGCTAAAGTATTTGCTCAGGTGACAACTCTCACATGATTGGCATGGCCCAGATGGTGGCCGCTGCTGCTTGACAAAGTTCCAGCATTGCAGCATTGCAGACCATGCTTCTCCAGCACCTTGCTCCTTTCATTTTTAATGATGTTCAAAATCAATGCCTTTCCCTTTGGGAAATTTTGTGTGGTGTTTGGTAAAGGATAAAAATGTGTACAACGGCAGCCTCTGTAAGCAAAACAATACTTTGGAAAAAATTCTCAACAACTTGGAACCTGGAATTCCAATGTACCTTTCTATTTATACCAAGACCAGGAAAGTTAGAGATTTACTAGACATATCTGATCCCAAGGATGAAATGCCTAAAATTCAGATCCAGAGCCTGAGGCCATTAAGGACAAGAGTTCTGTTAATGAATGCAGAGAAATTAAAATGGTATGGTATCAAGGAGGGTTGGCAAGAGATTTGGTGCTCCCAGGTGCCCAGGGCGATGTCCCCAGTTAGTTCCTGGGGCAGCTGAGGACAGAGAACCTGAAATGACCCTATCCTATAGCCATACTGATTAATATCTTGCATATCACCATAGAACCTTCATCTGGAGATGGATGGAGATAGAGACAGAGACCCACACTGGAGCACTGGACTGAGCTCCCAATGTCCCAAGGAGGAGCAGAAGGAGGGAAAATATGAGCAAAGAAGTCAGGACCACGAGGGGTGCACCCACCCACGGAGACAGTGGGGCTGATCTATTGTGAGTTCACCAAGGCCAGCTGGACTGCGACTGAAAAACCATGGGATAAAACCGGACTCTCTGAATATGGCAGACAATGAGAAAGTTAGACTTTTTGTAATCAGCACTCGCGAGGCAGAGGCAGGTGGATCTCTGTGACTTCAAGGCCAGCAGTTTCTACAGAGTTAGTTCTAAGGCAGGCTTCAAAGCTACACACAGCAACCCTGTCTCAAAAAAAAAAAATAAAGGTCAAAATAGATCTGTACTAGACATTATAGTCTCTATTTCCTGGTTTGCAATACTGACCACATGGTGTTAGATTTCAAAGATCCCTAGTACGCTACTGAAAAAGCAGTATGCTAACAATCAATTCTTTCCACAAATAATTTTCTTTCCAGAGCCAGAACAAAACAACCAACCAACCAACCAACCAACCAACCAACCAACCAACCAACCAACCAAACACAACCAGGTGCATCTCCTGGTCACATGTGAAAGGTATTTGAAAGTAAAAGAGTTGGCAGCTTTGGAATGATTTCTTAAGATTTATTTAGTATGAAGAAATGTGTCTCTGAAAAACCAACTATAAGTTTGTAGACTGTCATCTTGGATGTCCTAATAGGGCATAGTGTAGAAGTTGTTGTGGTTTTTAAAAGTATCCATACATTGATCTCTGGAATGTATGGATATGTTCCTTCGTTGGGTTATGGATGTAATTAAAGTTCCTACTCAGATAACCTTAAAATGCAGAAAAATTTGTTGGGTTATTTACGAATATAAAATGTCATCATGGAGCTTAACTTTAGAAAAAAACAATAACAAATTCAAGAGAAGTATAATTTGAGATGTAGTCAAGAAACTTTGGAGATAAAGGATGAAGCTACAAAATATTGCCATCTTGTAAAAGGAAGCATAACTGGCAATCCTTTGCTTTTAGCAAAGTGATACTACACTGGGATTTTTGACTTACAGAACAGTTAAGATATTAAAGCAGTATTTTAAAGCACTAAGTTGTGTTAACTTGTATTTTCATAAAAATGATTACCGTATTTCATAATCCAGTAGGGTTTTTCCCCCCACTGGTGACATGCAAAGCATTTGCAGAACTTATTGCTAGACACAAGTGATGGTGTTACTAGTAGTTTGGGCCTGGACAGTGTCTATCTAAGTTTATGCCTCTTAGTCAAAGAATTTAAAAATCAAGGAACACAGATTTTTCAAAAGGAGTAAGATAATCTTATTTTGCAGTAAATAGATAGCACAGATTAAGAGAGATATATTGCGAGTTTTGACAATGGGCCACATGAGTGAAAATACTCAAGGGTCCTGATTATTCTTCGGGACGGTTATCCTTAACAACATGTAACCAATATACTAAACTAACACATAATCCATATCTTGGAAATCTAGGTGCAGTTTCCAGGCTACTTCCTGCTGATTGGGGGCACTGGTATTCTTATGGGGACACAAAGGAAATTTAAGATTATGGTCAGGTCCTTACTGAGTATTTTTGTGAGGCTGGATCATCTTAGCCAGCAGTCTTGAAGTTGTTTTGGATGTAGAACTCAGAAGAAACTGCAATAGAGATGCTCTGAAACATTGAATTATCTGAGCCATATGTCCCACTGGAGATTTTTCGGGGGGGGGTGTCTTTCTTGATCAAACCTTATTTTTCTTAACCCAGAATGAATCCACAACCTCTCATTTCCTCTGGAAATAAAAGCAAAACTTCTCCAAAGTAGCATATCTTTTGACTTAAATTTTGAGTGAAGGCATTTTCAAAATATATAGGTTGGCTTAATATAGCAGCATTTATAAAGGATCTTTTTAAAACAGGCATTTGGGTGTGGTTTATGTCTAGTCTTGGGTTGAGGAAGAAGTCCCCCTGGTGCGTGGGTCTCCTTCATATGCCATGTTAATAGACAGAAGTACATATAGTTCTCGAGTCTGCCTTGGAAATACATTCTCATAGTGTGACTTTTTTAGATTTTTAGTTATTTAAAACTTTATTGTTTAAATCAGTTTAGTGCTTCTTCAACAGACCTGTTATCACAGAACTGGAAAATCACTTCCCTCCGTACAATATATCTCCTTGTGCTGTGTCACTTTTCTAGAGGAGATGGAAACAAATGTATAAATGATATCATTCCAGATAGAGAACTGACTGATGACAGAACAAAATAATTGAAGTCTCAGTGGTTCTAGAGTCACGCTGAAATGGACTGCTGGTGATACAGAATTTGTTAGAAGAGTCGTTCATGCTATAAAGAGACAGACAGACAGACAACAATATGACAGGGCCTTTGAAGAGAGTGCAGCCCCAGCACCTGAGAGGAACAACATGGTGGTGACCCAAAGAGAAGTTATCTGGACCCATTGGGCAGAAGCAGGAATCTGTTACCAGAACTTTCTGAAGATGGAGGTTTTACAGTGGGAATTCACAGGTAAGCTTTCTAATTCCCTGACAGAAGGTTGGCTAGGTGTTGGGAAGCAGGACCTGTAGCTACCAATATATGTTTTAATATAAACTTAGCATTCAGAAGTCTGTTAGCTCCTGTTTCACTAGGCTACCCGTTTCTTTCTGTGAGAAGGGATCACTGCAGCAGATACTGAGTTCCTAGCAGCAGCTAGACTGAAACATTAAATCCTCACAACAGTTGTTACACTAAAGTGTAACTCAGTGAGCAATTGAATTTGGGGTGAGTTCCATACAAGAATATGGGTGAGGGATTACTTAGAGGACAAAGGGCATTCCAAAGACATCTACAGTAACAAAATGGCACCTGATCAGGAATAACGACTCCCAGAAGCTGTGACCCTGGATCTCTTGTATGAATTATAGATAGGTAAACTGTCACAGGGCCATCTCCATGAAGCTCAGGTAGTTTGAGTACTTTTCTCTAGCACTTGTTTAGTTCCATATTAACCCTGCACATCTTCTTAGTTTCAGGAACTTCTTCAAATTTGTGAATTGTTCATTTCCCAAGACTTGTGAGCCTCCAGTCTCACTCCCGGAGGGGATTTAAATCATCCCGAGCCTTAAGGACCCTACTTCAGGGATGGACCATTTCAACATGGAGGAAATGGAGTCATAGTAGTTCTGTAGAGCACTTTCGCAACCAAAGATCTCTACAGAGACCAGAAGCTTAATAGAGCTTCCAAAGAAACAGTGGAAGTCTAGGATAATACACCTTGCAAGAGAGCATGGAAGGTGAAATGGAAAAGGAAAAAGAACTGTTTACCTCCAGTCTTTGCCTATTTTTTTGTTTTGAGGTGAACTGAAAACTGTCCCCTCCCCTGAAGATAAATGAGAAGTAAACAACTACATTACAGTTAATTTTATTTTTGGCTCAGTTAAAGCCTGTTCTATGTATATGAATTTAATCTATATCAAACCTACTTAACCTTACAAATTTCCATGATCTTACCTTTGTAGCTTTTGTTCAGTTAAAGCCAGGAAGGAACAGCTAATTCAATCCACTGTCATTAATTTACTTATTAGGATTGTGACCAGTTTAAAGCATTGCCATTGGTTTGTCTTTAATCTAATATTTGAAAGTCCAAGCTGCTCCTTTGATCATTTTAACTAAGCAGTGAAAAGTGTTTTGAGGATTCTTTACTAAAATATCAGTGTCTGAAAGTTTTAGGGTGCTGCTTCGAGAAATTTTCTAACTCTCCCTATCTCCTAACATCTTACCTCGCCAACAGATTTTGTGTTGGGGCACAGAATTAGATAGCATGCAAACTGTTTATTAAACGAGTATAATCAGTTCTGTAGAAAACAGTTGCAAATCTCTTCGAATCATTTCCATTACAACTTAGCAGATGTATATCAGAATAACAAGTTTCATTTTCCTTGCACAAGATGAAAGTTTAAAGTACTTATCCTTGACCTAAAATTCCTAACAAGAACGGCTATGTCTCTTTAGTACTATGAGCAAACATTTCATTTTCTTAAAAAAATAGTTCAAGAAAATTATTTCCAAGTAAGAAAAATAAAAATGTCTAAGGCTGATTTTTTTTTATGTGAGCCTATGTGAACTCTACAGATAGTATATCCTTGAGAAGTTATTTATGGATAGTCCCGAAATTAACAGCAAGGTTGGAGTAGGGGCAAAGGATTAACTTTGGCTTGTTCTACTCAACTCCTCTCCCTTGTATCAGTGGCACAGGGATAAAGCTAATCCAAGAAGGTGAAGAGTCCAAGCCTGCTCTTATCAAGAATAAATAAGCACTACATCTGAACTGTTATTGTGCTGAAGATAAAAATGACTGAGTAATTGCTATTCTATTTTATTATGAAGCCAGCACATTAATTTGGAAAAAAAATGATTTTACTCTGGGATGTAACGTCAGTGTTGAAATAACAAGAACAAAACAAAAATAAAAGTCTCTAAAATGAAGAAATTAATTTTTAAAACCCCTGATCATCTCATTAATATCTGATTATATCTCTATAGACTAGAATTGAATGCAGCACAAATAATACAGATTATCGAATGGTGCATGTAAAGAAATGATTCTTAATAAAAGTACTGATGACTTAATAAAGGATTTCAGAGATAAGAGAAATTTTAATTTACCCTACCTAAATACCTTTTCTAAAATATTATTATTATTTTTTTGATTTTGTTCTTGAAGAAATTTACGGTAAATTGAATGCTCACATCATAAAGCACTTTTCAGCCAAGTTTGGAAGCCAATTGCTGCTATCCCAGCACCTGGGAGACTAAACAGGAGAATCACAAGTTTATGAGATGTTTTTGTTGTTTAGGGAGACCCTCTATCAGAAACTATGAGGATAACTGTTGTAATAATAGCTAACATTTACTCTATGCTTACTATATGTCTGGCATAAAATCATAAAATGTGTGGCCATCAGCATTTTTCTTCTTGTTTCTCTTGCAGTCCAAATGAGGTTGGTTATATTTACCTACTTACTTCCTTTTTAAGGCTTGAAGAAATGAGGTCAAGAAAGATTTTCCAGAATTTTAGAATCCTCTAATTAAAATCACTGCCTAAGATGAATGTTAAATTTTAAACTAAATTTTAGGCTGCAAGCTATTCAACCTATGATCACCTATAGTGTTTTCTTTCTCACAGCTACTGTGAAGAAAAGGGCAAGTTTCCTACCAAGGACAGCTTGTCTGTGACTCTGTCTGCCTTCTAATAGGTTTTCCAGGTAAGCTTATTCCAAGAGAATAGCAGGCATCTTAATTCATTTCCTACTTCACCAAGAAAGAATGCAAGTCACCCAGGACATCAAAGGGCTATGATAACATGGATCCATTTCAACTACATTGCCCCTCCTACTAATTTTGCTCACAACCTCAGGAATGCAGAATCCTTTCTTCTCCATCTGCCACCCAGTTATATGAGGGTCATTGTGACCTCAGTTGCACGTCATGAACTACACATATCAACCATCTGACAAGCATGAGACCCTTTCCTGTCTCTGAAACTTATGAAACGTGACATTTGTTTTGTTATGTGGGCTTGAAATTTCTTCAGAATCCTGTCTATTCAAGGTGTTATGTCTTTGTATGCCATTAATAACTTATCAATAAGTCTTTTACCCCCCAAAACAAACACCTCAATGTACTCCTAAATTCTAGACCTTTCAAATTATGTATGCTTTCAACAATAGCCAGATTAACTTATCACAGTTTTTTTAATCTTACCATTTATTCATTTTTGTTCACTTATGAAAGCAATTACGTTGAAGTCTTAGATAAAAAGGCATCTCCCATCATAGTCCATATCCCAGGCACATTGTTGTATATTGTCCTTTTGATGATGCACACAGGCAAAATAAATATGATCTTCTTTTAGAATTTTTATATCTGAGGCATCACTCGACAGCAGAAGCCTCTCAAGAAATGATGAAGACAGGATTACTAATGATGTGCAATTTAGCAGAACGAGATTGCCAAACATCACTTAATGAGTAAACATTGAACACCTTTAATCATGTTGAAAGATTTCCAGGCATCAAAATGGGGGGATGTTAAAACACAATGAATATCCAGATAGTTACATCTGTTGTCTTAAATTAATCATTGTTCTGACTGTGTTGAGAATTGTGTTCTCAATTTATTCATCACTTTTCTCTTTCTGCTTCATTTTCATTGTATACACGCTTATGGTTCTTCTGCATCTGATTCTTCTAGAGACCACCACTTTACAAAGTATTCTGATAAAGGAGTAAATTTGTCTTTCTCATAGTCTTATCTCACATCCCACACAAAATAGAGGTTTTCTTTTTTCTTTTACATTGAACTCTGAAGTCAGTAACATGTCATCCCCAAAAATAAGTGATGCAATTTATGGATAGAGGATCTTGAAACTACCTGCTGGGAGCCGATTTGAGTGGCTGCCATTACAAGATGGCATTTGGCCCCAGCCTCGCTTGATACCATAATAAAGGTTGCAGTTCTTCCACCAGAAAACAGGGTGAGTTATTGTGATCTAGCTGCCCACACTTCCCCTGACCGGCAGGGGAACTTCCTTGTGGTCTGTAATTGACAGGTATGTTCCCCTGCTTTCTTTCCAGCCGGTGGGTCTCCAGAAAAGCAGTTAAAGTATCAAAGTAGCAAAGGTTGCTAGGCAGACTCCCTATATAAGCAGCTACAGCTCAGAGCTCTGGGCCCCTTGCTTTCTGCTCTCCCTTCAACCAAGAGGCTCCAATAAAGCGTGATTTGAGAAGAATCCTCGTCTGGTGGCCGTTCTTTCCTGCTGGTCAGGGAGTTCGCCGCAACTGGTGCCGAAACCCGGGACTTCCATCAAGGCATCAGGCAAAGACCCCTGCGGAAGCGGGAGGATTCAGAACTCAGACGCACGGAGCGGCGGCGCCGGTGAGTTCTCCGTGAGTATTACTTCTGACGTGCTGAGTGGAGGAGTGAATCCGCTTTGGGAGCCCCTGTCATTCAAGGTATGGTCATCTTGGTGCTTGTCCGCTGCCCTTTTCCCAAGCTGTCATAGAACCGGTCAAGGGTGTATTTGCTGGGACCGGCAGTAAATAAATATACAGCATGGGAAATGTAGCGTCTGGACCAGCCGGCATGACGCCTTTCTCACGCCCTATCCAGAGGCTGCTTAGGGACCGAGATCTAAAAATCTCAGAGGGTACCGTAAGGAAGTTTTTGGAGGATGTGGATCGAGTAGCACCATGGTTCGGAGGCTCGGGGGACATCAATCTCCCTTGTTGGAACAAGCTAGGTAGGGACCTTGAGATGGCTAAGGCGGAGGGTAAGCTTCGGCCGGGAACTCGCCCGTTATGGAAACTGGTACGAGCCTGTTTGCGGGACGGGAAATGTGTCGAAGCAGTAAAAGAAGGTCGGAGGGCGCTTTCAGCCTACCAGGATAGTATGTCAGAACCAGATACCAAGGAAGAAAAGACAGGAGAACGCAGAAAACATAGGCCTAAGGAGGGCGACCAAAGCTCTCGGAAAAAGGAGGGCGACCAAAGCTCTCGGAAAAGGGAGGGCGACCAAAGCTCTCGGAAAAGGGAGGGCGACCAAAGCTCTCGGAAAAGGGAGGGCGACCAAAGCTCTCGGAAAAGGGAGGGCGACCAAAGCTCTCGGAAAAGGGAGGGCGACCAAAGCTCTCGGAAAAGGGAGGGCGACCAAAGCTCTCGGAAAAGGGAGGGCGACCAAAGCTCTCGGAAAAGGGAGGGCGACCAAAGCTCTCGGAAAAGGGAGGGCGACCAAAGCTCTCGGAAAAGGGAGGGCGACCAAAGCTCTCGGAAAAGGGAGGGCGACCAAAGCTCTCGGAAAAGGGAGGGCGACCAAAGCTCTCGGAAAAGGGAGGGCGACCAAAGCTCTCGGAAAAGGGAGGGCGACCAAAGCTCTCGGAAAAGGGAGGGCGACCAAAGCTCTCGGAAAAGGGAGGGCGACCAAAGCTCTCGGAAAAGGGAGGGCGACCAAAGCTCTCGGAAAAGGGAGGGCGACCAAAGCTCTCGGAAAAGGGAAAAGAAAGCTCCAGAGAAAGACAGGGAGCTGGAGGATACGCGGTATCCACTCTTGGAGGAATTTCCTAATTTTTCTATAGATGAGTCCTCCGAGGATGAGGACCAATTAGATGTAGAGGAGGAGGAGGAGGAAGATCTGGAGGAAGCTGCAGCTCAGTATGAACGGGAGCGGTATAGTCCGGAGTATGCTAAGCCCCCGCCATATGATTCACCCAGAGCTAGTGGTACGAGGAATGGCCCATCAGCACCTCCTGCCACTTCTGCTTCCTTTATTAAGCCTAGCACATGGAGCCGATTGGCTACTGTGTTCCCCGTCTTTCAGGATCCCAACACAGGGCAGAGATTTCATGAGCCGGTAAATTATAAACAGTTAAAGGATTTGGCTGATTTGGTTCAAATAGGTTGCATTTCGTATCAAAAGCATGTATGCATAACCCCACTTTCTTTTGATAATTCCAGAAATGAGTCAAAGATCCTAGGCGAATTCCTTGCTGGCAACTGGTCCAAGGAAGCAGAGAACCTGATCCAGGACCAGCTGTTGCAGATTGCTACCTTGAATGATACTCGTATACAGCCCATGACCCTTGGACAATTTACTGATTGGCTGCAATCCGCTTTTTCTTTCTTTAAGGAGTGGGTGGGGGTTGGCGTATTCGGTGCCATATGTTGCCTTGGCGTGTTTCTCTGCCTTTGGCTTCTGCGCCGATTTCGTGCACGGCAAGCTCGGGACAAAGCAATTATAGTCCAGGCCCTTGCCGCCCTCGAACATGGCATCTCCCCTCAGGTCTGGCTGTCTAGCCTCAAGCATGACCTATAACTGGATGTGGCCTCTGCACCCCAAGTCGTTACAGACATTGCACTGGGACAGGCACATCCTATTCTCTCTATTTTTTAAAACGTGCTGGTAGTCCTTGCACCTCATAGGCCTTGCTGCCATTGCACATGAGAGGATACACAGCATGACGCGCACAGCGCACCCTGACCCTTGATCGTTGGGGACATCATGAGGTCTCGAACTAGATCGGGTTTCTGCTTTAAAATATAAAAGGGGGAGATGTAGCGCGCGGAGATGTAGCGCGCACCATGGCGCTGTCATGTCAGGGGCACGGGGCCTGGGCGCCATTTGCTGTTCCACGTCAAACTTGACAGCTTGTGAGCAACTTGTGCGCATGCGCGCCCACAGCGCATGCGCCCGCGAGCCCCCCCCAACGCGGGGAGTATTTCGATCTGGCCATCCGATCTGGCCAATCATAATTTAAGCACGATCACTCCATTCTGGCCTGAGCCATTGGGTTGATGACACGTCAGGGCTTTGTCTGGCACCGTATATATTCTTCTGCGTCACGGGGACGGGGTCTTTTGCCTCTTTACAACCTCAAGTGTAAGTGCTCCAATAAAGTGTGTTCTGAGAAGAATCCTGTTGCAGTCGTCTCTTCTGCTGGCGGGAGCGGCGTGCTGCACTACCAAGAAATCACTTGCCATCACAACATCCTGGATGGTGCCCAGTGATTTAAGCACTGATGAGTGTCTTCAAGAATAAGCAGAATTCTAAGATTAACCTAGCACAGGAAATGGTAAATATGGTAAAAGCATGTGCTATTATGTAAAGTAACAATGTAATTGTAATAAAATTTGAAACTTTTATTTGTCCTTTAAACATAGAAGGTGACACAGGGAGTCTTTGAAGGGTTACATTTCCCAACACGTGATCCCAGGATCTTTGCCCTGAGATTTTTGGAACAATATTGGACATAACTGTTGAATTCAAACCGTGAAAGCCTGAACTATGGCACTATACAAAACCCAAATCAAATGGCATAAGTCCATTTGACAAAAGGCAGTGTTTCTTTATAATGGCTGTGCTTTCTCTTACTGAGGAGCTGCAGCTTCTTGTACAAAGGTATAACCAATTCCTAATGAACATTCAACATTTCAAGACAAATGTTTATCGTTATAGATAAGTTCAAAGTTGCTTCTCCATACTCTCATGGATAAGTTATTTTTGTATGCCTCTTATTTTCTGGCTCGACATTATGACATGTTGAAAGCCAACATTTTCCTTTAGATTATTATGGCATAGCATAGACAGATTGTGAGGTTCAATATGATACCTGATAAAGGTGAATAACAAAGGATGATGTCTCAATGTATGGTAGTAGTTGTGTAGGAGAGTGTATTTTAAAAATTAATTTTTTACCATTAAAGTTGATGGTAATACTATCCAGACATTTTTCTTGGCTTTTGGAAAACAAAATATTAATTTCCTCCCCTCAAATCAGTAGCAGGTCTCCAAGACCATTGGCATACCCACTAGGAAAGAATAATACAGTTATACTATTTAGATATGTAAAACCTTTGTTTTTGTGGTGTGTTTATTTAGCACACTATCGGCTTCCAGCAGTCCAAGTGTCATCACTTAGCATCCTATTACTAAAGAGATAATAAACTTTTCTAATTTTATTAGCATTACACTACCTCTGGCTATCCCGTGGTAGTAACTACATGGAAAGGTTTGCACAAAACTGGAACTCATACTCATTTGCTCTGTTCCATAAACCTGGGTGGAAATACGCAGCTGCCCAAAGTGACTTTGGGCTAAACTTCCATTATAGCTATACTTTCATGAAAATTGTGATGGTTCAGGACAAAATTAAAAAAATTTGGTTTCTATTGCTGTCATAAACATGATGACTCAAAGCAACTTGGTAGAGGGAAGCGTGTATTTGGTCTTCATATCTTGGATCATAGCAGCCTATCATTAAGGGAAATCAGAGAAGGAACTCAAGTAGCAGAAGAGACAGGAACCACGGGGAAACGCAGTTTACTAGCTTACTTGAACATGGCTTGTTTGTCCTACTTTCTTATATAATCCACAACTACCTGTTCAGGGGTACCACCCCCCCAATAGTAGACTAGGTCCTCGACCTATCAATCTTTAATTAGGAAAATGCCTCACATGTTTGGTTACAGGCTACTCGGATGGAGGGTGGAGGCATTTGCTCAATTGGAGCTCCCTCTTTTCAGATAACCCTAGCTTGCATCAAGTTGACAAAGCAAACCAACTAACTCATAGAAAAAGGACACTGGTTTTTTTTTAAGAAAGGAAGTACACATAGAGTATACTAAAATAGAACTAGCTTGCTAACTGTAGACTTTAAAACCATTTCCAAATAAAATTGTTTATTACAAAGATATTAATATGTTTGTTTAGTATACAAATAATTAAATGTGATTTCTGAAGTCAAGCACATGATTGTGCATGTGATTAATATATTTGGGGAAAGAGAGAGAAAGCAAAAACACAACTCTTACCTCAAATGAAACAAGAGACAGCTTATTTTGGATCAAAATATGAGTAATTGTGGCTTATGAACACAGGTTTATATTATTTCAAATTTCATGCCTTGACACTGAAGTAGTTTCATGAAGGTTTCATAGCAACAAAACAAAGAAAATACCAAATTGAGACACCTCCAATACATTGTTGGAAATCTATGAGAGACAGTTAAATCAAACAGAGAAATCTCAGCTGCAGTCTAAGGTCTGATCTGATAACTGACATTCTTAGCTCTTGTGTTGGTGGAAACAAATAGCAGTTGGTCTACTAAGTGCTAATTGCATATTCCAAAAGGCTTTTCATCTATTAGCCACAGGATGTTAGGTCCTACACAGGCCCAGACAAGGAATGGTTAGTTTGGGGTTAAGAATGTCCATGATAATTTGTAATTAGACTCTGGACTTGCAATACTCCCAACCTTGTAGAATCAATGCATTTCTAATCAGTTGTCAGCATTCCAGAAGTTTCTGTCTGGGAACTTCCATTCACATACATATGCCTGCATTGAAATTCTGACTTGGGGATTAGCTTCCTGAAATTACTCTAGCATAGATGCACACGGACTTAAAACAGTAGAGATCTATTATCATGGAGTTCTAAGTGGTAGTGCTTTGAGATTGAGTTGTGAGCATGGCCTTGAAACCCTGAAACCTGGAACCTTTTTGACCTGCTTCAGATGTCATCCCAAAATGTCTTTCAGCATCACTCAGTAGCATATAGAAACTTTTGCCCTAATTTCTCCTTTTGGATGGACACCATATATGATCATGTTGGGTTATAATCTACTTTAATGAACTCATTTTGCTGTAATTGTTTCTATAAAGTTCCTGCCCCCATGTCAAATTATATTCTAAGATACTGAGAGTTAGAACTTGATTATATAATTTTGTAATTTCTTTCTTAATAAGTTATACACATTTTCATTTTAATTTTTGAAAGCCAGAAATTTTTCATAAAGGCATGTGAATTAGTTCTGAGAGTTTAATTTATTGGTAAAAATGCTTAGCTTGGGTGTAGCCTGGATTCCATCCTTTTTGTTGTATAATTTGAGCCACAGCACATTATAACATTTCATTGAATTTGCACCTAGTTGTTTTTAAAATATTAGAACTTCCTGCTATCAAGACTTGATTTGAGGAAAAATATCATACCAAAAGTTCATCAAAATTAAACTATTAGGGCTTGATTGTTAGCCTCTATTGAATGGAAGGCAAGCACGTTAATTTTGACTAATACTTTTTTTTCTGTAGATATCACTGTTCTTTATTAATGTTGTTTCCAAATACTTTTATGCACTTGTGTCAGGAAATCTTTTGATTGCAGTGTCTATGGTCTATTTTAAGCTGTGTAACTGATGGCTGGAGATACTAAGGAACAGAGGACACATATTTGAGTCATCAAATATTTAGGTGCTTAGAGGAAAATATTATTATCTTCTCCATGCTAGTGAAGAACAGTAAGTTGTGTTTTATTAGATTTTTTGGGATAAGTTCTCAAAGGAGTTATAGATAGGTAGGGTTATCATAGAAACTGACCCAAAGTGCATGTTGTATCAACCTTGTATTGTTTTCACTGGTTGTGTGAATATGGTCGGTCTTTGTGATAACTTAGAGACTAGTCACTGGGTTAGCCACCCACAGATGGAAATCCCATTGCAATGATTGACCTTCTCTAGCTAAACCAACCACTAAAGAAGTCAACGGATGACTAGTTTCTACTCAAGCTCTCCCAGCAATCAGTCTTTTTCGCTGAGGCATTTGTTAAGCATCTCTCATTGTGACCACAGATATAAAAAGATGGGACAATTTAAGGCATTATTTACACCACTGATTTTCTGGCTTGAACTATATATGAATCCACATACATAATGAATAGCAAGGTAGTGTTTATTACATGATAATTAAAATTACTTGGCTTCCATTTTCCATGTTGCATTTATTATTAATATTTTAAGAATATCATGCAATTCAGAATTAAAAGATGTATGGGTACTTCTAGCAAATGCGGCTATGATTTTAATTGGTATAAATATAATTTGAAGAGATGTGTACCTTCATAAAGACATACATGCAGTCTTATGAAAACAATTTTTTAACACAGAATGTAGGAATCTGGTAATGCACTGTGTCATCAAATTTACATTTGTTTTTGAGTTAACCACAGAGATTATGTTGGACTAATTTCCTCCCACTATCTGAGTACTGTCCACAAGCATCCTTGAAATCAAGATGGATAAAAACAATGGAAGTTTTTTTTTAGAGAAAATAGATATAATTTAATTTAGATATCAACTACATTCATATACAAAGTTTAAGGGAAGAAAAAAGGTATAACCCTGTTACTGCTTGCCATTTTCTCTGGTACTTTGTCCTTAAACATACAAGAGCAAATCTGGTCACAAGCTAGGTACTACGTGTCATCTGCTTAGTATTGATCTTCTTTTCTTTTCTTGCTATTCTGGAGTTCCATTAAATTATACTCACATCTCCCAAAATATTACAAAACATTTCATTCCAATCAAGTTAATTCAAATGCCTGTTTGGATTATTTAAATAGATTTCTATCTTGTTTCCTTACCTTTCCACAAAATCAAAACAGTCAGTTTAATTTTCTAAATACACAGCTGTGTTTGGATCAAATCCCTGCTCAAAAAACTATGCCCCTCTGTGCATATAAAATTTAGTAGAACTTCATTTTAAATTCAAAGCCCTTCTTGGAATTGTTTCCCTCTACATTTAGGCTCTTAATTTATCCCACTTTCATCAATGTTCACTTTTACATCCTTGTGTTTTGCCTCCCAACCTGCAAGAGCCCAATTCAATTAAACATAACTGAAATCTTGAATCTTGAACGGTAAGTTCATTTGAAGACATTCACCCCTCTGCTGTCTCCCATGCTGATGGGAAGTGAATTGACTAATTTTTGGTACTTCTTTTAAGAGTTTTATATTTTAATTACCTTTTCTTAATAATCTTATGAATTTAATTTTTTTTCTTTTTACTTTCTTATGTATCCTGTTCCCTGGTGAAAATGTTTTAAGTTTGTGATTTCTTTCTCAAAATGTGAAAAAACATTTAGTGGAATTGCCTAGGATGGACACAACTTAGGAACGTGGTGGTGACCACATCACTTTATGGCACTGGCTCTCAAAATTCTAATTCTGTGACACATTAATACAGTTGCT
Organism: Alexandromys fortis; assembly: GCF_014885135.2. Classification (NCBI taxonomy): domain Eukaryota; kingdom Metazoa; phylum Chordata; class Mammalia; order Rodentia; family Cricetidae; genus Alexandromys; species Alexandromys fortis. Next base: position 12,338,408 of record NW_026067938.1, read on the forward strand.
CATACTGTGGTGTCCCCAACCATAAAATTATCTTTGTTATTGCTTCATGACTGTAATTTCGCTACTGTTACAAATCAGAACACAAATATCAGATATGTGTGATATCTGGCATGGGACTCCCAAAGGGGTCATGAGTTTAGCGTGATCTTCACTATCTACACATTTTTAAAATTTTGTATACTTTTTAAACTTAATATATTTAAAGTTGATATTCAAATACACATTCAATATTCATGTAGTGACTGAAATTTTATTATTTTATAAAACATATTTATGGTGATAAATTTGGGTCACATTTTTTTCATGAGCAAATTATTTGAACTTTGTACATGATTACATGAAGATCTAGTTCAATTCCTAATTTACTTTGTTTCCAACAAAGAGTTTAATTTGTGGTTTTGATGACAAGCTGATAATTAGGAAAATGTTGCTTAGTGAATATTCCCAGAGTGGTACACTGAAAAAAATAGTTGAGAATATTTTAAATATATATGAAATGAATATGCTAGAAAACTGTCAATACTGTCATGATGAAAAATTCAGAATGAATATGTAACTATAAATATAAACAGCAACAAACTGAAATATTATCATAATAAAAAACTTTCCCCAGACGAAGATACTCCAAGACAATGGGTGAATACACAGCACATGAGCGTCAAGCAGGAAGGAAAAGTCATTGACCTACAACAGAAACTATAAAAGCTGGTACACATCACTCAGTCATTCTAAATGTCAGAAGGTAATGGACAATTCTGTGCAAATTTCCGAAACAAGTATAAATTCTTTCTTCTGTAAAGAGGATAAACATATTCATTTACACAGATTCTTTAGAATATGTGTAGTAGAGGCTGGGAAGGTGGTTCAGTGGGTAAAGTCTGTTTCACAAAACTGAGACTATGAGCAATTAAAAAAACATATCTACAATAGTAACTAGCATGCATTACTAAAACAGAGAAACTCATTGTATAACCCAAAATCCAGTTTCTTGATATTATACACTTTCATTTGATTGGTGGCCTGTAATTATGTAGCCATTGGGGTTTTTATAATACTCGCTGTGTTTAGGATTCTCACCCACAAGGGAGGCCAGTGTGGACAAGCCATCAGAAGGTTTGCTGACCTCTGTTATCTCATGTCCACACTGTGAGCCTCTCAGTAGACATCCTGCCTACAAGTCTGCCAATCATCTTGCACTGACGGTGCTTGAGAGAAGCTATTTTCTGTAATAGGCCTAATCACACCAGCAATCGGCACACACATGACTTAAAACAAGTTCTGTTTCTATGTCCTGCGAATACATTCTTCAGCACTTCATAGCCACTTTATTATCAATTCCATGGTGCATATTTGTTTGTTTCTACCTCACTTTGATTTTGAAATTGGTCAGAGGAGGTAAAGCTCTCTAAAGCTCTAGTGATCATTTGCTATACAAAAGAAAATTGTGAGTCTTTCTACAACATAACTCAGACTAAATGTGATGAACTTCAAAAGACTCCTTCATAGAAGCTTTCTTATTAAAAAATATATATCAGTGTTAACTAACCAGTTTTCAGTCATTAAATTAGTAAGATATATTCCAATCCATTATAGTGCATGCTTTGATAAAACAGCAATAGGGAATAGAATGAAAGAACAGTAAAATGAATAGGCAGATAACAATATCAAATGTTAACGTCAGCATAGGAAGTTTGAGATTTATCAAAGTTGTTTGGATCCATAAGGAATTAGTTTCATTGCTTTGAATATTTACCACATCAGTGTAGTAACTTGCTTTCCAATCTCTTCAATATGGATATTTGAACTATTTTTTTTTGGTCTAGACTACAGTGTAGTGCTTTTGTGAACTTTGAAATGCTGACCTTCCTAGAGAACTTTGCTTACATTCCCTTTGGCAATAATCTAGAACTAGATATTATGATGAGTGTTTATGTAGCTTTGGGGGAATTAGCATGTAGTTCCAAGAGTTGCATGCAAATTATGTTTTCTCTAACAGTGAATGGGACTGCTATGTACCCTGTACAGAATGGCCAACCACTGAAGCTTGATGTTTGGGTCAGAAAATAATTCCTTAAAGGACACTAAAACTACTAATGAGTAAGACATAGCTCTACAGGAGAAAAATTTCAGAATGATATAATAATAACAAAATAGGAAACTAAGGAATGTTTATAGCAGGGAAATAGTCTTTCCCATGGGAGAGCACACAAATTGATTATCTGATACCAACTAGTCAATCATGACCATTTACAAAAAAGGAACATTATAAAGACTGAGAAAAAATTTAAGGACTATATATGTATATACATGTACTTATATATGCAATAAGTAATAAAACGAGAGGCCATGGATTTGAAAAAGAGCAAAAAAAGATATATGGGACAGATTGAAGGGATGTAAGGGATGGGGAAGGAAGGAAAGGGGGAAATGATATAATTATAATTTCAAAAAATAAGAGATAGAATCTTAAAAAGAATATATATATCAAATATTGAAAAAGCAAACAAATGCATATAAGCATATATTACATGTATTTTACATATGGTGAATATGTTAAATATATGTATGCATACTTATATATACATCTGTATTTACTAAAAACATGGATAAGTATATATAATATTCTTAATAGTTTTCTCCCCGTGTGTAAAAAAGATTTTATCTCACATCATTTGGCTTGGCAGATGAAAACTGCAGATGGAGAAATTGTTTATGTGATATGAACCACCCATATAGTTTTCTCTTTAAAATATTCACTTCACATTTTCCTTCACCATGTTTAAATGACAAATGTCTTTTCTGGGAAGATATCCAGGTTTAGATGGATCTTATTTTTTTTTTATCAATAATCTCATCTTTTTATGTTGCTGACTCTAAATATGGATTTTGGTAATATCTTGGGAACTTCTACTTGGTATAGTTTTTAAAAATTGTTGTTATTCTCTTATGAATCACTGTTCAGAAAAGGACATTAGGTAAAATCTTTTTTTTATTTTTATTTTTTCCCTTTTTTATTTTATTTTATTTTATTTATTTTTTATTTATTAAAGTTTTCTGTCTCTTCCCCACCGCCGCCTCCCCTTTCCCTCCCCCTCCCCCAATCATGTCCCCCTCCCTGTGACACTCAATGCTTAAAGTTTTGTTTGAAAACATAAAATAATAATAATAATTATTATTATTATACCCTTAATGCTTCTGAATCTATTGTGTTTGTGATGTACAGTTTCTCAAATGACAGATACTGTCAAGCCTGCCCGGTTCAACATCGTCAGACTTCACCTTATTATAAATACTTCTCCTCCAATACCAAGAGATTGCCTCATCTCAGCCATTTCATTTCTAATCTCACATTCCCTAGCTATCGCCTCTGAATCCTTCTCACTGCCAACTCCTTCACACAGCAGTGGGGACTACAGAACCCATGCTTACCAGATGGAGCCCTTAAGTCTCTGCTTTCAAAATTTCTCTTTCCAACTGGATACATGTCAATTGTTTCTTCGTGGTACCATTTAAATTCAGATTTCTTGGACTACGACCTGTTGCTGCAGAAACTCAAATTCTAATTACGACTAACCATGTCATTTGGTACAATTTGGTTGATTAGCTTGGTCAGCCAACCAAAGACCATGTCGTGTGAATGGAGAGCAAAGGAGTATGGGCTGGCTCTGCAGCTACAGTTTTAGGCTCTAGACGAGCTTGTCCATTTCTTCCATCTCAAGCCATTGTGTGGCCTGTGTTTTAGTTTCTCTCCTACTCTGTAACTAAATACCTTGAGAAATGTAACTCAGAGAAAGAAAGGTTTATTTTATAGTTCAAGGCCCAATCCATCATGCTGATAAGTCGAGGTAGCAGAAGCCTAAAGCAGCGGGACACACCCTGCCTACATTAAAGAAGCTGAGATGAATGCATGCTGTTGCTCGCTTCCCTGTCACAATTTATACAGTCCAGGGTCTCAGGTGGGTGCAAACTCCGTGTGTGTGTGTGTGTGTGTGTGTGTGTTCCTACCCCAACTAATTTTTATATGTTTTATTTTAAAATTATATGTATATTTGTGTATCTGTATTGGAAGAGGGGTTCTGTACACATGAATATGGGTTCCAGGAGAGGAAGGAGGATGGTGTCTAATGCTATGGAGCTGGAAGTAGAGGCTGTTGTGCGCTGCCTGCAGCCGTGAATGATTGGGATCAAAACTCCAGTTCCCTGCAAGAACAGTGCATGCTCTAAATCACTGAGCTATCTCTGTAGCTCTTCCCACCTCTGCAAACTCAAGATAATCCCCCACATGTACTCCTGAGAGTCTTCTCTGCCAAGTTGCCATTTGACATCCTTGACACCAACCATCACATCAAGTAATATTGATCATGCTGGAATCTTGAAGCTGTTTTGAGGAATTATGGCACAATCAAAACCAACACAGCCGGGCGATGGTGGCGCACGCCTTTAATCCCAGCACTCGGGAGGCAGAGGCAGGTGGATCTCTGTGAGTTCGAGACCAGCCTGGTCTACAGAGCTAGTCCCAGGACAGGCTCCAAAGCCACAGAGAAACCCTGTCTCGAAAAACCA